>NC_071286.1:1763328-1840560 GCF_943735745.2 Anopheles bellator | reverse complement strand
AGTATGTAGATGTCGATGAGCAGTATCGGCTGCAAACGAATGTTATATTGGATCATGAACAAGACGACCTGCAAACAAATCCTTTAGAATTGCTCTGTCAGGATCCAGAAGATCACTCTGTGTCGAAAAACCTGTGTTCAGATAGCATAAAGTTGTCAATTAAAACTGAAGATACCACATCGGATGAGGCGAAGGATTTGCCCTTGAATCAGAAATGTAGAACTGTTCATCAAGCGAATAGGACATATGAATGTTGTGGCAACATTCCGGATGATTTATTCGAGGTAGAGGAAAATCCAATTTCAATCAAATCAGAGTACGAAGAGGTCGATGGACAGCATCAGCAAACAAACGGTGATGTTCTGAATAATGAACAAGATAACCTTAAAAGCCATCGCCAAAAACAAAAGCAAAACTATCCTCATTGTCAATCAAGGTTCGCAAAGCCATTTAACCTAAAACTTCATATCGGTACTCACACTGGCGAAAGGCCGTATGTGTGTAAAGTCTGTGACAATGCGTTCAAGACTTCAAGTAATCTGGCAGAACATTCGAAGATTCACAATAAGGACCTACAGCATCAGTGTCCTCACTGTCCGTCAATGTTCGCAAAGCCATTTAACCTAAAGATTCATATCCGTACTCACACCGACGAAAGGCCATACCAGTGTAAAGTCTGCTATAAAGCCTTCTATTCATCAGGCAATCTGATAGAACATTTGAAAGTTCACAATAAGGACTATCAGTGTCTTCATTGTTCATCAATGTTCGCACAGTTATCTAACCTAAAGATTCATATACGTACACACACTGGCGAAAAGCCATATCAATGTAAAATCTGTGAGAAGGCATTCCATTCATCACAGAAACTAGCACAACATTCGAAAATTCACAATAAGGACCAACACCATCAGTGTCCTCATTGTTCATCGAAATTCGCGCGACTATGTAAGCTAAAGAATCACATTCGCACTCACACCGACGAAAGGCCATACAAGTGTAAAGTATGCGACAAAGCGTTCAGGAAATCAGACAATCTGGCAGAACATTCGAAAATTCACAATAAGGACCTACAGCATCAGTGTCCTCACTGTCCGTCAATGTTCGCAAGGTCATCTAACCTAAAGATTCATATCCGCACCCATACCGGTGAAAGACCATACCAGTGTAAAGTCTGTGACAAGGCCTTCCATTCATCAGGAAACCTGTCAGTACATTCGAAAATTCACAGTAAGGACCAGCAACATCAGTGTCCTCATTGTTCATCTAGGTTCGCAAAGGCATTTGACCTTAAGATTCATATCCGCACCCATACCGGCGAAAAGCCATACAAGTGTAAAATCTGTGACAAAGCCTTCCATTCATCAACCATACTAGCAAAACATTCGAAAATTCACAAGAAAAATGAACCTCTTTAATCTTCATTGTCCATTCAAGTTTGGGTTTGAATAAGATTTAATTTTGTATGTTTGCTGAACCCAATAAAATTAATATTCTGGAATCTCGCGAACACGCTCAGAAACTATGTCTACACGATGGTCATTCTGGGAACTTTTTGTACAACGCGGTAAGAGGCGTTTATGTCGATGAAGAGCCGATGACTACGGACCGATTAACACCCCTGAGTTTTTGCACCTGCTTCTTATTTTATTTCTTTCGAAACTCTCTTGAAGTACGCGATCGCCAGTAGTGGGTAGGGTGGAGCACTTTGGATAAAAATCCTTTATTGAATATTCTTAAAACTCAGCGAATGATGTTGAATCATGTTACATAAAAGAATAAAAACTCATGCCCAGCAAAAAACGCACAACCGCAAATATGAATCAAACGCAACGAATGTGAACGATGCCGAGAACGGTGATCAATGGAGTATGTTCCATCATCAAGAATTTGTCTGCTACTTTTAAGTTTTATTTTATTCTCTTTCCGGAATATGTTAATAATAATGATCCGGAATAATTTCCTGACGACGACGCATTCGGTTTACTAAACACGCCACGAAATCTAGCCAATATTGTATTTTATTTCAATACCCCACACGCGGGTGGTTGCATTTCATTTGTATTTATTGATTTCATTTGCCCCATTTGGTGTCGCTACCGCCCCGTCCCACGGTCTACGGAGCACGGACCAAACACACCGAGAATTGGGGAGCATGTCCGTTTGCCCCAAAACTTCTGCAGCAACCGACAGGAGAGAGGCGCAGGCTCCGATGTTGCTAGCAAATGACCGACTCGAACAACGGATTTTGATCATTTATTTTGGGTCTAATAAACGTGCACGGAACTGATAATTCACAACCAAGTTCAAATTAGAAGAAGTTGTGGCCGAGGCGCCGAAAACAAGTCCACAATGTAAGGATAAAGATATATAATTTAACGGCTGAACAAGAGTTTAATGTGAAGAAAAGAAATCAGGAACTCGTAGGCGATGTACTACCAGCGTGAAAGGGGAAACTGTGATGCAATCGTTGGCCGGTAGTGGCATGGTCCAACCATCTGTACCGATCTCTCCAGATCTCTCTCTATCTCTCTCTCTCTCTCTCTCTGGTTGCTGCCAGTTGCCGTCGGGTTGTCTGGTGCCATGAAAAGTTCATTGTAAAACTATATAAATGCTACTTACATATGATGGCCTAACGCACTAAACAGCTATGTCACTATTTACAGACCAAGCGACCGACCGGTCACCGATTGGACCGGATGGATTCCGGTGCGTCAGCACGGCAAGAGGCAAAAGTCGCAATAGGTTTCAGCCATATTTACAATCAATCAAAAGCGTTCCCCTCCACACGCCAGTCCAGTGCGTGTCCACAGTGGGCACCGCGTGGCCACAATTATTTACATGATCGAACAGAGTCCGGACGCTTCGCAACCGCTGGTGACGCGCGGCAACCGGCTCAATTCGATGCCCTGCAGTGCTGGCTTCTTCTCATACGCAACGTCAGTCGTTTCTTCGAACGCAACGCTCGTGGTCGCCGACGTTGACGGTACATCTTTATTGTTGGACTGAATTGCCGCCGTACTGCCTCCCCCGCCAGCACCGTTCGGTTCGTCCATTTCCTCCCAACCGACGACACCGTCATTGCTAAGCTCCTCGAACATCTCCTCCCCTACCTCACCGGTGATAGTCCGTGATGGGCTCGACGCGGCGGCGGCGGCGTCCTCGGTGCCATTCGTTTCGGCCCCATTTTCACCGCTTGTCTCGTGCGGCGCACTGTTGCTGATGGCCTTTGCGGTCGTGATGTTGATCTTGATCTTGTTTGGCACTAGCACCGCGGCCTGAGGGGCATCCTGCGGATCCATGTTGCCGTCGATCGATGCTTTGCTCTGCATCTGGGCCGGCGGAACCGCCTGACTGCCGGAGTTGTCTGCAGGCGACGGAACACCCTCGACCTGCACGCCATCCTCAGCCGCATCTGATGAATCGTGTGAAAGAAACGCACGGAAATGTGTTAAGAATGAGTGCCATTGCCGTGGTCTGCTGCGCTACTGCTTACCACCCTCTTCCGTGGGGTTGCTGCCGACGACATTCGATGATGGAGATCGACGATCGTCGGCTACCTCGATCAAGCTCGACTCGATCGTACCGACGTCCTCGAACAGGGCATCCTCTTCGTCCCCCTCGTACTCGTCCTTCGGTTCCTGCTTTATCTTCACCTGCAGCACCGAGGGCCTCGCATCCTCGGCCCCGGCCCCTCCGCCAGCCCCGTTGGAAGTGCCCGTCGCGCCATGGTCGGACCCCTCGGGCTGGTCCTCGATGTCGTCCAAATCGGTTACCTCAATGTTAGGCTCCTGAATGAAGACATCCTCATCAACTTGCCGTTCCTGGAATTCGGCTCGCTGCACGACGGGGGGTGCCACATCACCGCTCGCCGCCGTCGGGTCCGCCGGAGGTGCTGCTGCGGCTGCTGCTGGTGGTGCTCCTTCATTTCCTGCCTCATCTTCCGCGTCGTCATCCAGTATTTCCTCTACGACCGGTTCTTCCGTGGGGAGCACGATTACATCGTCATCATCATCGTCGTCGTCGTCATCATTGTTGTCACCATCGACTGCGGGGTGAATGCAAGATGATCCATGAAAGGATGCAGCAAATTAGTAATCGTAGCAAAACCCACTGATCCCGAACGTAAAAACTTACCTTTGGCCTTCCGTTTGCCGGACGCTTTGCGGACGCGGCGACGCGGGCCCCCCTCACCTGGCTCGCAACCGTCACCACGATCACCGCCGTCCTCGTCCTGATCTTCGCCGTCACTGTCCATCTCCTCAGTCTTTTGGCTCTCGTCGGCGGCGCCGCCCAGGTGGGACGCGTTGCCGAGCGTCGTCTCGCTCATCGTCAGCGACGCCTTGTAGTCCTCGTAGCACAGCGGGTGGTACGTGTAACCGTCGACGCGGACGGCGCTCTTCAGGTGCCAATCCTCCGTCTCCTCGTTGTAAAACTGTTCGAACACATCGTGGCACATGTGACACTGCCGGTCACCCTCGTCCGTCCCGGCCGGACAGCTCGGAACTGGCGAATCGCTGTGCGACGCTCCGCCGCTTCCCTCCTCTCCTTCGCCCCCCGGACCGCCAACGCCCCCGGAGGAGCCGCTGGTGCCACTCCGCTTCGTTGCCCCATCGATACCGTGGTCCGTTTGCTGCGTTTCGAACCAGTTCTTTTCCCGCTCCTCCAGATCTTCGATCTCCTCGTACTGGATCCAGTCCGACACATCGTAGTACCACTTGCGTGAGTGGGCCTTGCGTGCCGAGTCCCGGTCGCGCCGATTCTGCCGGAAGTGCCAGTCCAGGTGCTGACTGTACTTCATCGTCTGTTCCGGCGGGAAGCGCACACCGCAACTGCTGCACTGCATGCCGCAGAACAGCTGATGTACGATGGCAGCCTGGCGCCGTCGCAGTGTATCCGGCTTGTCGAGCAACACCGGATCAATCGGCGGTAGGTCCTTCGACGATTTGCTGTCCCTTTCTTTCGATTTACCACCGCCACCACCACCATCGTCCTTTGCCGTATCTTTCGAGGCCCCCGAGCCACCATCCTGCGGTCCTGCGTTGGGCGCCCCACCCGACTGACCCTGGGCGCCCATCTTGGTGATGATACCGGCCGCCACAATCTTTTTGTACAGTTCTTCCACGTTGATGTTCCCTAGGGCCGGGAGGCCGACGCCGCCTGGACCGCTATCGCCGCCAACCGAAGCCGCCGGCGGGACCTTGTCGTCCGCTTCTATCCGGTAGCCGGGCAGGTTTTTCCTGGCCCCGCCAGCGGTTTGCATGGCCATCGTTGGCATCAAGTTGGTGATATAGTCAAGCCCGGTCAGCGTGTTGGCCGGACTCTGCATGTGTCCGTGCAGATTGCTCCCTGCTTTGCCCCCCCCGTGAGGGGGGCCAATGAACACGCCACCCGGTGGCGGTGGGTGCGAAAGTAGGGGCCCACCAACACCGGCCGGTCCCAGCACTGGCAGTGGTGGCAGAAGGCTTGCATCCTTCGGCGGAGTGCGCAGATCGCGATGGTGGGGCGTGCGGACCATATCCCGGATGTACACGCGACCCGGCACCACCAGCTTCGGTAGGGCCGTGAAGCGGATGTAGTAGTTCCGTTCCCGCAACCGGTACACCTGGGGCAACCCACCGAACTCGACCGAAAACGGCTGATCGTCGATCAGCACCGTCAGCAGAAAGTCGGCAAACTGCAGCCAGTGCTGATGGCCACCGATTTCGACCAGTTGCGGCTTGCAGTCGAGAAACACCGGCACGATTAGCTCGGCGTCGACGATCATGTTGATCTTGCCGGCCACCAAATCGTTCCGGCTGCTGCCAATTTTCACCTGCGGTGGCGGGCCGGCTATTTTGAAGACGCGCGGTTTCTCGCCCAACATGATCGTCGTCGGCGGATCGCCAAAGTAACACTCGTACCACGAATCGTCGATGTACAGTTCGCGCGTCGGAGCCCCGAGCCGCATCTGGTACACCTTGCCCTCGATGCTGACCGACTTGTACGGCTCGTTGAACCCGAGCTCGAACGTTTCCCGATCGTCCACGCAAACCATGCGGGCGCCCTTCTGGAACCCGATCTCCTTCGGTTCGTCCCAGTTCATGAAGATCACGGCCGTCTCCTCGTAGAAGCGAATCTCCCGCTGGATGCCGTCGATGTTGATCGTCCGCACGCTGTCCTGCAGTTTGGCCAGTGTCGACATCGCCATCAGCGGTGGCTGACCACTAGCACCATTGAGTACCACCGGTGGGCCACCACCCAGCCCCGGAGGAGGAGCCAACGTTGGCAGCGCACCGGGTGCGAACCGTCCGCCTTGATCGGGAACTCCCATCGGGAATGGAGCCTGCTCCCAGGGGCTCGGTACGTTGATGGGTGGCCCACCACCACCACGGACCGGACCGACCTGTCCACTCGGCCCGACCCCGGTTCCGGTACGATTCGCCCAAGCTGGGCTCGCTGGTTCCACGCGGTTCCACTTCGATTCTCGCATCCGTCGGGGATCTACCGCGTAACGGGGAACGAAAATCACACACGCAGGCGATCAGAGAGGGTCATCACGATCTACGCGTGTCTCAAACCTTACCTCGTTGCACCCGAAGGTCCGGTGGCGGAACGGAGGTTCCGGCGGCGCCAAGAAAAGGCCCCCCCAGTGGTGGTTTACCGAGCGCCGAAGGTCCGCCGGCGCTCACTTTTCCTCCAGCCTCTAGCGGGTGTATTTTGCCGCGGAAATCGTTTCCGGAAGCCGCCGGTACCGTGGCCGACGTGATGATGACGTCATCCTCGCCGCTCTGCGAACCGTTGTCATCGATGCGAATGATCGTCGGATCCTGGCGCTGCTCGATGCGCTGCGCTTGGCGTATTTTTTGCGTCTCGTTCAGCTGAATCACCTGCTTCATCAGGATGTTGTACTGCTCGAGATTGATTTCGCCCTTTTCCATCTGTTCCTGCGCCTGGGCGACGATCGTCTTAATGTTGGCGTTCATACTGTCCATCGAGCTGTCGTCGTCCTGTTCGTCCACATCGTCGGACCGCAGATGGGCTGGCAGATGCTGCTGCTGGCGAAGGTGCGGCTGCTGACGGAGATCCACATCACCGGCTTTATTTAGCGAGCGACGCCGCTCAATGGGGTCGTCTGGGGATACAGAAAACGGGGGCCCATCAGATTAAACTCGTTCTGGAGGCTCGTGTGTCCCGCTCAGCACCACAACCTACCCGGCAGTTTGTTGTACAACAATGGTCGGCCAAGCTTGTCCTTATCCTGCTGCTGCTGCTGCTGACCTTTACCCACGATGTCCGAGAAGCGCGATCCGCGACTATTTTTCTCCGACAGCGGAGACCTCGGAACGTCGGCAGCATTGTCCAACTGCAATCCCACGAAACAAAAATGGGACCCAAAGTGAGCTGGCGCCCAAGAGCTAGGGGTGAAAGACGTTTATTCTCTTACCATTCCGAATGGATCCGAATCCCGACCCGAACCCAGTGGCGGTGGCACGCCAGCCTCCAGAAGTACGCTCTCCATCGGAAGCTGCCGCAAATCGACATCTTCATTACCAAACAATCTAATTGAGAACGGGAGGGAAGAGATGACGTCCACCGACCGTTAGTTTGCTACCCGTGGTCAGGTTCGATCCTCCCCGCCAATCGACTTACGCATCGATCATTTCCGCTTTGCTCTTCTTCGCCGTCGGTTCGTCGGACTTTGTGCCGCTGCCTCGCTTCTTGCCAAGCGCGAACTCTTCCACCATCAGCTCATCGGCACCAGCGTCAGTTCGCCGTCTCGGCGAGTCGTTCAGCGAACGCACCTCGTCAGCTCGCGGCGGTTCCGTTGATCCCGAGCGCGACCCGTGGGCACGATCGATGCTGCCGCCCGCTGCCGGTGGCATCAGCTGGAGCGGAAGTTTTCTCAAATCGATATCTTTACTTATTAGTTCCGCCAGCGCGTCTTCCTCCGCCTGTGCGCTATTGATGCCTGGAAAAGAGTGACAAAAGGGATAAAAGAGACATGTTGCGTTGCGACACCACACAGAGACAAAGAGAGCGGAGGAGCGTGATAAGTGTGACCGCTTGTTGATGCTGTCGGTCGGTCGTTCGATGACTATTGGTCTTCCGTTCTTGCAAAGGGGAACCGTTTCTTTCAGCCTTCCTTTGCAAACCGAAATACGACACGACAAATGGGACAGGTCCTGCCCCCCGTCCGGGCAGTAAGATCGAAAGCAGCGGCCATCACCATCGCTTTATTGGAGGGCAACTGTCGCCGCTCGCGCAGGACACGGAAGTGAGTGAAGTGAGACGCGTCACCAACAACGGGGCACAACGGGCAACGTTGTGGGCAGAGACCACACCACAGACAGGCTTAGCACCTGCGTCGTTGTGTTTGGGGGTATTCCTTTTTATTCGTCTTCGCTACACAACACAATCGCTCGTTATTGGTTCGCTCGGGGCATGCATACTACACATAATCCGGTAACACGATCACCAGCAAATCCCGTACGCCAACCCGCGTCCAACCGGCGAGTGTGCTGTGTCCCGCATCCGATGTGGGTCGAACTGTCGAACGGTTCATCTCTCAACTCAACGCAACCCAGTGATCTTTTTAGACGCACTCTCTTGGCCCGCCAAGCGCAATCTAGAACTGGGGATCGAATCGGTGAACTGGTCAACCACCAACACAACAAGAGTAGAGACACGCAAATCGGAATCGGAGTGTAGAGCCTTTCGTTTGAGTTGTCTCCACGAAGCGGATAACGGTCACGCCGCTGCCACCGCCGCCTCCGCCAGTGAATGGAGAAAATAATGTGAAAAACAGTAAAGATGATCGCGCTTACTTTGTACATCGATCTGTGATGCCTTTGGCCCGACGACGGGCACTATCACCTCTTCCGTATCTTCCGCAGCAACGGCCATCGAGTGATTCGAATTCAAGCCCGCTTCTCCGCCGGCCATCTTTTTGCGTTTCTCCGGAATGGGACAGCGCAAATCAACATCCTGTGACGGTGCCGCCGTCACGTTGCCCAAGGCCTCGACGAGCGCCGTCGCCGCCGACGACGACGAGGCCTCTGCGTCGGCCCGACTGCTGCTGCTGTTGGCGGACGGTTTGCGCAGTTTTCCAACGGTCGGAAGAGCCTTACGTTCCGTTCGTAGCTTTTCGGTCGAACCACCGGGTGATAACGCTGGCTTGTCGGGGGATGACTTTTTCTTGCCCGGTGAACGGCCGGGTGACTTTTGACTCTGCGACGAACCGCCGTCGATTTCCTTGCCCGTGCTGCTGCTGCTGCTGCTGCCGCCGTGTTGTTTTCGCTTCTCTCCTCCCGAAACGGTTCGCCCGATGGCCGATGACTTGCCCGGTGAGCCCGAACTTCCCTTGCTGCTGCCCGAGGATGTCGATCGATCTTTGGCGTGGCGCTCCCTCCGCGATTTACCGCCACCACCACCACTGCCTTCGTGATGATCGTGTCGGGATTTGCGGGACAACACGGAACCACTGCCACCGGAGGAGGGAGACACCTTCTTTGTGCGTCCACCGCCTCCACCTGCCATCGACGACCCATCCGATGCCGCGCCGTACGCATGTTTCGCACTGACCACACCGTTGCCTTCCAGCCGTTTCACTTTCGCACCCAAGCGATCCTTAATAGACACCATAGACACTTTGAGCGGTGCCCCGTGATGGGACAGTTCGCCACCGTGTAAGCCTCCCAGCACCGTATTGCCGTGCGATAACATGCCCATTGACCTCAGAGGCCCTCCCGGCGGCGCATGAAACGGTGGTTGGCTGTTGGCCGACGACGCTTGCTGCTTCATCAGCCGAGGATCGCGAGAACTGATCATGCTGATCATGCCCTGCGACACAGGGGCAATGCGGCTCTTCAGGGACCCCGGCACCGCCGCTGGGACAGGGACTGCTGGACCGGCCGCCGACAAAAGCCCTCCAACTGAACCGCTCAACGGAGGCATTGGAAGACCCGGTGGTGCTGAACTTGCACCGTCCAGGGGCTTCCGCACAATCGGAGGTAACTGTAAAAACGGGAGCAAAACGGGTGGATTTAAAACCGGGAGATTCATTGACAACGAACTTATAAGAAACGTACCCCTTTGGCCACACTGGCTGTCTGAATGCTCAGCTGCTTCTCCTGTTCCGCGATGCGCTTCCTCGTGGCCAGCAGCTCCAGCTCCAGCTTCCGTGTCTGCAGCTCCAGCAGCTCCCGCCTCTTCTCTTCCAGCTGGGCGTGGATCGTTGCCGTTGCCGTGGGCTCAGGTCCCGGCTGCTGCTGAGGGCGAAAGATCAGTCAATTCTCGCATTAGGAGGCGGGGTTGTTCACGATCGTTCAACTGGGCGGCTGGCAACTACTCACGTTCAGGAACTTTGGATTCAAATGAATTGACGGCTGTGTCTTCGGCTTCAACGATGCCGTTATTGGCCACCCGGAATCCATCGAGTTTATCTTGATGTCCAATGCGTACAGCTTGGACTGGGGGAAGAGATCGTTCCACGTCAGCCGCAAGTTGAACATCTTCTCGCGCACCCGGTCGTGGGCCTGTGTGTGGGTTGTAAGAGATCGAGAAAAGGGGACCTTTGCTAGCTGAGTCATTGTCCAGCCCTCCAGTGGCGCACTTTGCGCGCGCGCGGTACGTACCGTTTGAAACACGCCGCAAAACATATTCACTATCACCTGACTGAACAGCGATTGGTACTGTTTGCCCACGTTTTTAACGATCGAATCGACTAGGTAAAGTATCGGCAATTTCACGTCGGGTCCGACCTAAATTCAAAATCAATGCAACGGGGCGTTATTTAGGATGACTTCGACTGCTTTGCTGTTGCTGCGTTTTGATCTTTTCTTCTTTCTTTTTGGACCATTAACGAGTGACTATCGCAACACAACCAACTTTATCCGACCAAAAAGAGGGTACACGACGGGGACCATGGGGCGATTTTTGCCACCATGAACAGGCCTGAAGGCCGGAAAGTGGAATACCCGAAGAACTTTAGAAGAACCTTCGAGGGCAACATCAACAACAACTGAGATTTATCAGTCAAGGAAAAACATACAAATAAATGAACGCGGCATCGGGCACAATCGGGTCTATTTGATCGATTTCGTTAAAGTTACTGAAGAAATGAAACGGTTTTTTTTACAAAGACTCTCTGCTCCAGTAGGGCAAATATATCAACTTCACTTTAAACACTTCACCGGAAATGATTAAATTCTTAGGATAAAACATTAACGAAAGCAAATCGAGGCATGTGTGCCACATTTCTGTGCGCCATCATCGACACGAAATCGAGCGCAGAAATCGATCAATCATTAGGGAAATATCAATCTTTACGCAAACTTTCATTCAAAGCGATCAAAGAAAAACGGTCCACGCGTTGCTGGCCGTAAGTTGGTTGTGAGTCAAAAGGAAAGGTTTATCTACCAGTTTTTCCGCACTCTGTCTATCTCTCTGCCAACACGCTAGCCCAGCAAAGGGGACACTCTAGAGGTGTTACAATCGAACGTAAAATAATACAAAAAACTATAACGGAATAAAACTGAGCGACTCCATTCAAACCGTTTCGTTTAATTTTTTGTAGGGAATTAAAAGATATTTCGCTTCAGAATGATTTATTGGTCAATAGTCAATGGTTGAGCTCTTTCTCTCCCTGTTCCTTTGACTCGGTGGTTTATGTGCCGATTGTCGGCCATGTTTTCCGGTTCTTGGCTTGGTGTTGAGAACTCTGTGGATACGATTGGCTGTTAAAAGCACAACCTGCACAACAACTACATTAGGAATTTAAGACTAGAAATTTTCGCAAACTACTCTCTTTGTGTATCTATCACTGGAAACAGTCGTTGCAAAACAAAAACTCAATCTTATTTCGAATCAGTCTTACTTAGGTTACTCGGTAATAGTGTTTATACTGTACAATTGAAAGAGGTGTGTTGCTTTGGTTTGGTTGCTACGAATTATGCTACTTGCTCAGTGGATGCCCTATCTCAACTCAGTATGCCATGTTGTACTGCACTTTTTCCAGCCATTTGCGTCAGGTCACGCAGTGCACGACGAGCATGACTTTTGTGGTTTTATGCCAGCATTTTCATTATAGAACGACATATATGATCGTTCGTTAAATATGTTTAACCTAAAGTGCCACACCTCGGATTGGGACCATCATTTGCATGGTTGCCGTAGACTCAAAGGGATCATCGAGACAGTGAAGGGGAAATCATTTGCAACGGCGAGTGATCGTGATAAAACCGCATGTGAAACTCCCTGAGCAGTGACTACGCCAAACTAGCACACAAACTATTCTGATATGTACATGTACATACACTTTGTAAATCAACCGCACAACAATACCAACGATCAATCTTCGACATTACCGAACTTAGTTTGCTTTCGCTACATGCAATAGGTGAGTAGATGAGTTAGATTTTCATACTTCTAAGTTGCCCATGGCAACACAGCACAGCTAGCAACCCTTGGAAGGGGCTCAATCAAACTGTCTCGGTAACTCAGGGGGGATGCCGATTGACTCTACACTGTTGATGCTACCTCGACCGCACCGCAAAGATCACATCACTATCGATGGGGACAAGGCGACTGGCACTGGTACATTCGTTTCACGTACGACATTTTATCCGAACTCACTCGTTTACCCACGTACACGTAAAATCTACTAAGTTTTGTTTTAAATGGTTGACTACGCATTAACACGCTTGTTTATGGTGCGCGTGTGTGCTGGGTATGCTAATTCAGTCACGCGCGGATTTGCGCGCAGCTGGCGAGCGAGTTTGGTCCAACATTCGCGAGAAGATGGTATGAAAGTGTGGAGCATAATTTGCATAAAGGGTTTAACCTGGGCGAGGTGTTTTTCCACCGCGTTCACGATGATGTGGGCATACTCTAGGTTTTCCTCGGCCAGTATGGTGAGCATGTTAATCAACGGCTTGCTGTTGACATTCAGATCGGCCAAACTGGAGAGATACTCCTTCTCGATCTCCTCCGCCCGCTTATCGAGTGTTGCTTCCTTCTCCATGGTCGTGTCCGCACCACCGCGGCAACTGTCGCACAGGTGCGCGGTTTGCTGTCCGGTGTGCAGCAGGGGCAAGGTAGCTCGTCCGGCCCGGCTGCCGACGATCTGCTACCGTTGCCGAGCTCCGGCTGGAAGGGCGCGGGGCTTTGACGCCGCCGACAATCCGCTTCGCCTGTACGTTCGTTGCCACCTATCGTGCACCGTGGGTTGATAACGTGATGGTCACTGCTGCCGTGTGTAGGTCAACTGTTGGAACGGAAAGAGAGAAAGTCTTTTTAGAGCGCTGCTGCTGCAAAAAAATACAAGCCACGTCGGAGAAACTCAGTGTCCGTTACGAAACGAAAAGCGGACAACATTTGGTATGTCAAAACGCACTTATGTAGTGAAAAATGGGGAGAAAATGAAACGCGGCACAAGGTATTTTCTTTTTCCTCACGAATAGCACCACCTGCCCTACAATGAAATAACACACACCGAAAGACGCTTCGCGACGACCACTGACACAGTCGCGTGAACAGAAGAAAAAATCTAGCGCTCCGCCATTTTCTTCCGAAGGTTGAGTCACATCGTGTGGCACTTTTCACGGTTCGATTTTAACGCACTCCACTACTCCCGGGGCCACTACTGTACCAGCAATTCGACTCACCTGCGGTGCGCTGTCGAAAACAGCGTATTCTAACCAGATTCGAAGCCAAATTACACATTTATTTCATCACTTATTTTCTGCGCTGCTGCTGCTTGACTTGCTAGCTTGCTTGCTTGACTTGCTTTTTACACGTTGACGTTTAATCGCCATACTCACACATTTTCACATTTCTGCAGATAGACAGAGAGAGGAGAGCTCCTCTCTCGCTTTCTCAACGATTTTGCCATAATCCAATTATGGGATGGGATTATGGCAAAATCGTCGGCTGGCGAAAATACTCTGTTGGCAACACTGGCTCGGTTCGGACCCAGAATGGAAACACAAAATTGCAAAATGTAAGTTGTTATTGTTTTACTTAATACTTATCTGGAAGAGATGAAAGAAGCTTCAAGCTCAAAATCTCTGTAATCAAGATAATAACAATGCAAAATGTAAGGGCTTGTCGTTCCTAACCTAACAAATGTCCATTATCCTTTTTAGCTGCGAAACCGAAGCGCCCAAGTACGTATGCCCCCGATGCAACATTCCGTACTGCTCCGTTGCCTGCTACAGATCGCAAAGACACTTGGAATGTTCCGAAGGGTTTTATCGCGAAAACGTTGTGCAAGAACTGGCGCTCCGAAAAGCCGAAGGCGCTGCCGATCAATCGACCCAAAGTATGATGGCGATACTGCACCGGATAGCACATGCAGACAGTGGCGCGCTGGACAATGACGAGGCTAGCGAAACGTGCGGCCCAGAAGAAGGCAACGATGAATCCGACGGTGTGTTAGATTCCGACGACGAAGAGGAAGAACCGGATCTGGCCGTGCGGCTAGCCGGAATCAATCTAGACGATGCGTCCAACGTTTGGGAGCGCTTGACGAGCGCGGAAAAAGAAGAGTTTGAGCGAATGATGGAAAACGGAGAAATCATGTCGATGGTACCCGAACCGGACCTATGGTGGACGAAAGCGTATAAGGTGGACCTAGTTCAACCGTCCGCAGATGAGCGGTCGCATCAGGAACAGCAGCTTTTATCGGCCTGCCCACCGGTGTGGGACAAAATTGCCGATTTCAACCAAATGCTCCCCAACAAGCCGTCTCCAGTGGTGCGTTTTAATGTCGCCAATGTGCTGGCCGGGTACTGTTTCGTGTACACCTACTTTTACGCCGATCTACACGCCCATCCACTGGAGACGATCGGCTGTCTTTTGGATGTGTGCCTGAACTTGAAAAATAACACAAACTTTGATACGGAACCGATGGCGATCGAATCCGTCGTTAGTGAGTGTCGTAATGAACGGCTGCCGGTTCACCCACGGACGGGTCCGGCACTGAAAGCGCACATTCGAACGCTCTTCGAGGGGCCGTGCGGTTGTGGGAGAAAGTTCAAAAAGCTCTTCCTTCTTGCCGCACTGTCCGATGTTAGGAGTCTACTGTGTCAGGCCCGGCAACAGTTGAAACAACCAGAAAACCCCAGCGATACGGCCGAATGTGCGGAAGAAGGGTCCCGAAACGATGATCTAAAACTCAGAGTCAGCTCGACCGCCCTACGTGGATGCGAAAAAAAGATTGACTTCTACTTGGCGTACGCAAAATCGGATTATGTGTGAATAAAATCCCCGTGCACGATTTGTTACCAAATATATAATACTTCACTTTTTATTCTCATCTGCCTTATGAAATCTAAATCCTTTCTGTTGTATGTACAATTTTGTCCGAGCGGAAAATCTGCTCCTTATATGTGGGCCCGAACATGATTACAGTAGATAAAAACAACTGGAGAACGAGTATTACGGCCGATGTTGGCTGCGTTGGCCTCGAGGTGGTGGTGTGTAAATAAATTAAAACATGGCCCTGGTAAATACCGATAAGCGAAACCTAGAGCTCCGCCAAAAGCAACGCCGTGTCGCGTTTCTTTCGGGGCAAATGGATGAAGCGCGCACTTGAGAGTTTTCAAAGAAATTGGTTCGAATGAAGTTACAGTGCGGTGATGGTTTAATAAATATACTTTCTTATCGTACGCTTGATTTGCCTCGACAACTAAAAGCCTAAAAGGAGTGTTAAATATTAAAAAAAAACATACATCAACATATATCAATACAGCGAAAGGGAGAGTAAAGTACAGATCAACAAACGAACAGCACTACATGAGCCGCCGGCTCCGTGGTGCTGACGACGCAAGGACTTAGTAAAACAAACGCATAACGATTCTCAACAAACTACGATGCCTCGAACGCAATTCGTAATGAAGAGAGTTACTCATAATGTGATAGTGCGGATAGTAGTAAAAAAAAATCTAATCATATAAAAACGAAAACAAATGCCACTGTCCGAACAACAAGCGATCCGTTCACGCAAAAAACACCACCTTCGCGCTTGTTGGCTGAGTATTGCAGCACCCGTCATCGTATTGTCCACCACCGGGGCGGGAGGACAGAAAGCGGATGAACTTAAAAGCTCCCTTTCACCCTTTCATTAGCAGGTACCACGATGCATTGGCTGACCATCGTCGACGGAGAAGCGGATCGCGTGATCTCACAACCCCCAACCGGTCGACGGTGAGGCCGTTTGTTTGCGATTTGTTTGTGCGCCGTCGCTGCCGCGCATTATAAGGACGCAGCCGACGAGCTGAGCGAAGCGGACGTGGTGGAAGCACTCGACGAATGCACCGGATGGTGCAGCTGATGTAGGCCGTCCGACTGGGAAGAGCTGGCCGTGCTGGTGGGCACCAGGACCGTGCTTGTACTGCCGTCAGGCTCGGTGTGCTGCTGCGCCACCAAATGGGGAAGAGTGATTTGCACCGGCAGCGTTTGGTTATCGGCCGTCGGTACCTGCAACGGAACGTTAAAGAGGTGATTGACGTAAAACGCACAATTGCCTTTCCCCCCCCAGCCGTTTTTTTCTTGGCCACTCACGTGTATCGTTACACCTTGCGGTAAACTGATCGCACTCTGTAGCAGATTGTGTGTTGCGGATGCCGTGCTTACGATCGATGGTGGTTGCTGTCCACCGGCCAGCAGGTTTGAACTGCTCGTTGTGATCGTCAGCCCGGGAGGAATTCCCGACGGCAGACTGATGATGGCGTTCGTCGCACCGGCACTACTGAGCGGAGTGATCGTGGTACCGACCGTTCCGCCGTTGCTGTTGTTGTTGCGGTTGTTGCTGTTGCTATTGTTGTTGTTGTTGTTGTTGCGACTGGATGCCTTTTCCTCCTTCAGCCGCCTCGTCAGGTGAGATTTTATGTGCTTCCGTAAATGATCTTTGCGATAGAAGCCTTTCCCACAATCGTTGCATATCTGAAAAGCGGACCAAACCGGAAACCGTGTGTAAAGCGAACGATAACGCAAGCGCTACTCCGGGGCGATTCCTTACCTCCGTCTTCACGCCACTGTGGATGACAAAGTGCAGATTGAGGTGCTCCTTCCGTTTGAACCCCTTCATGCACACGCTGCAGATGTACGGGCGCTCCGGGTTGTGGCCGAGCTTGTGCCGCTCGAGGTGCTCCTTTCGCTTCAGGCCCGCGCCGCAGATATCACATATGAACCGCCGCTCGATCTTGTGCACTACCAGGTGCTGCTCCAGGCACTCCTTCTCCGGGTACGCCATGTGGCACTCGGGGCAACAGAACAGCACCGTCCCGTCGAGCGCGGTCGTAATGTGCACTTGTCCCGGCTTTTGTCGCTTCGGTTTCGGTGGTTTCGTTTTGTACTTCCGTTTCTTGCGCGCCTTGCCCGTGCCCGCCGACCCGTTGCCGTTCGTGCCCGCCGCCGCACCGCCTTCCGTTCCGTCGTTCTCCCGGCCAGTCGCACCCGGCGAGCCACCGTTCTCCTTCAGCCCGCTGCCGCTACTGCTGTCCGCCACACCGTATTGGGTGTTTTCGTTGGAATGATCGTCCGTTATTTCCTGCTTTATGACCGTGCCGCCACCTATCGTGAGGCCGGACGGTAGCACCAGGTGTGGGTGGTTTCCGTTCAAGTTGTTGTTGTGGTTGAACTTCAAGTATGGCTGCAGGTTGAGGTTATGGGTGCGCGATTGTTGCTGCTGTTGCTGCAACAGCTCCGTCAGCTCGCCGGACAACAGCGACGACGGAACCAGGGCGGACTGATTCCACAGTGGGCCACTCGATTCTTGCTTGATTTGTCGCAATGGTGGTGGGTTTTCACTGTCCACCTTTGTTGTTGTGTTCGCGGATAGGCCGGATTGTGCTTGCTGTTGCTGCTGTTGAAGGATCGCTGCGGTGCCGGCGTTCTGCGAAGCAAGTAGCTGCAGATCCTGCGGCTGGAGTGCGGCCACAATGGTCATGCCCTCCGGGAGACCATGGTTGTGGATAACTTCCTCGTCCTGGGGACTGTACGCTACCGTCAGTACCGTTGTGCCCTGCTGGAAGCCTTGGATGGGTATTTGCATCTGGCCCATTTGAAACTTCGGTGTCTGGATGGCCGTTTGACCCGCGGTCGCCGTTCCTGACGTTGTTGTCGTCACCTGGGCGGGCAGAGGGTTTGGGTTGAGCACCTGAATCTGTACGGTTTGCTGCGCGTCACCCGGCTTGGCACCAGGCATCGTGATTGGCAGCGTAATGTAGGCTGGAGTGGACATTTGCGCGTGCTGCATACTACCCGCCGTCACCGTTTGCCCTTGCTGCGATTGGTGGTGGCCGAAGACGGCCGATGCCGCGCTCACTGCCGCTCCGTCCACTTGGCGCAGCATTGGTACGCCACCTTCGCCGCCACCAGATAGTAATCCGAGGACCTAAAAGACGAAACAACATCAATCGAAACAAGTCCGTTATTTTGTGACAACGTTGTGGATTAGTCTGTCGATTTATTCGCTGAGGCACGTTCCGTAACAAAAAGAACATAAACCGTTACGCCAATCCGGAACCAGTAACCTTTGACATTGTGCGCAAATGTCAAAGTTCAACCATTCTTGGCATAAAATCGGAGTCTGCGGAAACGGCGACATTCACTTTCGAGACCCCTGCCGTTGCACGATGCAATCTGCATTTCAGGTACTTGGTTGGTAATGGCGCGGTGGTGGGAAACTTTTATTTGATACTCGCGAGACCCCCACACAGCATCCGGAACCAACACAACACATTTCCTGTCCGTCCGCGTTCCCATGCGCGCCTAGTTCGTGGCTAGTTTTACTTTTTCTTTCCACTTTTCATTCTATCAACATGCGGCCCGGAGAGCGGCCTTTGGCCCCCTCCCTAATCGAAAGAGGTGAATGCCGCGGACTCGGCACGGCGCGGACAAGCAATAGCAGCAGCAGCAAAAAGTCGAGTAAAAGTGAAAGTTTTCTCTCTTTCTCGAGGAATGAACTCGAAGACGGCTGCACGCGCGGAAGAAGAATTGGAAGCGGTCAAAGGAAATACCGTAACGGAATGGTAAGAAAAAGCACCGCGAAAGGAAACACACGGAAAGAATGAATAAAAAAGCACTCACACAGCAGCGTACTCCGCGAGAGAGCTTTGGGCTGCAGAAAGTGCTCCATGTATCTGATTTACATACCAAACGGGCAAAAGCTCGGAAAGAAATGCAAAAAAGGCACCGCGTTTTCTCCCATAATCTGAAACACTGTATGTTCTAATTTCTTCAAACAGTTCCAAATAGCAGCCCCAAACTCAAACATACGAAAATTGTACAATTCTCACAGGACTCAAATAAATCGTTTTATTTGCAGCGTGTTTATACGAAGACAAGTGGCACAAATACAAACAGATCAAGATCGCACCAAACGCATCAATGTTCTGCGTTAATTCGAAAAGAACATGCAGGGCCTCGTTGGTCTGGTTCATAACGCGTGGCAAGGTTCGCCTGCAGCAGATTTTCTCATCGCATTCATTACTAAACACAGCTTCTGTACACTGAGAGCGCCGAGATGTCGAAGAAACGACCTTATTCGGCTCGTTGCACAGCCTTCACACAGTTCTGAAAATGACTCTATTATTCTTCTGCCTGCACAACCCGAAGACTCTCATGAACGAACGAATCTTGACGAGCATAAGTAGGCACCCCAACTCCCAGTAGGCGTAACACGTGGCGTCGAGTGCATGTACGCAGGGTTTCTCGCTTGCGCTCTTTCCATTGCAGCGCAGCAAGCATTGAAATCACTTTCCGACCGATTTGGCGACGTCGGCGACTCGGTTCATGTGAAACATGAATCGCACAAAGCAAAGAAAAACGGGCTTCTAACGTTCTCCAAGTGATGCCGTAAGAGCTCTGTGTTCGCACTCCACGCTACGTAAGTTCTTCTGTTTCTAGCCGGTACGGGGGACTTTATTTGCAGCACTTTCGGTTCCCAAAAAACTAGTACCACCAACGTTTAGAATTGTAGGACGTATTCGGTGGTCGCTTCTCGAAATCTTACCTGTCCATTGCCGGCCGTCGTCGATAGGTTCTGTGGGAACTTTGCCGCAAACTGATTCGCTGCTGCCAATGGCCCAGCAGAAAATGGGGAAGTGAATTGCGAAAAGTTCATTTTCGAGTACTGAAAAAGAAGCCGAAAGAAAACGCGTGAACGCAGTGGGTAAAAATAACTTCCTTTAGCAAAGAAGGGGTGTAGAGAGTGTGGACACATTTTCTTCAGCCGATGTTTTTACCTCAATATAGTTTTCATTGTCATCCATTTTTTCGCCTACTTCTCTCCCTTCGGCAGAAATGCTCGTTTCGTTCATGGGAGCGTTTGCAAGGGATCCAGTAACCACCAATCACAAAATGGAGCGAATCACAAAAACGATTTGTTTCTAGCATTCAATACGCTCAACACTGGACCTAAAAATTTCAATACCAATTCCATCAAACTGTTGAACGAATTTCACTTGCACCCCTAGCGGCGTGGCGGGCACTCTAAGGAGCAGAGCATTGTGACACCAAACCGATGGGATACGGTGTTTCGTAACGGTTCTCATTTGCTTTCACACGACAACAACGGCGCGCGATGGTGGATCGTGCTTTACTTAGGGGCCGGCCACATTATTTATCCATTTCAGTTGCCCGTTTCGTTCACTGCGCATGCCATCGAAGACTCTCACTTTGCCACGAGACTTGTATGCAAATTAAAGCATCGCTAGGCGAAACTAAGTTTTCTAGCTACCGCGGTACGAAACCGAAACTAGGTTCTCCTTAACTCACGCCGCTTAATTACACTCCGTCTACTATTTCTGGGCGCCCTGAAACGCCATCACCAAACATTTTCTACTCGATCCATCGAATCCGAACAAATTTCAAAACCAATTAATGTGTTTGTTGTTTTAGGTATCCTGTGCAGTGATGTCATAGAAAAGTGAAGCTTGCCTTTCACTCTTCGGTCACTCCGCCGGGGCTTTAAGTCGCCCCGATGTTAAAGTGTGAAATCAAATCTCAATTGCATATCGCAACGCCCTTTCTCTTTTGTGGCACATTTCCGCTCTCATAGAGCGTTGTGTTGTGGTTGGCGTTTAGTACTAACGTACTAACGTTTTAGTTTTCTTACAATAATTTGACAAAGGAGTTTTGCACAGCACTACGATGCTGGGCCAAAGTCACCACCAGCCTGCTGTGAGTGCCACTAAACATGAACCGATGCTTCAAAGCACAGTAACCACTGTCACTATAGAGAAACTTCAAGCATCACAGAGTAAACTTTGAACACCACAACAAAATATTAATTCTGCATATCCATATTGGGTAAATGTATGTGCACTCTTCACAAAACTACAGAGCCCCTCATTGTATGGAATTGCTAATCGTCGCGGGAATAAGCTGTACAAAAACGGCACGGCAACTTGTCTTTTGGTGCGCCAAAAGAGAAGATTGCTTTCACATCGATAGTGAAACTACTTTCTGCGGCGGCGACCCCACGAACATCGGGCACGTTCCGTTTCGGGAGCTCAGCATGGAGCACAAAAAAAGACACACACATACAGGCGCTATGCTGAATGTCACACACCTCGGCTACGCGGGATGGACAATCGGGCGAGCGAAATCCAGACGAGGATCGCGAATCGCGAATATCGGAAATTACAACCGAACCCGACCGCGGATCCGTTCACTATGCGCTATCGTTCCGCTGGGCGCGCGTGCGCCCTTGCGACGCTCGGGAATCGATCGGTCTTCGTACGCGGATGTAGCTGAACGCTGCGATCGTCACGATCCCGTACCCGAAGCCACGGTGAGGTTGGCTTTCGGTGCTTTCTCTCTCTTGGCCGACCACGCACACTCTGCGGTAGTGTACGTTAAATGAGCCTCCCAGACCATCGACGCTCCGACGGCCCCGTCCCGTGGCTCGCATGTGGCGATCACTACTACCATCCATACAAGCGGCACACGACAGCAAGCCACTGCGAAAGCGGCTCTCTTGAAATTCTTACAACTTGTTTAATCTTTACATAGACATATCTTCAATGCGTCCCTCTATTTACTCTCCCAATAGCCACCGTATAGTGCCATACGTTTGTTATTTAACAATTCTAACAATCGGTTCCTAGCCGATTTCTAAGCACTCAACACACAAAAGACTTTCATGTTTAACACCGTGATCAATGAAATGTCCCGCTTAGTGTACTTACGCATACCACATAAGCCGACAACACGGAACTACGGCCGAGGCGTGCGTGCGAAGATTAGTGTTTCGTGATGGCATTGGTATTGGTGACCGCTGGACGAGAGCTTTTGTCGGTCCAACCTTTTCTTTTAAGGCAAGCGAAAGCTCTCATCTCAGCAGTCTTTGAGCCTATCTGGTCTGGTAGTAGACCGTCACTACTACTACACAAGTCTGCGCATTTCAATGATCGAATCTTACTTGATCGTATTTTTCGTACAAATCGGTCGCAAAAAAACATTACACGCACGGCTACAGGCTGAGAATGAGCACAAAAAACCACCGTTCATACGTAGAGCCATCCACGGTCCGATCGGTCCGTTTGATGCGTGTGTGTATGTTGGCGCGTTTCATAAACTGATGAATCACTACCGCGTCCACCGCCGAGACAGCGCAACGGAATCAGGAAACCATATGATTTCTATCTCAAGGTGTGTTCTACTGTAACGTAGCAAACTGGCGATCGGTTGCAAAATGAATGATAAGCCAGCACTACCCAGTGGCAGTTACTACAAACGCTATCGGGAACTAAACCTTTCGGCACAAGGTACCGATCGTTTAAAACAATCAATTACAAGAATCCAAATTTATTATTTGCTAGATCGCCCGTATCGCTTTTGCATCGTTCCAAAATGATCGCGAATATTGCGCAAAGCATAAATATGAAAACAGGAGTTCAGCAGCTTCTAGATCGGTTGAGCAAACCGGATTATCGGTGACTTTGGTCGTAGCGCGGGAAATCACCGAGCCGGATCTAGTATACTCATGATTTATTGAGAAACTGGCGGAACAGAGTGCAAACACGAGAGGTTCGTTGTTTGCTCTGGCGTTAAAGTCTTTCGTTCCAGCAGACTGTCTCGCATCTTCGCCAAAGAACCATGGTGCGATAGCTTCCGTGTTACAAGTGATGTAATATTCAGATCTTCTAGTTTCTAGCTGGGACAAGCGTTTACAACATTAGTAAACAAAAACCGCGACCCGAACCGGAGATGATAGAGTGATGGTTCCCAGAAAAAAAAATAAAAATGCTGTCGATGCCGCTTGATTTATTGGCCGATTGACCGTCCCATTAAAACAAACCAACACTCACACTTTACAACAACAAACCCCCAAAAGCATCTACCCAAGGCGAGACAACGGTGTGTGGTTGTGTGCCGTTTGCTCTACTATGCGGCCACCAATGAGAGCTTTGTTCGCGGCCACGGTCGAGTCACGCGCGTTTCTTCGCGCGGGAAGAAAGACAATTTAGAAAGTGGAGAGAGAGTTTTATATAATCCAACCAAGTACCACTCTGCAACATCGATTCCATCGGCCGTTGTTGTGGTTTGCGTTGCCGCCTATCTCGCTTCAGCATTGTTTAGGTTTCTTCATGCTATCTAACTTTACTTCATCCAACTTCTCACTCTATCTCTCTTTCTGTCTTTTGCACACTACATTTTGCTTTGCGTCGTCCCGTTTTCTCTGACATTTTCTTTCCCACTCCAGCGTATTCTTGCTCTTTCTGTTTGTTTTAGTTTTGTCAATCACGTTAAACATTGATTTTCGATGTTGTCGATGGTCAATCTGTCATCCGTCGTTCTGTCCACATTATCGATATTTTGTATATCCGTTTGTACTTCGTAACGAATCCTTGTTTAAATAAATGCGAAACAAACGGCCGGAATTGGCTCAAAGGCAAGGCTTGTGTGGCAGTCGATCGGTGATCGAACGTTCGAATCCGCACGCAGTATAACCTTTAGACAGAAGCAACGGATCCTCCTGTTTTTTGTTCATCCCTTCTCTTTGAAAATGGCCAAACATGCCATGTTTCGAAGCATGCCAAATTCCCCTGCGCCGTAAGAAACACCGTTTTTCTTTCAACGAGTTGTTCGTTGCTATCACACCGAGACCCGAAGATCCAAAGCCACCGTACCAGGCTGCTAGCTCGGGCCATCTATGTTGCCGCTGTTGTGTGTGTCTTCGCAGGTCGTGAAAGATCAAAAGTTTCACTTTCGTTTTGCGCTCGCGTTCGCTCTATTAGATCAACCGGATTTATCTTACCACGTGTTACGTGTTTGAACTCAGACCACTGGCACCAGTAGTTCAACATATTTAACAGTCAACAGAACGCGGCATCGGAAACAGTTGAACTGTTTTGGTGAAAACACCGGATGAAACTGCCATTTTGTAATATTCACAAGAAACACTACCCCCCCAGTCGTTAGTGTCAGGGTTTTTTTAAAGAATTTAACACAATCGCTACAGTCCTGTGATTGGTTGAGTCCATGTAGAAAAACAGTTCCCTCCAAAAACTGCTCTTGCAAACCGTGAACCGAATTACGAAACAGGTGGCCACCACGCTGCTTCTCACATGCTCTCTCGCTTGGCGATCTCTCGGTCGTGCTCTCCCGTGGCGTGCGAAGCAAATCTCACTCATCTTATGTTGGGCCAAAAAGGGGTTTGTCGGATAGAAAAACGCGGGACCACCGTCGCCGCTCGCAGCTGTGTGCGATCGAATCATCACGGCCCGTGAGCGTCGGGGCACGGCGTTTGCTTGCTTCTCGACAAAAATAAACCCACAACATGCTCTCATGCACCACCACCAGCACCATCGTCCGCGATGATACTGCGTGAGAAAGTTTACCTTCTTTGCTTAATTTTGATCGTAAACATTAATGGGGCTGCCGTAATTCCGATTCGTGGGATTTCTTTACATCATTTCGCACACCGAAGTTGGCGTGGTTCTGAATGGATCACTGGCTGTTGCGGTTGTAACTCCGTTCGGTGCATCTTTCTGCCACATCTGGTTGCTCTATTCTATTAGGAACTAACCTAGGAACAATGGGACAGTGATTCGTGTTTCCTTCCCCGATTTGTGCGTGTCCGGCAGTGGGACAGAGACCCATCAACGACACGCGTCGCTGGGCGTGCAAGCGAGCCAAACCTATCGTCCTCATGGTAGAATGCATTTCCTCCACCTGACGCACGAAGCAATAGAGGGGAGATTCATCTCCTACTGCACATTTATGCGAGTTTTGGTATTCTGCATAAAACCGGAGACCGGTGCAGTGAGTTTGTTAACAGTCCTAATGGAACGTAGACAAATTAGTGTTGCTTACCTTGTCCAGTGGTTAATGTGGCACCAAATTTGCCGCCGCTCGCAAATGAAAGATAGATTGAAACCACCGCTTGCTGCGGTGCCCGACAGGATAATTACACGTTGGCAATGGCTACGCCGACGGAAGACACTCGAAGGAGGCAAGGCAGATGGTGATTTGCGGGATTTTAAACAAAACACTAGTTCATGCTTTTTATGCCCTAAACGGTAGCACCGACACAAGCACGACTTGGACACAAAACACACAGTATGATCACTGATAGCGGCTCATGCACAACAAAGAGGCCGATTCCAGGTACGAGAGAGGTATTTCCGCAATGATAAACATAGACCGCCCCAACACAGCACAACGGATCTCCACACAAACCCTTTCGCGGGACAGATTGGGTTCAACGTATCAGGATTTGTCGTACCTGGTGGCCACAATTCGGCAAGCAATGTTACCTTCGCAGGTAACAACGGACAGTGTGGATGAAGTGCACCACGGACGAGCAGTTCTCCATTGTGGCCAAGCTGAACGTGACCCAAAAAATCACCAGGCGATGCGATCAGGCACTGAAAACTCCGACGCGACCGCATAATCCTCCGCGAAAAGCGTGCGAACAGTTTTGGCCAGCAGAATGATGTTTGCGTTTCACAACGAAAACAGCCGCCTGTCACACTATGGGAAATTTGTATGAGACAAGCGGACATATTTCGTTTTAGGAAAAATCTACGTACTTTTTTCAAGATTTCTTTTCATGTGTTTCGATTAAATTCAATATTTTAAGTGTATTGCACGTGTTCAAGCATAGATAACTTCTCTATTTTAGGAAAATGTTACTAAAATGCTCACTTTTTACAGTCAGTTTATGGCTACCTGTCTACTGTTTATTACCCATTGTTGAAAACAAACCCGAATCGTTGTTTATAACGTCTGTCAATCAGAAACATCGCCGGGCGATGTTTACGAGCGCCAGGACGAAGAAAGCAGTGAGAAATCAGTGGAACGGCGCAAAAACAAGTGAAGAAGTCTACAATAAAAAGTATTTTTTTGTTACTGTACCAGGCAGCCTCAATATTGAATACGAAGGAGGCTTCTTTTTTGACATTAAGTGTGAAATAAAAAGTTGTCCAACACCCAACTGTTGAAACGGGGGGCTACGGAGTTGAAAATTTCAGACGGATACGATAAAACAAGACCGTTCGAATTAGGCAGGCAGCAACAATTAAGCCGATGTGTTAGATGAAATAAAGTTCTTTGTCATTTGCAATGATTTACTTCCAAGTTTCGATCCTTTTCATTCGCCATTTTTTCATTCCTTTTCAAATCTAGAAAAACGCAAAATGGCTGCGTCCGTTTATAGACAATTGGTTGACAACAGCCGCAGCCGACAAAGTACAACAAACACAATGCAGGCTGAATCTACAAAATCTGGGCAGCCCTGAAAAAGTCCGTATCAAAAAATCCGTACATTTAATTTTAAAAACCCAAACCATGGCAGGCTCTGTGGACACGAGGTAAGTGGCCGGTGTGCGGTAGTGTGGCCGCGTTGTCCTTTGTTTCCACGTCCTGCGTTCCTACACACCACGTCCATCAGCTGATCTGAGGGACAGTCTGGTGGGTTGGTGCAATTACCATTTTCCTAACCAGCGCCGCTCTGTTTCCCGTAGGAAGCGATCTCGCGAGGAGGAGCAAAACGAATTTATGCCACTGTCGAAACGCATCAACAATCTGCATCTGAACAATAATCAAAGCAACCTGGGGGGCCCTATTCCGGAGCAGCTCGCAACGGTAGCAAGCAATGGGCAGTTTTCCATCGGGGACCACCACCAACCGGACTATGCTGGCCACCACCCAAATCTTCACCACATGCACCAGTTGCATCACCATGGCCACCATCCGCACCATCTGCTCGGGGTCATGAACGGTGGCGCCAGCGGAAGCAACAGCAACAGTAGCAGCAGCGGATCGCTCTCACTCGCGGCCAACAGTGGCAGCAACAGTCCCGCCTCGACCCATGCCTCCACCATATCGATTAACGGGGAAATCCTCGGTGACTACTGCCCGGTGCTGAGTGCCGAGGAGAATCCGCACTACTTCACTACTAACAAGGTTCTCTACGATCTGTACGTCGAGCGGATGAGACGGCTGCAGTGATTTGCGAGGCGTAACGGTTAAGAACTATTTACATTTACTTTATTCTACCTAACTTATCGGAATATGTGTTTACGGAATTCGTCGTGGCTTGTTTTAGTCTTTTTGGAACGGTAAAATTAAGTATCAACCACAGAGAGAGAGGGAGAGAGAGCTGGAATGGATTCTGTGTCGCACTTCCGTATTCGTGGTTCCAAAAACCTCACAACAAAAACATAACAACACCAGCAGTGGAAAATAATAATAATCCAAAGACGCTTCGAACCACTAGGACCCCATTTTAAAGGGTAACGAGTGAATCAAAAATGATGTGTGAAATAAAAGAGTCTGGAACTCGAAATACGCAACAACCATTTCCGTTCGCATACATATATTTCAATAGTTTCCACTAATGCAGACATAATTTATTGTTTCGTTCGCGCCTAGAGAGATGAACGATTTTACGCCAAAAATACTAAACACATTGCTTGCACATTGCGCAGTGGTGTGCAATAGCAAATCGTCAAACACTTGGTCACTCCAAGTGGCCACCGTGGCGCAGCAGTAGAGTAGATAAATGGAGATATTGCGTTACGTTACAATCTAATGGAATATGATAACAGTGTGCCCCGTACCCGCGGCGCTTACGGTGATCGGATGATCTGCTCGTAGGCGGCGAAAATTATCGCACCCACCTCGACCGAGCGCGTCTTGAGACTGAGCGTCGCATCCGAGCTGCCGGGCGATAGTTTCAGCTCCAGCAACACCCAGATGTTGTTCGTCAGCTTCAGCGACTGGTACAGCATGTCCTGGCCCTCGACGTTCCGCTTGGCGATCGTGAAGATGTTGTTCGCCGTCATCTTCGCGGCGACGGTATCGGCCGTGCCCACGATACCGTGCAAATTGTACTGGATTTCGTTCGCGGCCGGAATCTCCTTCCAGGTGGTCAGAAAGACCCGTTTATCGAGCTGCCCGTCCTCGATGAACAGCACGTTGCCGTGCACCAGGCAGGCGAAGTAGAAAATGTCCACATTGTTCTTGATGGCCACCTGGAGATTGTTGAGCGGTTCCATGCGTTGCACCGGCCCGGTGGTACCGAGCAGTAGCGATGTTTCCGTCGACTGTGACGGCTGCAGTGGCGCTACCTGCAGCGGAGCACTCGGCACGAGCCCGAAGCTGTTCTTGTTTAGCTGTATCGCAAATCCGGTCATTGCCTGCATCGCCTTGTTGGTGAACGTCATGTCCATGTACACCTGGCCGGCGCGCCGCGAGAACGTGCCCTGAATTTCGAGCCCCTTGCCCTTGTCGGCCGGCAGCCAGACGATCTTCGGAATCTGAATCATGTTCGTGCTGCTGACGGGTCCGATGCCGAAGATGTCGCCCAGCAGACCACCGGCGGCCGATCCTCCTGCACCAGCTGCTCCAGCCTGTGCGGCCGCGCTGGCCGTGGTGGTGGCGGTATCGTTCGCACCGCCACCCAACAGAATGTCAAGTCCACCGCCCAGCAGATCCACGTTGCTGCTGGCCGGTGCAGGAGCGGCCGGAGGAGCCGGAGCATTAATGTCCATCGAGAGCAGATCACCGATCAGCGATTCCTGATTCGGAATGACGGTCGCTTCGGGGACGGAGGACGAATCGTCACCGGCGGCAGCCGATGCCGAACGATTCGGGAGCGATTTGCGTACGCCAGCGCCACGCCCTTCGACGAACGCCGTCGGTGGCTTATGGTACACACTGGCCAGCGAGCTGATGTGACAAATCAGCTCGTCGAGCAGCGTCGGTTCCAGGAGATCCGTTTCCTCCGAGATCAACGGTTTGTCGGCCAACACCACCTCCTTCGCGGCCGCCGGGTCCGTCGACAGCAACCGCCAGTAGATGAAGCCGCGGTCGCGCAAATCCGGATTGTCCGAGTCTTGCGTGGCGAGCGAGAGGACGTGCTGCACAAGTTCCTGCGTGTCGGCGGGCCGCTTGAGGAACAGCTTCACCACGGCCGTCAGCAGTTGCAGCTGAACCTGGGCATTCTCGTCCTGGAAGCCCTCCAGAAAGCTGTCGAGCAGCTCGTCCGCATTATCGATGCGCTCCGCGTACTCGCCAATGATCCACACCATCGAAGCGCGCGCCTCCGGTTCGTCGAGCGTGTCCAGATTTTCGCACAGCGTGCTGATGATGCTCTCGTACTTGTTCGGGTACTTGCGGAAAATGTCCTTGATCACGACGATCGCCTCTTGCACGACGTAGTTCACCTTGGTCTGGATCAGATCGAGCAACGTCGACACGCACCGCTCGGCCGACGGTTCCACTTTGATCGCGCACCGACCGATCGCGCGAACCGCTTTGCGCACAAAGTCCACGTCCACCTCGGTGGCGTACTCCTTCAGTTCGCTCAGCACCTGCGCGATGTTGCTCTGGTTCGCCAACCGGATCATGATGTCCAGCTTCTCCAGCTTCACGTAGATCGGATCGTTGTACTTCACGAAAAACACCTTCATCTCGTGCTTCAGGATGTCCGGGCGCTTCTGGACGATCAGATTGATGTTACGCAACGCCACGTACTGCACCTCCGGCTCCGAGCTGAGCAGCGTCACCAGCGGCGGGGCCAGTTTCTTCGTCAGCATCGCACAGAAATCACCGTCACCGGCCAGTATTTCCAGCAGTTTCATCAGCACCTTGATGGCACTCAGCACGACCGCCGCGTTGGCATGGGCCAGCCGGGGCGTAATACGCTCGCAGATCGATTGGGCTTCCCGTTCGTCCTTCGGTGTGTAGTTGGCGAGCGAGTCAAGGATAAACACTTGGCCCCACTCGGTGCACTCGTTCAACGCCGTCAGTAGCTTATTGATGGTGGCCGAATTCATCTCCACAAGTGGCTGCCCACTGGCGCTGGCTTCATTGATTTCGCTCAGTGCAGCCACCGCGTTTGCCACCACCATCGGGTTGGAGTCGGACAGCAGATCCTTCAGCTGGTCCAGGAACCCTTGATCTTCTACCTGTGTGTAAAACCCAAAAGGTTTAATAACGTTGTCTATCGATAGGGATCGCAATACATACCATCGAGCTGGAAATATCGTACAGTTTGGCCACGCACACGGCGGCCGTCTTGCGCACGTACGGATCTTCGTCCTTTAGACACTTGCGCAGCGGCTCACACAGATACTCCGTGATCTTATCCACCCGAATACAACCCATCGTGCGTACGGCCAGCGCACGGATCAGCGGGTTCGTGTCCTCGCAGTCCTACAGAGACGGACGGATGGGAACGGTTAGAAGGGTGGTGCGATGCGTGATCGAACGACGCAAAACAAACGTCTTCTATGGAACTCAAAACAACTAGAAGCACTCTCAAGACGAAACTGAAACCGAAACCTAAAAGGACAAACCGAACACTCTCGCAATGTTTGTACACAACAACTGGAAACAGAAGAAGGAGCGCGCAGAGGCCACAGGGAACACCAAACGAAACGGGATGCCGAATGCGCGTGTCAGCAACAGCAATTTTGGGCAGGAATCAAAGGTGTACAGAGAAGCTATCATCATCATCGTCACCAAAACTTAGCTTCATTCGCTAAATAACTGATGGTATGTACAAAATGGACAGTTTTCGGAGGACGAACTTGAGTGGCGCGAGGAACGTGCAACAGAAACGTGTGGCGCGGAACACAACAACAACAAAACCAATTATTGTGGCGCGTGAAACAAAGCATGAGCATGAGAACTAGGACTATTTTGTGGCCACATCGAGTGAATATCACTAAACAGAGCACTTTTACTAGCGGAACAAACTGGACACTGGCCAGAACCTACACTCTACACGCTAGAGGACACTAACATTCAACCAACATTCAACTGAATTCGAGGAAATAATGAAGCAAACGAACATCCAACGAACGAAAGATTGCACGCAAAGCGAGAACTCAAGAGGATCGACCACAACCCTCGCGGACAAGAAGCACGAAAAACAATCCGACTTGGAACAACTTAAACTAATCAAAATACAGGAAAATCGTAGCTGCTAAGCTCAATGGCAAGAATTTATTGGTGATTTACCTTAACGAGTTGAGAATGTGGCAAATCCTTACATAGTTTATTCAACAATATTACAAATACATAGGTTTATATTTTATTTGATTCAGTTTTATCTCATCGGTAAAAAAATGGCAGATAAAAGGGGTTAGTAGAAAGAAACTGAGACAGTGATAGTGTCAAGGGAAACAGATGATAACGGATGTGATAACAAAACAAGGCACGAGGGCAGGGCAGAGAGACCGATCAATGCGTCACTTCTATGAACGGGCGGTGAAGAACGTGATTAACGTTTAAAGGTGGTAAAAAGGTGAATTAGAAACACTCATAAAAAGCTGGGAAAGAAGAAAGGGTGAAATCAGATACGGAAATGGCAAACGCAAGAAACACACGACGAGAGACTCGCTAGCGGTCGCAAAATTCTAAATAAACCACAGTCATAACGATGGAAGAGATATAGAAGCACAGGCGAAAAGTAGTAAAAGAAGAACGAAACACAGATAAGGATATAGATCGATAAGAGTGCAAACAAAATACGCGAGGAACGCCGAAAACCGAAAGAACAGTCCTTGATAAGCGTGACAAAGGAAACAACCAAACGGAGGCGATGAACTTGTTAGGAGCTCGCAGCGATTTCGCATGACGAACCGTCCACCGGTTTGTTTCAAAACTTTGCCGGGGTTATTTTTTTACCTTCCGGCCAAGCTTCAACGTTCTACTGAAGATAAAGCATTAGCTCTTATCGGCCACCCTAAGGGGTTCGCGGGGAGTGATATGCTATCTTTGGGCCCGCGGATACCTTGGGCAACCGGAAACAAAGAGAGTTACGCGCAGCTTGCGTGAAAAGGGGGGCACCAAACAGCGGCAAACACGGCCCCAAACACATCACAATTGTGCAAGATCGTCGCAAATGCACTTTTGAGTTGGCTTTTGTTCAAGAAAAGGGCGGTAAGTTGGGCCCCGGGGGCTAACAAAAATAGACAGAAGTTTGCCCAGCTGATAATTGTAGCCCAGCGACCCCCGGGGACGATTCCGGATGGGCGCGATTGTGAGCATCAGTTTTCGTACAAACGCCTTAGGTTTGAAATTATCTTCTCGATCGCCACGAACACGTGTGCGACCTCGAAACGCGCGCGATCATACGCGAACGGTGCCGAGGCGGATGAGGGAACGGAAAAACATAAAATGAATGGAAGAGAGACTGAGAACGAAACGAAAGAACGCTTTGATAGCACGGTGGCGCAAGTGGATCCGCGGTGCAAGCGAAGACCACGAATACTTACCTTAACGAACGTGTTGACCGCCATGATGGCCATATCGGGCTGTGATTTGGCGTAGTTCATCAGATACAGGTACACCAGCTTCTTCAGCTCCAGATTGTCGGTCTGCATGCAGTTGACCACGTCCGGGAACAGGGCCGACACATCTTTCCCGACGGTCATGCTGGCAATGACCTTCAGAGCGCGCGGAAAAACCCCCAACAAATCGTTAAGACAATGATCCTGTTTGTGGCACCATGTGTCCGTCTTGGCATACCTTCTTCACGGCTTCCTTTTTCTTCTCCTTCTTGTCATTGTTGAGCTCGGACTTGAGTTCAAAAATTTCACCCTTCTTCGTGGTGGTAAAGTACTTCGAGTCCGTCATCCCGCGCGAGTCGAATATGCGCAGCCTGTCCGAGGAAAGATGCAGAAGATGGTTGTGAAAATATGTTACCCACCGGAGTTCGAACGCATCGCGGGAACGGATATGCGCCGCATTACTGGATAGGGGCGATGGGAATCATGTTGCTTGTTTTTCCGGTGGCCGACGGCTTTTACTAGAACGACCTGGCTGCTCAGCGACCAAAAAACACAAACACTCCACTGTTGATCGAAGGAGTCATTGGTTTGCCAACCGCAAACGGGCAATGAACGAGGGCGACTGCGAGCGAGAAAAAGGCATTGCGCTGCTCCGACCGCCAAACAACGCGACGCATCTGAGCAGACCCCCGAGCCTTCGGGGGTCACACGGTGGGGTGAGAAATGGGGTGCACAGGGAGGGTGGCGCGCTCTAGGCGCCAAGGGTCACGATATGTGGCTACTCGTAATAATGTGCAGTCGTTAACGGGGTCGCGTCAGAATTGCCGAGCAGATTGCGACAGAGAGCGAGAGCGACAATCGAAGCAACCGCCGCATCATTGGTACAAATCGTACGCAGGGCCCCGGAGCGCAGAAAACTAGATATCCATTAATTGATGCCATGATGCTGGAGCACTGTGTCATCGGCGGGCATTCCAACCAGGCGAACATTTACTGGCCTCGCCCACTCGTTTCACCGGGGATTACTGCGCACACCACCGAACCCCCGCAGTATTCGAGAACAGTGATAAGAACCGCGAGCTTCCGTGCACGCTCCCCAACGGGGCGGTGTTTGCTTCCCAACTTGTGCACAACTAGTGCGTATCGCAAAGCGAGTTCTGCCGATTCTTCATCGGTCTCTGATAAAAAAAAACACAACATAACAGTGATTCCAGCTATCAGCACTAGTCGAGCCGCAAATGACGGAAACCAAAAAATCGATTCACTCCCTCAGACACTTTTCGGACGGTCGTCTTTTGGAAGGGGTTTCCTTCACACTCTCCCGAAGATCATGCATAAATTCTATACCTGCTGGTTGGGAAAGAACTGCTGCACGATAGAACGATAACTTTTGGCTTCGGTGATTTGTTTTATTGGCCGAAAATACACTTTTTCTTGGGCAAACTCTCGGATCGTGTCACTTTGTCACACTCGGGAAAATCGTGGCGCGTTTGGTGCACGGGTTGAATACTTCACTTTTTGACAACATCCAACTGTCAGTCGGTTGTTGGTCGATTTCGATTAAATATAAAACTCGACTTAAAGTTTTACAGTGCTTGCCATTAAGGTAACCCAACTTAGTCCGTGCTTTGGGGTTTTGTCTATCCGCTCATGAGGGAAATTCGTTAACAATGTCTGACATACGGGCACATTTTCAAATATATATTAATGACAAAATCTGTTGCATCGACTGCGGTGTACATACTTTAGCGAAAACTGGCAAACTCGTCAGACTGAGTGCGCAGGAACCAAACACAACGCTCTGTTGCGCTCAGCCATTCATTGAATGAATCGGAATAACAACAACCGTAATATCGTGCGACCAGAACCGATATGAGAAGGATGGGCAAAGCTGACGCGATGTGATAAAGCCAAAGCTCTACCGAACCGATTCGTTATTGATGGCAACATCATCCGCAATCAACCAAACGCGTAGGATGGTATGTGAGATTGGGCGGTAAGTAAAATATTGAATGAATTTTCTACCGAACAAAAGGCTGATTCTGGTACGCGATTCAGAAGGATGTTCATATGAGAGGACTTTTTTACGCGAAGTATGATATCCGCTCTCTCTCTCTTTATCTCGGCGCTTTGGATTAGGATTTGTTGCTCCATCAAAGCCGAACTTTGTACGCTTTCCTTGGCTCATTCTCTCTCTCGCTCTCCGCGCTCTCGTGACCGTGATGGAGCAGCGAAAGGAAAGCGCACTTCGTATTTTCCATGGCAATTTTCCACGGCTGTGCGTGCCTGTGCGCTCTCGCGCAAAGGTAAAATTTCCCTCGAACCAGTCGGACGGTCAGTGAATGTGCCGTGCGTTCTGTGGTCCAATTGTTTCCCCAAAAGCCCTGTGCTGTGGGAAAAGGCTGCCCAAAGGTTAGTCGAGTACGAATTGTGCTTTTGTGTTTTCCCCCGTGCTTGGATGCTTACGGGTGTACTACGGAGGGCCGAACTGGCGGACCTTGACGGTCCAAAATATTGCTCCCCACGAGCCACAGGTTTTTCTTTAAATAAAGTCGCCCAAACAACCTTCACATTTCAGTTGCCGATGCGAGTGTGTGCTTTTCCGTAAACTCAATGTGAAAACTCTGTGTCCTTTCTCCTGGAAAGTACGTCCGCTACGTTCGTTGTCGTTTCAGGGGGCTTTACGAATTGTACCGTAACTCTTGAAGGTTGTCTCACGTGAAAATCCGTGCCAAGTGACCGAAAGCATTCGCGAATGCCCGTGTCCTTTCGCGAAGCGGTGAAGCGTTTTCGTGTGGAGCACTGAAAAGTATATCCGCGGGTGGCAAAGAGTGAGCAGATTGCGCGACGTCCAGCGTCGCGGTTTCCGCCGACGGCTGCGAGCGCTCGAAGCGAGTCGCAGAAAATAGGATATCGGTAAACCGAATATTTCCCAACCGTGCGTGCGTGTGTGCGTCTGATTAGGCAGGCAAAAAGAGTGTGTCCCGAAAACCCGAACGTTCAACCCGGGGAGTCGTGAGACGAAAGACGCCGACGCGGCCGTGCGTCCGAGCCCGATTTTCCGGACGCAAAAAGCTGTTGCTGGAAGCACACTCACGGGAGCCGAACCGAAATCGTGTAAGTACCGCGTCCCGCGTCAGGAACGGCACGTTTTCTCGCAGACAAAGAACAATGGACCAAGCCCGCCACCAGAAATAGGAAAAGAATGGACCCCACCCCCGAATGTCTCGAGATGGACTGGAAACGAATGGCAAATGTGCGTGCCCGCGTCAAGGGCCGCGAACGACAACACAAACCACTGACACGGTCGGTGGAGCTGCCCCTGCTTTGCAAGACAAAGTTTGAAACCATTTATGATACTCCAACTTGGCCCATAAAATGGCCGCGGTGGCCGTCGGAAAATCGCCGGCCTTCGGCCGAGTGAATTAGCAGAAGAATCTCCGCTGAAAGGCAGACCATCAAAAGCAACGTTACTTTTAACTGTGGCACTTTTAATAAACCGTTAAAGGTGGTGAACCGAACCGTGCTGAACCGAGTTCCTTTCTGGTGTCTGCTTTGAATTAGACTGCCCCAACAAGGACATTCGATGCTCGGCGAAAATCCCAAATTTTCCCAACCCAACTCTAACGTAATTACCGACCGGAAGTTTAAACTCTTCCACGAAACGACGACGACGACGACGACCACGACGGATCCACAACCTTGGCATAAAAGATTACGTCATCGTTGTCGTGCGCGGGCGGTGACTAGAACGCGTATATCCTTGTACAGCGTCCTTGCCGTTGCCGAACCCGCCGAGAACCATCGTGCACCAAGACCGAGGCCCGTCAAGGCGTAGAAAAGAACGATGAAGCGGCAACAATCTATTAAAACCGACAACGACGCCGACGACGACGACGAGAGACGACGGCTTTACGGTGGTGGTGTCTGGGGGGGCTGGTGGGGATACTTTTCGAAAATAGATTTACTCGATAGCGAGCGCCTTGGTGGTGGGCGGGTTACTCTAAACTTGCACAGGACATGCGTGCGACAATGACGCCTCCGCGCGCTCCAAACGGATATTCGAAAGTCGAATTATCGTTAACGCACGACCGAGCTGCGTGTCCTGCGAAGGTCCTGCAGACGTCTGGCTCGGCTTTCGGAGAACGGTTCCGAGAACGTTTTCCGCAGCGCCGAATTGTTCTTTTAGAAAATCCGACGGAAAAGCTGGGAATCGGAATGTTCAATATCGTTTCGGGTATCGCTTCCAGTTGGCGCATTTCGGGATTGAAATATCCAATCTCGTTTTACGATCCCCGAGATCCTTGGTGCGATCGTTCAAAAATATATTTGAAGCCAGTGGACCACAAGATATCTTCCCGTGGTTCCATGCAAAGCAGTGGAAGCAGCGATTCTCGTAATATTTGTGGCCTAAATGGCCAAGAACCGCAGCAGCACGGCTCGCCGGTGAGTTGAAAACCGTTTCATACGATCGGGACACGAGCTCCCACAGGTTGGCCACAAGGCAAGGCAAGAATGCGAGCATCGCGTAGAAAATAAATGCTCTGTTCGTGTGCATTGAGGTGAAAAATTAAAAGCCTCATAAAACTGGAGTTTATTTTCTCATTCGCAAGAGAAAAGAAACTTTCCTGGTGGTGCTTCCGGTGGCGCTCTGGTGTGGTGCGAAGAAGACGACCTGGTTCCAGCATGGTCCAGCCCCATCGTTCCTATTATGTTCACGTTCACCTATTGAGCGAATCTACCCGCAGGCAGTAAAACAAACGCCGAACCTTCCAGATGGGGCACATCTTTCGTGACCACCGTGATGGCTCTCCAGTCTAGGCAGCCTTGAACAATAATCTACCGTTCGTTGTTTGTCTATGCGGCACCCAAGACTACTTAGTTTACTTCTTCCCGTTGCCCGTTACTCGTTGCTCGTTTGCTTACTAAAAATATGCTATGAGACTGCTACTATTAGAGAACAGAAAAGTAGGCGCTTAAATCACAGAGCGTTACCGAGTGTTACTATTAAGGAGATTAAGCTTCAAGGGTTCAAGGGTGCAGATTCCCATCAATAATCAGCTTTTCTCAGGCAGGAAGATCCGGTGCTTCTTCTGTCCTGCTTTCGGTCGTTCGCAGGCCGATAAATCTTGGCAACGGAAAACACAATACATTAACAATTTCGGCAAGCGAGTGCGAAGCGCAGGTAGAGGACCTTTAGCATATGGCCCCGCTCTGCTCTTATTGATGTTGGCGAGCCGTAGGTGCATAATCGAGACAAATCTGGGATCCCATTTCCTCTCCATAAATTATTTACCGGGTTTAAGTGTGGAGAATCAAATTGAGTAGCAAACAAGTAACAGTAAAGTAATACATCATAGTAGGCATTGGTGAACAATTTTAGATTTAACAAAATATAAAGACGATCCATTAAAAGCGAGCCACCCAAAATGGTTCGCCAACTGCGATGACGACGACGACGTGCTTTCTATATTTTTCATACAAGTGGCACTTTAGTTAAAATAACACATGCCACCCGTTGCGTTGCGGCCCCAGGCATTCAGATTCAGCTGAACGGAAGCGACGCTCTAAAAATACTCGCCCACAAGTGGCTGGGCCCCGGAACCGGATATCAAAGATCGATGCCAAAACCGTGGCAGTGTGCAGTTGCTGTAAGTTGGTGGCGCCCGAGTCCTCGAGCCACTTAGTTACATCCCGTTCGTTTTGCGCTGTGAATCCGGAATCCGTCACTCCGTGGGCGATATCCGCCGCCCCGGTTGGCTTTGTTGAATCTGGCTGAAGATAAGTGATGTTCCGAAATGAGTGATGTTTGCCATCGTCTCTGTTGCTGCCATCTTTCAAGCCTGGCGCCAGGCCCTTTTGGGTACACTTTTGGGCATGGCCAAAAAGTGAGCAAAAAAAACGGCACATTTTCATCTTGCTTACATGGTTTGGCTTTTCACGGATAAAACCGAGCCGGATCATGCTCGGGATCGAATTTTTTTTTTCGACACACGAGAACTCCAGTGCCACTCAAGGCAAGGCCCGCCATTTACCGTTTTGAGCCGGAGCGCAAATAGAAAGAGTAACTCTTCCGAAAACAAACCAAACACTGAAACCTCTTTTGCTTCAAGACTCGCACTTCAACGGTGCGATTGAAATGAATTGAAAACGTGTCCACACAACATTCGGTGGCTGGCTGGCTGGCTGGAACATTAATCTCTCGACGGCCGCAAAGGTGAAAGTTGTCACATTATTCACAAACGCGCGTCCATTCGTCATCAAGGAGAGCGCAACGCAAAATGAAAAAAGCAATCTTCACCTGCCCAAAATCCCTGCGGCTTCGTTCTGTGCTTTACGCGTGCCGCCACCTCACAGCCACAGGATAGCCAAATTGCGTGGCACGGACCCCGGACGAGGTCGGTCGAATCCAAAAACGGAGAGCGGGAAAACACCGATTCTCGAGTCCTTTGCCATTTTACGCACAAAGGTTAAACCGACGGTGACCGTCGTTGGGCGGCCGGTTTTATTTCGACCTTTTGCTGTAATCGAATGTTGGCATGTGTTTTTATTTACGAGCCCGTGAATTAATGACGATTTCGGTACGTTCGTGTTCGTAAACTAATATTTTGTGACGGACATTTCAATTTCTGTGGCCAAACTCGTCTGCCTGCCATTACGTTGACGAGTTGAATACAGTAAGAGTGATCATGGTATGTTGCCATGGCAACTGCCGTCTGGAAGAGGACCTGTTGCGTGCAATGGAGTTGTTGCGCTTTTCGTGAATCGTCGTACTTTGATTTCATGGACACACATGAATCTCAGCGAATCTGGCACGCGATAACGGCCTATTTTAATGAATCGAGGCACCAAACTAATCCCCCCATCATTATCATCTCGAGCGAGCTCTCCCAATTTATGTCCGTCGGTCGGCTTCCGGAGGACTACCTCGAGTGCGTAACACGAGGTCGGGCGGGCCAAAATCGATCGCGAGGGGCTGCCAAACGAGCGTTAATTAAATTGACATTATCGACATTATGCCCAAAAAACCGCAACCAGTTTGCGTGTAATGGCAGTCGGAGGCGCACGCCTACGGGATTGAGCGTTGTTTCCGCCGATATCCCCAAAGTATCGCCACCTATCAATACGTTTCGATCGGTTTCGCTCCCTCTCTCGGCAGGACTTCCTGCCGATGGCTGAACGTCATAATGCAATAAAGGGCCCCATGCCGGGTGTCTCTGTGAGTGAGTGTATGTGGATGAACCACAAATGATTGAATATTGTCGGCCATCAGCTGCTGGCCAGCCTGTGCCAACATTATGCCGATGGACTAAAATATGTATTACACCAGGCACAGGGGGGATGGAAATTGAACGGAATGAAGGAATTTTTTTGTCTGTAAAGCTGCAGGATCCATGGACATAGGCCCGACCAAGCGTCCTGCCGGGGGCGGACAATGGCACGGTTGGGTGTTAGAAGAAATCAATCAAATAAGTGTTGAACCTATGAATAAATAACCTGCTCGCTCTCGCCCTTCGCTCGTCGATGTGTAAATTTCAGTTTAATCGCCCAGGAGCCGGACGGACCAGGAAGAAAAGCGGTTACCGTTTGCTTTGAATTGCTGTAAACAATTTGTTTATTGATGTACACCATTTTTTATCATGACAACAGTTATTGATTGATTCAGTTAAAGCTCTGCCCTTTTAAATTGCATTTTTGTAAAATCACGTGTCCATTTGAGTCTTTGCCTCTGATTTCGTTATTTGGTTCCATTGGATAGTTAAAATTTAATTTTAAATCTCTGAACGAGTCCACAATAAGGCACAAGTTTGGTGTCAAACAAGAGAGAAGTTTTACTTTTTTCGCCTCGAAAGATAATAACAAATGACGTGGAGGCAAGATAAACCGAAAATGCTTGCTGCAGCTTGTTATAAAACAAATTATGGTATGGAAATGCTGGAAACATCACTTTTTTACGAGACGCGACGCATCGCCGTAAATCAACCAGGCCGCGTGGGTTGACGGAACTGCTTACCAGAGGCGCCGGGCAGCAATGATGCGATGGTCTTTTAGACTCTGACGATAGGATGTCCATTTTTGTTCAAGTTGTTTATTTCATCCAGTGCACAAACAGATCAACTCACGAACCCCCACAGATCGACAAGCTGTTAGAGCCGTGTTTTCACAGCACGATGATAATCCTGTCCCTTTCCAAAACAGGCGATTGCTACCTTAGGCGATTGTGGATCGCGAGGTTTTATTCATATTATTTTTGTCGGAGAATGATTGAAAGTGCTTGAAATAACACGATATCCGTTCCGTTAAAACCCCACTCGCCTGACTTTGTGGTACGATAAGTTTGTGTCGTTCGACGTTATCTTCCGACAGCAAACCGTTGTAAGCCAACGTGGCCACCGGCAGATCGGATTTTAGGAATGCGTACGTGAATGTATGGAAAAGCTGTGGGGATTCATTTGGAAATCGATCTGTACCGTCAGCCGAATTCCGATAAAGTTTCACCGACGCAATCACCGCCCAATTCGCTGCGGGATGAGTCTAATGTTGGCAGCGGTCGTTCCCACGTTCGTACCACCAATTATCGTACCAATCAGCCAAACGGATGCCATCGCATGCGTCGAATTGAGGCAAAGTGGCGTGCCTTTTGTGTGATTTTTCGAATTTCTCTGTTTTTCGAGCAGAAAAGATTAAGACTGTTCAAAACACGGACATACAAAGTCCTTTTGCAGCTGCCTGTGGCCTGTGAGTGTCGAAAAGGCTCTCGAGTCTGGTCGTTTAAATAAGTAGTCGGTTCGCTATCACTATCATCCCTGTTGGTCCTTTAGATCGCTTGCTCCTACGTCCGGACCGCGGCCAAGGACCGTTCGGCTTTGTGCGGAGTATTGTGTGATTGAGTGGTCGCCCCACGGAAGGAGTGCCGTAATTAGCAATCAATCTTCCCATTATTACCACACAAAACCGAGTCGACCGAGCTGTTCGAGGGATTTTTGAATCGTTCTCTTTAACGAACTCGGTTCCCGTGCTAACAAGCGAGTGCCTGTGGCCGGTTGTTGGCTTACGCTGAAATCCCCCCGTAACAACGGAAAAGGACCTGTCATCCTCGTCCGGTGCTGTGTGCATCCTGTTCCCCAACGCCAGCCGGGGTTTTAATAATCCTGTCGAAGCAAGAAGGCACTGTGTAATACTTCATTCGCCATATCCGGCGCACGGGTCAAGTGGAAATTGATCGACCAAATGGAAACGCCAGGATCGGATGATCGCAAAAAGCACAGGAAAACAACACGCCTCGAACCGGCTGCCGACGAACATGGTCATTAGAAATGGACATTACGACGACATTTCATTTGCAGCATGTTCAACCGTTACCATTAAACCAAGCCGTTCCTTGCGTTGCCCCGGGACTCACATTATCGGCTGGCACTGGGCCAACGGAACAGATTGTCGATCTGATGTCCTGAAAATGAATATTAATAGTTACATGATTTTGCCTTTCGAGCACAGTAAGAGCATGTGAGGAATGCTCTCATTAGGATGCGTTAGCTCCCGTACAAATTGTGCGTTCGTTGGTACAGAGACTGGCTTCTATTAGCGTAATGGTTGTTAGGAACGAATTGTGCCACAGAAAATCTGGGTAGCACTTTTCAATCTTCTGCATTTTGAATGAGTTTGAATGTTGTGGATCATCCACCATGCTTTTAACCGGTAAACGGAAAATTGGTATCTGCGTAAGTTTTATAGTATTTTCAGTGGCGTTTCTCCGAGAACAATCTCCGACAATTCCGACATTGTTAACGTTTCTCTCCGTAGAAAAGGGTTTTGCACCGATTGGCGGGTTTGTGAATCGGTTTTAACCGTTTCTCGTAAACGTCAATCGAAGAAGGGAATTTTTGGAAGGGCACATTTTAAAATGTCCAAAACTAAACGTTCAGTTAGCCAGTTCCAGACGTTGGAATGCAGCCAAATGATGAAGGATTTTGTTGCAAAGCCCACATGTAGTATCATTTACTGTCCATTCGCCCCATTTACTGTCCATTTTCTTCACGTTCCTCCCGCGAATGTGGGCCAGGTCCCCGGAGACCTATAGACCATCGCCAACGCTAGCCATAAAGTTTTTCCACCGGGAACATTTATTTTTCACATACAAATACAGGAAACGTACGGAGCTACTGTACCGGAGCTGGGGTCGGCTGGCAGGTGATACTTTTGCTCCTCGTTTTTCGTTTTATCGCTACACTCCGTCCGGTCCGGTTCTGCATACTGAACAAGAAGTGCACCGCCGGGTGTGGTGATGCTGCAATCCCGTGCACATGCAAGCATGAAGAAAACGGGAACATAGTCATTGTCCATTTGTTCTCCACGTTCACTTCTACCGATTGCTGACGGAACATGTCATGTGGAAATGAGTTTCCACCATTTTGCCTTGTTTTGAACGGGGAGGGACCCCGTATGAGCTTGTCCACCGAGCGCACTACGTGTACGATCGTAAAATCTCCATCAACCGATTTGAGGACTGTATCTTGTTTCGCGAAACGAGCGAAACAAATTCGATTCGTGTCGACCAGACCAATCTCAGGCCGGGTGTTTGGTATTCAGGTGCAGAGTGCTTTGCGTTTCAGACAAAGAGTAGCCTGTCCCCGAAAGGAAGATCACGTAACTTTGATTAGCACATACGCGCGGAAAACGGGGTTCTTTCAAAGGTTCACTAGGAGACACCTAAAGCATCAAATTAGTTTACCGCCGTAGGACGTTCCTGCGCCAAGCGGCGAACTAGGAGCCGTGTGATGTGTCGTCGGCGGATTCAGGACGCCCAAGCAAAGGTGCGCAGGTCATAATTAATACCTCTATTTTCCTACGTAAATAATGGCTGCACTCAATCATTATGAAATATGCATGGAACTAAACGTGACTTGTTTTTCAAATAGCCGTGTCGTGTCCCGTCGTGCTGATGTTTTAAATTTTTAACAACATTTCCCAGCGTTCAGGAGTGGTCCCCGGAAAGTGTTCCGTGATGCCGCCGTATGGCATAATCCATCCAGCGCCATTCTGTGTGATAGGCGCAAAATGGACAGGTAGACAGGTTTCATAGTTTCGGGTTAATGAAACATATTTTCTTAAGCTTCCTTTACAGAAGCCGAGGGACAAATTTGCACCCACTGACGCGGTATCAACGGCCTCTCGACAGCGCGATAGATGTTTGCTCGAAATGGAATTATTTTTCAAATTGCCATTAAATTATTCGCCCTTCGCTGGCCGTCCGGGCGCCTTACGCTCCGGTGTTCGCTATTATTTTATTCCAAATGCAATTGGCCTCGTGACCGCATTCCATTCCTGACTGCATTACGCCGGTGGTCGCATAAATGGCTGTAGTGTGGTGTTGCTGCGGTCCCGATGCTCGCTGTTCGTAATGAACGTGTAAATGGAAAGTAATCTACTCAAAACATTTACCGTGCGATCATCTCAAAATGTCGCTGGCGCTGACGCAAAATGCCGTCCTCCGTTTGCGTTTGTTTCGAGCCTTGTTTGTTTGGCGTTTGAAATCGATTAAATTCCGTGTCTTTTGGAACCGTTTTAAAATATTTCGACTGAGCAAATTATTGCAAAAGCCTTGCAAAGAATCTGATTTCCGTCGCTGGTGTCGTAGCGAATGCCTCGCAACAGGACAACTCGCGTATCTTCCGTGCGCGCGCGAAAGGAACCTTTAGCCTTTAGTGTCCGGTGGCCTACGGCCTACGGTGGTCCGATTCTGGCGACCGTTTTTAATTAAACATGCTACCCCGCCTAACCAAATAGTAACCCTCTTAAAACGCGACAAAAGCCAACAATGGGCCCCGATTGTCGCAATATATACATGACCTTGCTTTTGCCGGGTTGGTTAGCCGAAAATAACGATAATATCCCCGCGTGGAACCCGCAAAAGTTGACGATGACAAAATGTGTTTGTGGGGGCTTCTCAGTTGGAGGCGACGGGTCGATCCAATTTCAGACCCACCTTCGCCCCGCAGGGATGCAGATTAGGGCCACCCGGTCGGCGGCGGTGATGACCGTTCATCCCTAGCCACGGTTTCCTGTGACGCAAAATTAAAAGCTTCACCCCAACGGTAGAGCGCCGCATGGAACCCGGTTTGGGGCCATTTTGTCGTCAGCCAGAGCATGATTAAGCGTCCATACGCACGTCATGCGGCGGCGGGACAAAGTTTTGAGACTCTCTGGGAACTTTATGGCAATATATGCTAATGCCGATAGCATCGTGATTTGGCAGGCGTGATGTGTTTGGCAGTCCAGAACTTTCTACCATTCGCGCGCGCCTTCAACTTAAAGTCGCACGGGAATTCGCATTCGGGTTCCCTTGTGACCTGCTATAAAGTTTGCGTCAAGTCGTGAAATAAATTAGCTATCCCGCGAACAGGGAAACTTCCCTCCGGCGCTTCGGGAACCGTCGTTCGTTTCGAGCCCATCGAACTGTGATTGGTTCCCGTTTTTTGGGGCTATGTTTTGATTCAAGCAAACTGAAACTCCATTTAATGTTTAGCGGATTCGACTTGTAGTTAAAAATTTGGCTCCACTTGAATTTAAATTTTCGCCGATTGGTGACACTCGCCGCCACCGAGATCTGGTGTGTTTTATTCCGATGCTTCCAATTTGCACCATTTTCGATTCTCTTACAGCGGAATGGTTACACTTGGCTAGCTTCGGAATTTTAATGAACTCCGCACAGAAGAAGATCGAATTCGCGTTCGCGCCGGAAGCTGCGTGCCAAGTGGTCTCGTCGGAGTAGCCGTCGAACACTTGAGACAGAAGCCCGATCCTACGACCGGCACGTTTCGGGCTAATTCAATCGATTATCTGAAAATGTGCTCAACAAGTAGGGTTCGCCCGCGCCGTTGAATGGCAATATGTGCTGCCGATGATGACGATGATGATATGCTGATGTCTGGTGGAATAATGCAAAGACATTGCGAAAGCAATTTGCACTCATCGCGCGCGCCCGTCAGCAGACCGCGCTTTCGGAAATGGCGCTCCGGAACGATGATGTCGACAGAGAAGTTCAATTATCTCGAGACGCCCAGTCGGCCACAAAGCGACGGGTTGGTGGCACAAGAGTGGCGAATGATCGTTCTGGAACCGCTGGACCCGAATGTCTGCTGGTCTGGCACATTCTTCACTACATCGCACTCAATTTTATCATGCTACGGACGGAGTGTGACATGTGACTCTCGATTCTGATCCCAATCAAATTAACGTTCACCAAATAAGCTCGTTTTTCCGCTCTAATTTCCTTTCTTTCGCAGTGCCTCGAGTAGCATGTCAGTGACAGAGCAATGAGAGAGCAATAAATTGCATTACCCATCGGTAACACTTCCGTGGCCAGCGTAGCCTCGAACCGGAGTTCTTAAAACAGAAACTACTTATCGCCAGCCAGCCAGCCAGCCAAGTCTGTAAATATTAGCAGCCGGAACGCACACAGCATCGGCCGGGGCCAGGATGAAGTTTTCCATTCCCGTGCCCGGCGGAGGCACCGGACTGGCGCTGTTCTCGAAGCTCATCCGCACGAAAGACCTGCGGAAGCTCCAGGAAGAGGATCCCACCAGTACAAAGCCCAAGCTCACGGTAAGCGGTTCGAACTTGACAGCGGCGGCAGTAGCAGTAGACGGCGAGCGGGTCTGGCGAAGATGGTTTGAACCGGTTCGTCCGTGTTTTGTGCTCTGCTTCCAGAAATGTCTCACCACGCTCGACCTCACCTCGCTGGGAGTGGGCTCCTGCTGCGGAACGGGGATGTATCTGGTGGCCGGCATGGTGGCCCGCAACATTGCCGGCCCGGGTGTAGTGCTTAGTTTTTTCATAGCAGCCGTAGCTAGCATATTTTCAGGCAAGTCTCGTGTTCTCGGCCTCGACCCAACCACCGCTTTATTCGGCCACTTTTTCGGTTTCGTCCCACAGGCGCCTGCTACGCGGAGTTCGGAGTGCGAGTGCCACACACGTCCGGGTCGGCGTACATGTATTCTTATGTGTCGGTCGGAGAGTTCGTAGCGTTCGTTATAGGATGGAATATGATATTAGAATATCTAATTGGTAAGTGTAATAGGCCCTTTATCTTGCCGCCCGCCGCCGGCAGGGTTCCGAAAAGAAGGCAATCGCATTACGACGCAGATCGTAGATCGCCGCTTGTTGCCTTGAAACCGACGGCGACGGGATGGTGTGAATATTTAATGTCACACTTCACGATTTCATAATCAACTCTGGCAAAGGGCCGTGTCAACTGACTTTAGGGCTTGTGTGCACGTCGTCTCTCGTGTGGTAGCCGTCATTAAACTTCAGCAAGACTTCAGCCCCACCGACACGTCTCTCCCAGCGGACTCTTCCGGTTCCAATAAAGAATCGAACAAAAGATTACTGCATCCGGGCCCCCCCGGGGGAAGATAAAATATTTACTCAACCAGCTCGTCTCGCCCGACATGGCGCCGACGACGACCATGACGGCGTTGGGGTGTGATAAAATGATGGGATAAAAGACACCATCGCGCTGGCTGCAACAGATGGGCCCGTCCCGACTGCCCCTAGGAAGTCCTTCGGAAGCCCAGTCCCAGACCGTCCCCGTTGACGGACGGACGGACGGTCTCACAATGGCCGGCCACGGTCGGTAGAGAGCCTGCCTGCAGCAGCACCGAGGAAGTCTTATCACGCGACGAATGCTGAACTTGTTTGCTCAACAGCCCGCGTCAAGTGCCCATAACAGTGCATCCTGCCGCAAAATTGCCCCTTCGGCTCGCCCCCGGCATCACTGTATCCCTCGCCCCCGGGGGATAAAAATAGCTGAAATCTGAAGAACCAGGCCCCCGACCTCGGCTTTTGCCCTGTCCCTACCAGCCGCCATCAGGCGTCATGTCAGGGCCGGAACGTGACCGAGTATAAAGTATAAATCGCTGCACCTACACGCACGCACGGCCATTGCAACCTCATGGCGCTGACTAATTACTGTACGGTGGCGGCCCACGCCACCGAGACCGTAGGCCACCTAGCGAAAAAAAAACAGACCGTTCCGGTAAGCTAATTTTTGGCCTCACGAAAATTACGTCACGCTTTGCAAACTCACCGGACCCAGTCCGATGTGGAGCATCATCAGCGGGGCGCGTCCCGAGCTGGTCTGGGCTCTAAACGCGTGACAGGTTTTAATGGCATCTGGCATCCCGAAATCTCAATTAAAATGTTGCTCTTACCACTTATCGCCCCTGTCACGGAATGCAATTTGGCAACGGAATTAATTCGATTTATGCATACCTTTATTCTCTTTGCCGTGCGCCGTCCCGTTCTATTCGCGGGTGCCCAAAAGGGACGAGCGCGTGTGCCTGTGCCCTGAGCGCCAGTTTCGACTCGCTGTCGGGTGGCTTCATCGGGCGAAGCATAGCAGCCTCCGTGGGGACCATATTCGGTACGTACGACGACGCCGCCGCCTTCGATGCGTTCGATTTTCATGCTACCGAGTTTCGGTCGCATTAGTTTGACAGTTAATATGGTAATTTCTCGTCTCCCACAAATGCTAAAGGGCGGCCACCGGATTTTATCGCGGCCGGCATCACACTCGTGATGACGTGCATCATGGCGCTCGGGGCCAGCAAATCGGTGCTGTTCAACAACGTCCTCAACACCGTGAACCTGGCGTCGTGGGTATTTATACTGACCGCAGGCTTGTTCTACGTCGACACCAACACCTGGACCGAGCACGAGGGCTTCTTACCGTTCGGCTGGAGCGGGGTAGGTTGGCTAAATGGTGGCTCCTTTATCTTTCCCCAAACTTTTGACATTTAAACTCGCGCAGGTCTTCACTGGAGCGGCCACGTGCTTTTACGCCTTCATCGGCTTCGACATCATAGCAACCACTGGCGAGGAGGCGCACAACCCACAGAAAAGCATACCGAAGGCAATCGTTGGCTCGCTACTTATCGTCCTGGTGGTGTACGTCACCAGTAGCCTTATCCTAACGCTCGCTGGTAGGTGGCCATCCCGGAGGCGTCTCCATCTCGCATTACTAACGCTAACGCATTCTCTCGCCGGTTGGCAGTTCCTTACGATCACATCGACACCGGATCGGCGCTGGTGCAGATGTGGACCTACGTCGGAGCGCCCAAGTGCCGTGCCCTGGTGGCGATCGGTGCTACGGCCGGGCTCAGTGTTGCAATGTTCGGTTCCATGTTCCCGATGCCACGCGTCATCTACGCCATGGCCCAGGATGGGCTGGTCTTTCGCCACCTGTCCCAGGTATGGGCGCGAACCGGTGTGCCTGGTATAGCGACGATCGGCAGTGGTGTTGCGGCATCCATCGTGGCCCTCACCGTCCGGCTGGAGGTGCTGGTGGAAATGATGTCCATTGGGACGCTGCTGGCCTACACGCTCGTCTCGACCTGCGTCCTAATCCTGCGCTACCAGCCCCACAGTACCTCGCTGGTCGATCTACTTCCGGCGCAGCTGCGCACACCGCAACCCCCGAGCACTCCCGATCCGACCACGCAGCAGCGGGTGAAGGGCAATGTGTTGGTGAAAAAAATCACACGACGCCCATCGCCCGACTCCGACGACAGCTACGGTGACGAGAGTCCGGAAGAGTTCATGGGGCGCGACGATCAGTTCCTGGTGTCGGACCGTACCGAGAACAAGTTCTACGGTAGGGAGCGCCACTCGCGCTGCACTCTATGGCCAACAAGCTACATGCCAGGGGTGGTTGCTTTTTCCCTTTTCTCAGGCGCAGTGCACGGTGGGCCTCAGCCTAGCTCCAATCCGTTCTCGCTGTGGGGATGCGACTTCCTGGGCCGGAAACTGCAACAGTACTCGTACCTATGCCCGGGCTTTTTCCCCTGGGTGAAACCGGGACCAGCCACTCACGAAAGCGGTATGGGAGGAGCTGCCTGGTACAAATCGCCCGTACATTGAGATTGTTTTCGGTGTTCCGTCCTTCCAGGAATGTACGTCACGAAGCTGGTGGGGCTGATGTACGTGTGCATATTCCTGCTCGATCTCTTCATGGCCATCGGGCTGTCGGGAGCGTTCTATTCACTCGTGTATACCGCGCTGGTGCTGGGTATCTTCGGAATACTTGTAACGATCTCACGGCAGCCCCAGAACCGGTAAACCGAATTCTCGCCATGTCGCCGTGGAACCACTTGTTTACCAATCATTTGTTCAATCCAGATACGCACTTTCGTTCCTTACCCCGGGGCTTCCGTTCATCCCAACCATCGCCATCACGGTGAACATCTACCTAATCTTCAAGCTCAGCATCCTGACGCTGGTCCGGTTCACCGTCTGGATGACGCTGGGACTGATCATGTACTTCTACTACGGCATCACGCACAGCTCGCTGGAAAACCCAAGCGAGGAGTTTGAGCTGACCGTCGACAACAATGGCACCATGGCGGCGCCGAATCTTAAACTGAAAGTTCCTTCAGCCCCACAGGCCAACAACAACAACAACCACCACCAGAAGCGTGCGGACCCACCGACGGCCGTCTGGGATCGGCACGGGTACGAGAATCGCATGGCCACCAACGACGAGGGCGAGTATCAGTGGGCCAACCCCGCACAACAGACCAATAGTTCCGCCACCAACAATGCCTACAGTTGGAACCCCAGCGAGGCCTGGGGTGATCGGACCGTTTACGATCGTCCGACGGCTCCCCGTTCGACCAACATATTCCAACCGCCGGCGGCAGCACCGTCGGCGCCGCCCGAAGCGAAAAAGGATGGGTTCGGGATGTTCTACAACGAGACACCCAGCTATCCGACCTGGGACGATTAAAGTATTCGATCTGCTCGGGCCAGTGTACATATGCCATCGCACAACCGCCAGCAGCCGGTCATATCCGAGCACCGTATCCGAAGCAATCTTGCCATTATTCTTCCAACGAAAGTACCTTTGTTGATCATCGTTCCGTAACTCTTCAATGGACAACATATCCGTACCAGTTTGCGTTTCGAATGCCATCAGTGCACAATCCGTGTACCACGAAACGGTACACCGACGGGCAGCTAATCGGACAATCCTAACAATGGTTTATTGTGTATCTTGTTATTAGGATACGGTTTTTGAAACAATTTTCTTTTCTTGCATAGTTCTGCCGTATACGGGGGGGGGAGAGAGTTTTGAATCATTAGGTATAGTTTTAAAACTTATCGATGCAATCTTCCGGAGGACTAGTGCAGGCGGACCGAGCCGAGTGTGTCCCCTTGTGCACAATGATTTCAGCAGAAACTACCTGATCTAGGAATGGCAATCAGACCGAGTCCGTGCGTGTATTGTAGTGTAATTAAACCTGGTTCTGGTGATGATTCGCTGGGCCCTCCAGGGCTCAGTGTGGCACTGTACACAGTTCGCACCCCTAAAAACGAGGCCATAACTAGTTGCACACGTAATTGTCATTCCGACCGTCATTCTCTCGCTCGTTCACCACTGAATCATAAGGATAACCCGTAATAAACACATTAACTCGCTCGTAAGTAAACTCACAAACATGTATATGATACATAGTGGAATGCCCGTTTTAGTTGAATATGGCAATTTTAAGGCAATGAAATTGACGGAATTTAGATAGAGCTAGCTAGAACGCCACGCGACCGATACGGAGGGCTCGAACGGTGGGTTGGATACCAAAATACACGGGCCACGGTGCCAGATGTTGGGGACAGCACAAACGCAGCGATTGACACAAAATCGAATCGGACACGGCTAATGAATTGATAAAATGATAATAAGATAAGCAACGTGCTGCTGCTGTTACGTTCCAAGCAATCTTCCGTTTGAAGCGGGTTTTCCCTTTCGTTTGACATAACAACAAATGTAACCGGAAGCCCCAAACTCGATTTGTGTGATGCGGATTGCCTGCATTCAGGCGTTTCTTTTTGTTTGGCGAAGGGCAGCTTCAAGCTTCTGCGCCTGATTTATTGCAATGTAACCGGAATGAAATGAAGCTAAAGAACGTATTTCCGGTACGGCCCAAGAGACAGAGAGGCCGCCCCGTTCGAGCCGTGGAGGAAGGTTGACGGTGAAGGGTTAATAGGCAAATAAACATAACATTACGTAACCGTACACGCATAAGCAAGTGAGAAATCAGCATCTTTCATCAAATTAAGTGATATTTTACTGTTGGAGTTGTTAATTGCGTAACATAATAAGGATTTAAACTGTCTTACAATATAATGTATGTGTGTGTGTTCGTGAGAGTCGTTGAACGGAAGCACGAACCCCGAACCGGGGGCGCGTTGCTCAATACTATTGAACCCCCTATGCATTGTTAAGCTGCAACTTCCGCCCTTCCCGACCGACCGACCGACCGGACCGGACCGGACCGAACAGAGGAATGTTAAGCCGCAAATTTGTTACTATATGCGAGGAAGGCGCGTTCGCGATCGCTGTGTGTTTACGGTTTATTAATGAATTTTATGCACCCTCGACAAATCTATGTGGTTCTCAGACTCTCAGTGAATTAATAGAACAAAACTAAAACTGTCTCCACCCGCAACACAAAAGTGCAAACCCTTGCGGGAATCATTCGCCCTGGCCGCAAGTCTATCATAAATGCTACCACCAATATCAACGATTGTGACTGTATTTCCACCAAACGCGGGCTTTCGCGTTATAAGAAGCACGAGAGAAGCACTTTTAACCTATGCTCCATGCAAAACCGAGATATTTATTAGAGAGACCGTGCAGTTAGCACCCAACCGAAACCAGAATCATTCAGCGGATAAAGGGAGGTGAAGCCAACAAAGATTGCAACAAAAGAACAAAAAAATGGAAACATCTTTTGACTCTTCTAAGTGTGATATTTACCTTCGACGCATTTAAGACAAATAGAACTATAAACCTATTGCGTATGCAATGCACTCGTATACACCCGGCAGGTGAAGGAAGAACCGTTTGCGTGCCGGAAACATCAGAAAAACGGAACTCGCGAATCTGCGCTACAAAACTAAACCAAATATTAGCGAAACGACCTTTTCAACAACAATTCCAAAGCAAGCAACTCAACAGGCAACTTACACAGGCACAGGCGAAATACACTACAAAGACTAGTCAACAAGCCGGGAGTGTATTTTCACTACGGCGCGATCTACAGACAGAGAGAGGGCATGAGAGAGAGGGGAAGAGAGAGAGAGAAAGCGAGAGAGAGAGGGGAAATCAATCTTCAAATATTATATAAATATATATACATAAGAAAACCTTATATATTATACACATACATAGCTAGTACGTCTATTTCAATTTTTTCTCGAGCCCCTACGCCGAGTACTCGGTGGCGCGCGCGTTTCACACCCTGTACTCCTGTACTCTTCTCTTCACGTGTATAGCCAAACAGATTTAAGATCACCCCGATCACACACCACACCACACACGGCAGACAGACCGAATCGATGGCAAACATAAAACCGAAGAAATATACAATGAAAATATGTAACGTTCAGAGAAACCGATTGACTGCTGATTAGAGAACTAGATAACGGGCCCTACGGAACGGCGGGGTTCGGCCTCGGACTTCCCCGGAAACTTAAAAGGCAAAGTATTATACATGAATGTTTGTTAAGTTGCTGTGGTATTAGGCAAACGAAATGTTACCGAAACGGAACAGCACTAGCCGCTGTGCGGAAAATGGCGGTTGGCGGCTGTTCCGGCGTTGAGTTGAGCGTTTACGTTTAATGTACGTGTTTGGAAGCGAAACGAGCGATAAGCATCCGGAAACAAAGCGAGGCAACAGCACTCATCTAACACTAATTGCTATAGTTCAACCACTACTACCGGGCCAGACAGACAGACAGACAGAGAGAGAGAGATACGAGAGCGAGACGGAAATTAGACGACGACGGTCAGAGGACGGAAATACAAATATAAGAATTAAGAAAACATATGACGACGGCAACCCAACAGCTAAGGCGAAGAAATATAAAATGCAAAATATTAGAAACGGGAAGACGCGATCTATATTCTGCCTGCTGAAAGAACGATCCCGGTGTGTGTCCGCCTTCACTGGTGGACCTCCTTTGGCATGCTGACGCTCAAATCGGCCACAACGTAGGCGGCCGCAGCCCACAGTGCAGCGCATTTGTCCAAGCTCTTGCGATCCTCAACGGCCATCGTATCGCCTGCCGAGTGGTGGAACCTGCCGAAGAGATCACGATCACACGAGGCACGAAACGTTAACGGCCACACAACTCACCAGAAATATTTCTCATTTTTGTTCAACAACGAAGCCCCCGGAAACCCACGTGATGTCCAGTGGCTGATGTCCGGCCCGCCGTCGGTCGGTGTGGCGAACTCGGTCGCATTCAGGGGCGACATTAGTCTGTAAAACGCAACATCATTTTGGGGTCAAATAACCAGCCACACTTCCCGATGCTCCGCCGTTCCTTACTTGACGATCTCCCGGAAGATACACTCCGCGTCCGCGTTGCCGACAAAGTCTAGTCCCCGTGGCTCGAACGTGCCGATGTCGGATTCGAAGAAAAAATTAAACTCCTTCTGCTCCTGGGCCATGTGGCCCTCCTTGTAGGCGGCCCCACCGTACAGCCCTTCCTCCTCGCCCGTCCACAGGATGGCCCTAATCGTTCGGCGGGGCCGTAAACCGAGGCCCTTCAGGTACGCGAGCGCCTTCCACGAGATCAATGCCCCGCCACCATCGTCCATCGCCCCAACGCCAACGTCCCAACTGTCCAGGTGGCCCGAAACGACCACCACCGACGTGTTGGTGAAGCTCGTCCCTACCAGCTCCCCCACCGTGTTCCGGGAAATCACCGGCTCCATGGGTCGGTCCTCCATTTCCAGATGGATTTCCATCACGTCCCCCCGTCGGTACTTACGCAGCAGCATCTGTGCGTCTTCGACCGTAATGCAAGCGGCCGGAATTTTCTTCACGCCATCCTGATAGTACTGCTGACCGGTGTGCGGGGAACCGATCGAGAACGGCGTGATCGATCGAACCAGCGCAGCCACGGCCCCCTTGCGTGAAGCCACCGAAGCGGCCTGGCTGCGGTAGACCACCGTCCGCCCGTACCCTTCCCATTGCGGTGCAAACACGACGATCTTTCCCTTCACCTGCTCGGGTGGAATGTTTTCGAACTCTTGGAACGACTCTACGGCCAGCACTTCGCCGATGATGCCGCCCCGCGGTGTGCCGACGCTACTCCCGAGTCCCAGCAGCGGCAGGATCTTGCGGAACGGCTTCACCAGCTCGGCACTCTCGTACCCTCGTACCCAGTGCGGCACGGACGCGTTTTCGGTGTGCACATTCTCCAGACCGTCCGCTTTCATGCGCTCGATCACATAATCGATCGCCTTCTCAAGCTGCTCGCTGCCGGCCACCCGGGCTCCGAACGTATCTACGAGTTCCGCCAGATCGTCCCAGGTGCGACCGGCGAACTCACCGTTCACAATCTTATCGACGATCTTGTTCACGATCGGCTGATAACCGCGAATCTCTTCCGCCAGCGAGTCGGGCAACTTGCAACCGTCGCCATCGTCACCCGTTCCGAAGTGATCGATTCGGTTGTCAGCCACACCTGCGCTCGCCGGAACTGCTAGCAACCCTCCTGCAACGGCGACGGCCACACCCAACAGGAACACCAACCTTCCGACGGACCGCATTCTACTACGCAATGCTCGAACCGCGAACCGACTGATCGCTTATCGTCGCGCGGCGCGTGACAGCTGACGCTGCGATAGAAAAGGGTTTATTTGTTTTGGTTTCATTCTCGGCCAGTGGTCATTCACTTCGAGCTATCGTTCTCGGATCGCCAGCTAGGGTGGTACACACCACCGCGATCGCGCACCGTACGGGGCTTGGAACATATTTGAAATGAAATTCTCGGTTTATTTCTCCACACTGGCCATCTTAAGTCACAGCTTGTCGCTATAATCGGTCACATCTTTCGGAATGTCGATGCTCAAATCCGCTATAACGTACGCCGCGGCAGCCCACAGCGCGGTGCTTCTGTCCAGATCAGCCGAATCTTCCAGTGCGATCGTGTCGCCCTCTGAATGATGATACCTTTGGGTTGGAAAGGTCGGAAGGATTTAGGATTTCTGTCCCAAAAATGTCCCTCTAGGCGATTGGGACTTACCAGAAATAGTTTTCATTCTTATTGCGCAACGACACTCCTGGAAAACCGCGGCTCAACCAGTTGCCGATATCCGAACTAACGACCCCGGTGGTGTACGTGAACTCTTCGAAGCCTCTCATCAGCCTACGGATTGGAAAATGGCCATAGTTATTAACGATTTATGGGGCCGGGGCCGCTGAGACAGACTTTGAAATTTCAGCAAAAATGCACTGCGCCTCACTGTTCCCGGAGAAGTCCAGCCCCGTCGGTTCGAATGTTCCGCCGTCGGACTCGAAGAACACGTTGAACTCTTCCTTCTCTTCCGCCGAATGTTGCCGCTCGTAAGCGCTCACTCCGATCAGGCCCGGTTCTTCGGCCGTCCAGTAGACGGCTCGGATCGTACGCCGTGGCCGTAATCCCATCGCCTTCAGGAATGTGAGTGCTTTCCAAGAGATAAACACACCACCTGCGTCATCGGATGCTCCGGTTCCAACGTCCCAGCTGTCCATGTGTCCCGAAACAACGACCACCGACGTGTTCCTGTGCACGCTGCCCTGCAGCTCACCGACCGCATTTCGTGACACCGTTGGGTCCAGATTGGTGGCATCCATTTTCAAATGGATGACCAGCTGGTCTCCCCGGCGATACTTCCGTAGCAGCAACTCGGCATCCTCAGCGGTGATCGCTGCCGCCGGTATCTGCCTTATGCCGGCCTCGTACCGCAGTGCCCCGGTATGCGGTGTTCCGATCGAGAACGGAGTCATCGATCGGATAAGCACCGCGACGGCACCCTTCTTCGCTGCCGCCGATGCCGACTCGTACCGGTAGCGGCCCGTGGGACCGTAACCCGTCCACACCGGTGCAAAGATCACTATTTTCCCGCTCACCGTGCTGTCGGCCAGTTGCTCAAACTCGTCGAACGATTCAACGGCAATCGCTTCGGCGGTGATACCGACCGATGATGTACCGACGGACAGACCCAGCCCGAGCATGGGCAGATTCTTGTGGAACGGTTCCACCAGTTCGGCCCACTCGCGGCCCCGTACCCAGTGCGGTACGATGGCCTCCTCCGTGTGCACGTTCTCCAGCCCGTCGGCCATCATCTCTTGGACCGCGAAATCGATCGCATCCTCCAGTTGCTTGCTCCCACTTAGCCGGGGTCCGAAACGGTCCGTAAAGTCCAGCAAACTGTGCCACGTTTGCCCGGCAAACTCACCCGAAACGATGCGCTCGAAAATGGTGTCCACGACCGGTTGGTAGGCAGCTATTTCCCGGCGCAGGTCATCGGGAAGCTGACACTCGTCCCCAACGACCGGTCCACTTAGGCAGGCCAGCAGCACGCCAACGAACACAGCCACTACCGAACGCATGATGGCCAATGAGCTACGCGAGTGATGTCTCGACTTTTGTCTCCTCTTCCAGTATCTTCATCACTCGGACAGGTACTCGGCAGGATTTAGAAGATGATTGATGGCATGACATGCTATTGGTGCACCGATAAGGCTTGATAATTTGAATCGACCTCGGATTCGTTGCTATCGCAAGCCACTTCAACCGCAATCTTAAGCATGCAACCTTTTCAATTAAACAACATTCATTTATTCATTTTCCACAAGTTTCTTGCTCACTTTTTTGCATTCTTTCGATCTTTCGCCACTCGAATGCCTAGTTTGGATTTCATTTTCATTGTTTTACCCTCACGCTGTCGACGTTTTTTGTAGATTTTAGAAATTTGCTGCCTCGTGCTACCTTCATTCTCAGCTCCGTCGGGTTGTCCTTCGACCGGCCGCTCGTTGCACGAAGCGCTGGTATCGAGCGCAAAGAACTGACGACCTTCTATAGGGGGTGAAAGCACGGTATTAAAAGAAATACGATTGATTTAAGGACTAGCCATGTTCTTACCATCGAACCGGGAATCGTTGGGAAGAAAGAAAAACTTCTCCTTCCAAATGCCCTGTCTGGCGTAGTATCCCGCCTTCCGCTGGTCAGTGTCGTCTACTTCTCGTCGGTTCCGCCCCTTAGGGTCCTTTCGAATCGGTTCACTCGCCTCTGGCTCCTCCTCGCTTTCCGATGATTCGTGCTTGAACCGTGCCCCACTATCCTTGGGTCGCTCGCTGTCCTTCGGCTCGGTTCGCTGGAACCGCTGGCCACCCTCAGTGGTCTCATCCGCCGGCCCCGAATCCCTGCCGAACATCGTTCGGAGGCTGAATCCCTCGTTGCGTTCCTTCTTGTCCGATGAAGCAGCCAGCAAGCCGGCCAAGCCATCCGATACGGTGTAAAACTTTTCATCGCTCACTTTGTAGTCCGTCTCGAGAGGATCCACTTTCTCAGTCTCGGACGCCGGCAGTCGGTTCTTTTCCGTAGGGTCTCCCCTCTTTTGCGACGGATCAAAGCGTTGCATCTGTGGAAGTTTATTATGGCTAATGGAGGAGAAGGATAATAATGAAGATAGGGAACCGAATTGGACGAAATTGTCCACCGTCTCACCGTTCGTTCCGTTTTTCACTTGCGACCGGTTTGCCCGTTACGTTCGACAAGATTTCCAACTGTTTCAGTCGCTCCTTGTCCGCCGCTTTGTCCTTGGATGTATTTCTACTGCTCGCCTCGTTTCCGTTACGCTCCAGAAAGCGATCATCTAGCCGAAAACGATTGTCCGCCTGAAAGGATGTCTGCATTTCGTACAGTTCCTTTCCCTCCGATCCGGATAACTGTTTCCGGACTTTGAAATTCCCCTCGAACCCATCGTCATCTTCCTCTGCAGCTGTACCGAAGAGAGACAACTTCCGCTTGGTCCCTGACTGCCGCTCGCCGCCTTCTTCATCGTCATCAAACGCGATCTTCCGATTGCTTCCGGAACCAGTCTTCGACAGGGCACTTTTGATCGCGAGCTGTTGCTGTTCGTAGGCGGAATTCAACTTCGTCAGACCTTGCTTTCGCTTTTCGTCCGCTATGCGCGCCTGCTCACTGAGCTGCTTGCCCTCCGATCGCTGGTGTGGCTTCGTACGATCGATCACTTCTGTCACTTGGCCCGTAATCGGTATAATTTTTAGCTTTCCATGCTCGATGTACGTTTCTTGGTTCCACTTTTTCACCAGCTCCTCTTGTGGCGTTTTGGAAGCGGCCGGTGCTTTCCTGACCGGTTCGCGACCTTCCTCCTCACTCGCAGAATCTTCCGAACTTTCGGAGGAACTGACTTCATCATCCTTCCCCAAACTGGGCAGCGTGGGGAGTTGCACGGTGGTGGGTGCAGTGTGTCGCTGATCGTCTTCGGCCTCTTTTCGGTAAGGATCGAGGGAGAGCGCATTCTGCTTCTGTGACTCCGCTTCTTCCCTTTCGCGCTTCAGTCGATCCAGAAACGATTCTTTCGCTTTCGAAACATTCAGATACACACCCCTGTACTGCTGCTCACGAAACTCTTTGATGCCTACGGAGAAAGGGGTTCCATCATGCACAACGGAATGCAAATTAAAAGGACACGTTACTTACACTGTGACACGATTTTGTCGTCCGTGCTGAGTGATAGAAAGCCAAACGTGTCGACAGCGCCGCTTAGAGCGTTCGGTTTGCTTTTGATTTCCACAGATTCAACGACACCGTACGCACTGAACTCGTCACTTAACTCCTTTTCACTTACGCCGGCCGGGATGTTCCCCACAAATAAGCGGTGCGACTTCATTATCATTTCGGACCGGCCAATTTCCACCGCGAGAAGTTTGTTTTCAAAACCCGCATGCGGCACAACCACTTGACAGTTCCAAACCATTGCCAAGGTGGCTACAAACGAAGGTTGGCGAGCTTCTGAAACGTCAAGATTGCTATGTGTTCTAAAAATTTAAACTGTTTTTAGAACATAGATTTTCCGTCGTTATTTTTTCCTAAATGATGATGTTGGGAACGATCTAGAAAAACACTAGTAACGCATATTTTGGTTACAAAAAATTATTAATATAGAAAGTAATCATTCCCTTTCAACAATAGGCTCACGATGCGGGAATGGTACTGAACTCGAGGGCGTCCGTAAGTTATATAACGAATCCTTGTAAATCATGCACCTTTCCCCGAGAACCTGCAGCTGCCCCAAAATCACCTTTGGATGTTTACGACATTAACACCTCTTGGGCACAATGAAATGAGTGGGAAATGAACAAACGAGCTTTTCCGCGAGGCGTGGTTAACACCGGGGTCCGAGCGAAGTAACGAAGGATAAACCAAGAAAGTGACGGTTGGAATCAATAAATTTTATATTACATTTGATCGCTGACGCAGGTTGGTGCGAAATTAGGGATCGTATCTTTCTTTTCTTCTCAACATCCCAAAAACATGATGTCGATAGCACATTTTCAACATTTCGTCATACATTTCAAATCGCATTCAAAGTGAAGTTTGAAGGAGTCCCCGTTCGGAACGTAAAAGCGAAATTCAATTCGTTTGGCACTCATCATAAATTATGGATTACAAGCTGGAAGCACGGCCTTCCGTCTGTACCTCTTCCACCGTGAGGCGTCTTGTGGATTGACCGCTGCTACAGCACACAGATCGGGTGTGTGCGGTCAGAGTGCCCTTCTTCTTTGCTCTTCCTTTCCCACAGGCTGGTGTGCTCTATCCGTCCGAGTCCTTCTCCTTTGATGAAGGTCCCGTGTGCACGCTTACCTGCCTTGACTTTGCTACCAGCGGATCAGGCCTGAAAAAAAACCCGGGGCACCCTGCGTCCTTTGTCGCACGAAGCATCATTGCCAAAACAATGATCAATTCCCAAAAGCACGCGGCCCCGACGGGGTCTGAAGCATCCCTTCGGTCCATTTGTGCGTGTCCTTCGCTGAAGTGGGTGCTGGGTTGTTTGTAACGGTCGGAGATTTTTGTTTGCGATTTTCCATCTCGTCCGAAACTACTTGAACCCCCCGGTGGAAGGCCCGGGCTGGCCGGCCGAAAGCACTCGAACCTCACTCCGGGGGCCTGAACGGTGATATGTATCGCTCACTTTCTTCACTCACCGGCGGCCAAATATCCGATTAACCAGGAGCCTCCAGTTGGATCGCCAGAAGCTGTTGCTTTTCAATTTACTGTTCACCACCGGTAAGCTTGGCTTACCAAGTCTCACGACAACAGTTACAATCACTGAAAATCGTCCAGCTCGAGCATCCTTAATTGGAACATCCCGTAGATCGTTCAATATGCTCGTGTTGCTCGTGGTTCGCAGCCCGCAAAAGAGCATCGGATTCGGCCGGAGGCCCCGAAGGGTGTTTTCTTAGAGCCTTTCTTCCTGTCTGACATGTGATATATGAATTCCCATATTTCTTGGATTCATAGAAATAGGAAAAAAAAACGTGCGTTGAGACCACTAGACCCTCTGGCCCCGATTCTTTGTACGTCGTCGTGCTCTGATTCGATACGATCCTTTTCGGCTGAGGGTCCTGCATGTTTTCATCCTCCCTCTGCGTTGGCCTGAGCAGGATCCGTTCATCAGGCGAGTTCGACAACGATCAGCGTTTCCCGTTCGTCTATTCGATCGTGTAGAGGCCGAACATAAGGGCGAGACCAAACAATAGACGAATATGCTGTTAAATATATCCTTCCCGAAGAGAATAGAATAGCCGAAGTTATGTACCGAATGCGTGCATTCAATTCGTATGAAAGATGCTTTAAAAGCCCATTAAGGCTGCACAAAGCTCCACGCGGGCTACGGGTATGTGAAGGATGCGATCCTTTTCTACACTACATTTGGGACCTCATGGTGAGAGAAAGAATAGGTAGAGAAACTAGCTGTTCCTCATCATCATAAGCCACTCTACGATCATTGATGGGTGAAGGACTTTGTTTCCTGCCGTCTATTGTTCCTCCATATTGCGTCCGCGAAGGCTCACGAAGCTGCGGGCGAGTCCCAGCGGCCTTAACGAGCGATGGCAGCACATCTTTCACAGCCATACCATTTAACACTTCCAGCTCACACACGGAATTCATGTTCCATCGATCCAGCGTCTCAGCAAACAAGAACCTAGCCGACCGCAAGGACACGACACGACGGCACGTTTAATGAAGTGACAGTCAATTATTTCCTTACTTCTTCGTACACCCTCCCTGGCCCCGTCGGAAAATCACCGGCGTGATCCGTAGTTTCCAAAATTCCCAATGGACAGATACACAGTGGGGAAAACTTCGTTCGGCACCGAGGAAGCGGAGTGTTATCTTGATGCCATCTTCCCTACGTGCCATGGTCGGCAGCAACACGTTTTAATGATGTCTTCGTCATCTTATGACAGCTGGTGAAAGAAAGAAAATCGTATCATTCATCATGTTTGACGAGCTTCTTAGTGGTGCTAAAATTGAGTTAGGACCCCGAACTCTTTGGACCCTGAACATATAGTTTCGCACACGACTTGCAGGAGCTGTGAGATTGAAAAGCTGGATTGTTTTCGTCCCATTGCCGTTCGTTGCAACAGTGACTTTGAATTTAAAGGTTCTCATACAAAAGAATGGTTATTCTTTCGTTCAATTTACACAGAACCTAGCGTGTAACACTTGTGCTAAACTACCATAAATTCTCGCTTTTTGAACCCACCCATTCACTGGTAATTCTAACTCATCAATTCCTGGTTGCCTTCCCGACAGTCGAACCATGTCCTACAGCAATGCCCGCGCTGCTCTTGGCCACATTTTTCACATCTGTTTTTTTTTGTTTCGAACAGCATTCCATAATCTGCTCTTTGCCAGTGCGCCCCGTGACCTTCGGAGGAAGTTGTAATGTGTTCGGCAGAACTTCGGCAGGGAAATCGACTTCTCGGTTCCCACCGAAAGAAATCGGAACCCAACAACCCGGCACATCCCGGGGCAGGCTGCTGGTAGACGAGTCATGTATGCTCGGCAGCAGCCAGCCCTCGGTATAATTTACGACAATATACAGATGGTTCGTTTTTTACTTTTCCTTCTTATGGAGCCCGCGCTTGCGGTGGAAATGTATATTTCGTTTCTTTCATCTTCGCTGCTTCGCTACTCTGGCCTCAAAATGTCCTCATTACTGCAGGAACTCCCTGAAACTCGAAACCCTGCACGACGAAAGCCGCCGCCTGAACGAGAATTGATGTGTGAAAAGCATGATTTTCCCAGTGGTTTCCCCCAAAAACTACAGTCCCGGCGGCCAGCGGCAACAGAGTTGAGAGTCAAGTGGCCCTACGGAACAACGGCGGTTCCGAATGGTGGTGACTAATTAATTTTTTATCACATCCTCTTCAACGTTACGGCCATGTTACACAATCTGTTACAGCGAAAGGGCCGCTTCATTTTCCAATTTTTGCGTCCACATGTTCCGTTGGAACGTATAAAAATCGGAAAACAGAACTAATTCCAGGCCAGAGGTGCCATTGTAGCAATGCAGTGCCAGAGTGCACTTATGGTGGCTTGCGCAAAGAAGTGCACAATCCTCAGATTCACGGTAGTCTCTCGAGTCACTCCAGCTCCATGATCTGTGGAACACAGATGAATGAAGAGAATTAATGTAACTACTCAAACTTGGCTCCCTAAAATTACATCCTGCCATTGGCCAGCTTTGTTCAACGGGGACTCGGATGACCCGCATAATTACCCATCGACAAATTTAATTGACCCTCGGTGCATCCTGTTGTTCCCATCTTCCGTACCAGTCCCGTACGATCCGTCCGTGTCCCACGAATGGCCACATGCAGCGGAAACAACAGGACGAATGCGGCATTTCGATTGCAGTCGGAGCGCGCGTTGGTCAACCGAAAGGCGCACTCAAACTCGTCCCTCCGGGGTGCTACGGAACGGAAACATTTTAATAACGGATTTTATTGCCCATCGCCTAGGCTAGCGCTGCAGCCCTGACCGCATGCTGGGTCCGGTCGGCGCTAATAGAGCCAGGAGGACGGCCGAAAATCAACGCCCTTTCCTTGATCCGCGGCGCGGCCCCAGCAAAAAGATGTTCAGGGGTCTAGACAAATAGCCAGCCAGCATTGCGTGGGCACTTCCTTGCGGTTCTTTATCGTCTCGGCCACATCTAACGCCGGGACTAATGAGGATCGACTCTCGGAGGGCCGAGGCTTGCGCTTGTGGCGAGATGACCTTTTTCGGATCCACACAGCCTATAATTATGTGGCCCATGCGTATGCGCATTAAGCAATTGCGTGCGGCCAAACAACACGCAGAGGGCTTTGTAGCTTTGGTCGAATAATTTATTTCTCATCTCATCATAATTATAGACATTTTGACAAAATAAAGAGCGGGCGAATAACAAATCGGAGTGGATCGGGGCAACGGAGGGTTGCCTTACAGGAGAAACACGCACCCTAGTGCTTCGTGGCGTGCGTCAGGTCGAACACGGTCTCGTAGTCATCCTCGAACTTCGTCTTCACGACCAGGTCGGCGGGTCGTGGCACCGACAGCGGAACAGGCAGCGCTTCCGGCATCACCGAGTGGTGCACGATCAGCGCCCGGAGCGAGGTGAACTCCTTCTGGAAGCCCTTGATCTTGTACCCGTCGGAGGCCGTGCGAACGATCAGATAGTGGGCGATCCGTGTACCGGAACCGGGCGGAACGCGTAGCGACAGTGCGTAACAGTCCGGCTGGGTGGTGCTCTTGCGCACCAGGAAGTTACCCGGCAGCTTGTCCGTGAGCAGCTCCAGCGACAGGTTGCGCGGCAGGTTCTCGTGGTACCAGGACTCCCCGAGCAGCCGCTGGTACTCGCGCTCCCGCTGCAAATCGCTCTGGATGGCGCCCGTACTCGAGGACTCGTGCTCTCGCTGCAGAACGAGTGCGCTGTCCTCTGCCCCGTCGGCCACTGCCGTTTGCAGCAGATTGAGGGCGATTTTCTTGATCTGTAATCGAAGGCGAAACCCCGTTAGAATGGGACCACCCAAACGGAAGGCACTAAGGAGGGCGGGGGGGGACACTTACAAAGGCAGGCTTTTCGACACACTTCGCCAGGTTGACGTCGTACTCGAGCTTCCGGTTCTGTTTCTCTAGCAGCGTTTTAATCTCCCGATAGTCGGGGCTCGAGGTGCGAAAGCTCATTGGCACTAGTGGACGGCTGGCGGTGGTGGTGGTGGTGGCAGACTGTTGCAGCAGCACGGCCGTGCCTCTGTGGTCCTTTGGCGCGGTGGCGTTGGTCTGCGTTGCACTACCGAAGGTGTTGCGCTTCAGGATGCGCTTGATGCATTTGTAGATCCGCGCTTTGCAGTTGCTCTTGCGTTTGCTGTCGATCGAGAACTTGCCACCCAGCAGCCGGAAGTGGGCTGTAGTCGCTGGCTGTAGTCCTTTGCCGGCCTCCACCGACATGGCACTGCTGGCGGGAGAATTGACCTGCGGGGATCAAATAAGGCAGCTTCATTAGAACGTTCAAAAGCGTGGTTTAATTGAGCTCAATTGCAACAATGAACCCCGAGAATGCACGGCCAATAATGGGGACAATTATAAGGGACGCGCACGGAAATCGCTTTTCCCAAAGCCGAGGAACTGTCACAACACAAATTAAGACGAATGATTGAGGGAAAATGGAAAGGCAACAGGCGTGAACCCGGAGAGCCACAGCCAAAGCAAACGGATTTTTTTGCACGCTGCGCCCACCCGGGAACCCGGGAACAGGAAGCCCGGAGATGGCCTTCCTGCCCGGTGATGCGTTCGTCTGATGCACATGTGTCAACGGCGACGGATCCGGTCGCTTTAAGGGGCGGTGTGGCCTAACAAAATAACGTTGAATTGTTGTGTTATTCTATTTCTTTTCTGGCCCGCTCGAGACTGCCGAGAAATAGGATCCGTGGTGGTGAAGTGTGTCGCTGGCATTTAAGCATTTGCAGACAACAACAAAAATACGATACCACAGCGACAGGGCCAGGCAGCGACGAGTGACAGAGTGAAGGGCCTTCCTTTCTATGCGCCGGGGCAGCAGGCGGTGGTGCGTTGGGCAGCGTACAGCAGAAGGAAATAGGTGGGAGAAATTCTTTCCCTCGGCAGGCAGAGTAGGCTACGCCACTCTCCGCGTGGTACGTGAAATGCATATCGAAATTTGATGACGACGGCCCGTCACCTCAGCAGCCGCCATCGGTCCGCTTTCGATTGTTTGTTCAACTAAAACGGCCTCCGATACCGAGGACGGCGACTGGAGATGGCGACAACAGGGTAAATAAATAAAAATATGTGCCCTGTGATACTTCTGGAACGTCCCGGACGTCCGCCGTGCGTGCCAGGAACCTTTTTGTGGGGAAATCGTGCGCGGTCGTGGAGAAAAGTGAGCAGAAGGCGACGACAATCATCGCGTATCGAATTCATGTGTCGTTAAATCGAACACTTTAGCGATGCCAAATGAGACACCGGGACGAGCCGAATCAATTCGAAACTGTGCGCTCGTACCGTAATTGGGGAATCTGGACCCTTTCGCCGGGCCGGGCTGAAGTGCTTTTCTATTGTTTCACCCCGAACCGGAGGCAGCTGTGAAGGCTCCGTCGAAACCCTTCTGTCGAACCCCTCTCGGGCGCAAAAAGGACCCCGACGGGCCGGGATGCCCGTGTGGTTTCGTGGCATGCGAATGACGGGTAAAGTTGTTGCCTTCAATGTTATTCCAACAATTTCGACAGCCATTCCGACGACAGCCCCTTGGGTTTACCGCCGCAGAGTCCCGAAATCGAGTGTCTGGTGACTGCAATGCCAGGGACGAGAGAAGGGTATTTCGCCAACAAGGGCCCTAGCCCTCCGGACGGGACAAATTCCCGCGACGGGGGAATAAGCAGCTAATAATGATCCGGGATAAAGTGTGTTTTCCTTAAATTAAATGCACCACCACGAGGCTACGAGTTAATCGAACAGCTAATACAATCAAATACAGTTTCCAGTTCAAACAAACAGTCGGCGGCCATCACTCTAATTTTGGGCGAGATTTTTCTAAGTAAGCGGGGTGTTTTTTCTGCGCCTGATCTCAACCATGCGCCACTGACAGACTTTTGACAAGTCACCATCATCACCGTAATCAACTGGCTGTCGTCGGACGAGTTGGGACCGCCTTCGCCGCGGCCCCGGGCTGCGACCTATGGCTTCCGAGGGCGGAAGTAGGCAGCCAGCAGCAAATTGTATCCGAAACATGAAATTACATTTCGTGTACGTCGTCACCAGGGCCAGCCAGTCAGTCAGTCAGTCAGCCAGGTCGGGTGGTCGGCTCTCGGATCCCTGTCGGATTGCATATTCTCGCGCCCGTCGTCTCGTGCGGGGCACGTGTCGATGTGATTCAATTCCGAATGGGCGGTTCCCGAGAGAAATAGACTTAAATTACGTGTGCGCCACGACCGCACGACCGTGTCTCGGACGGTGTTCGGTGGGGAATTCTACGGGATCTCTCCTGCCGGTTTTGCTGGTGTCCTTCTCGCCCATTTTGGCCTCTTTTTCGTGCACACTTTTCCAACGGACGTGTTGCGATTGCGTTATTTGTTTGTCTACACTTGTCGTCGGGCCGGCACGGCCCAGCCAGCTTCGGTCGCTCCGGCGGTGGTGCCTGGATCAAAACTAATTGAGGATGGTTCCGCAACGATGGTTGATTGCACGCTCCTTGGCGCTCCACTTTCTCTCCGCTGCGGGAAAGCCGATTCTGTTTGTTTTCCCTGCGCAACATCACTTTGATCGCGCGCGCTCGATATGTGCTTTGGGGCGGCCACAATATTTGGTTTTCCTCTTCCACGACCAACACACTCATAAACAATAAAAATGTGTTCGCTTTCGGGGCGCGAGCGCTGTCAATTTTTTTAATGGGCCCAACCTCGATTAACCGTGGCGGGTGATGCTGGCGCGAACCTCCCATGTTGGCGCGAACGCATAATTTTAGACGCGATGAGTAGCGGCTCTCAACGAACCAATCTGTTGACACATCCGAACCGGGCCGCGAACCGCGCGTTTTCGATGCGTAATTCGGCGCGCGTTCCATCGGCGGGACGAGTGAGTTTTTAATTCCAATGGCCCACGGTTTCGAATGGAAAGGCGTTAAGACATTTGTTTCAATTCGAATGCATCGCGCGCGCTGCATTTAAAAATGCTAACTCGATGGCGGCGGGGCCAGTCAATTAAAACAGTCCGACGGCCCCGTCCGTCGTTGTGCGCCACCACGGCCATGTTAAGTGGTTATCTTAATTCCTCTGCCATAAATTCGTACCGTTCCTTACCGATCCTCCCGAGAGCTCCGGGTTTCTCCTCCGGCTAGGAGGACGATCCTCCGAAGGCCCCCGAAAGTGATGGAGGGAATGCGGTAGAATGTGGAGCAGCGCACACGCCGCTCCGTGGATTTAGTAGATTGGCCCTTCCGAAGCAAATCAAATAATTTATGGCGTCGTGAAGATAAACAATTTCTTCAAAACCTCCTCTGCTGCTAGCGCGATCCTTGCGTGTGACGATCGTGTACGTCCAGTCCATTAGGGACTCACGGCCCACAACGCCGGGAACGGAACAGGAGGGAGCAGAAAAAGGCGATCCCAGAAACTACTAAAAGTCCAACGACGATAAGTTACGGTTCGTCGAAAGATTGATTGGTGGATAGGCCGTTGTTGCTGCAGTGGGTTCAACCGTGCTACAACCATCCCATCCCCAGCCACACACACAGAGAGAGAGAGAGGGGTCCCGGGTTGTAAAATAAAGTGTCAACGGACAAGTTGCCCTATAAATTAAACGTTCCAAAGGCATTATCACCCGGGCGCTAGGCGTGGCACGCAGGGAAAACCCGGCGAAGAAAAAGGTTCCCGAGAGGTGACAATAACCGCAATCGAGATAGTGATGCGTGAGGTTTGTCCATTTTCGTGTCCCGTAAAGAATTTGGCCCTTCGCCCGCGAGCGTGGAGAAGGACCCCTCCGGGGGAGATAATCCCCGGACGGAGCGTAGAACCTGCACCGAATGCTGCAGGTTGTGTTCTCCTTATCTGCATTCCATTTCCATCGCGAGCTAATCAACTTGTCCCGAAAACCGAAGGGATTCCTATCAGTCGGTCGTGTGCTGCCTCGTCGCAGGCGGAGCGGCGGTTATCGAGGTGTTTTAATTATGCGAAGAGCCGTAAACTGTCACCTGGGTGTCGCTTCGAAAAGCCACTCGAACGAACAATTTGTCCCGAACAACGCCGCCCGCTGCGCCTTTGCTGCGGGCGGAGGTCATTCGAAAGGTTCTTCAGCGAGAATGCCTCGAGATGACTCAACACCCGGGATCTCTGATTAGGACCCGGAGCCGAGTCTGGCGGGTGTTTGATTTTAGATAGAGCGACCTAACGATAACGACCACACGACGACCGCACATCGGATTCTTCCCAACTTTGAATCGAAAAGGACGATCGTTAAATTTTATAGATTGTTTCCCGTACCTGGTAAACCCTGGCTGCGCACCGGCCCTATTCAAAATCCTGCTGACATCCATAAAAATCCATCCGGGGGAAAAAAACCTGCTCCTCGCTCGGGATGACAATAGTGTCCGTATGTGTGTAAGGGGGGGAGGGAACCGTAAATTTTATTGCCGTCAATTCCGAAAGGCTCAAGCTTTGAGGTCGAAACACGTTAAGGACATAAACTATGAACCCGAACCGAATCCGTTACGCTAATCGGGAACGGAGCCCGCTCGGAGCCAGCGAACGTTCTCACAAGGATTTAAATTGCGCCATTTTTTCTAAACAATATTTCAAGCAAACTAAATCCACAATCCGGCCACAGGAAGCCTTCGCACATCTTGCATGTAAATTACGCTCTACGCCTACTGCGAGCTGAACACGTGTGCGGCGGCAGCCTACTGCGATGACACAGGGAAACCCTTCACCGAGCATTTGATGCGCTTACTGAGGTGAGTTTGTTTTCATTTTTCTAAAAGCAAATACGGTTCACTGGCTACGGCTTACGTAACGCCGGCGGCACACTCCATAATTCCCCGGGGCCGGCGTTTCCGGTGCCACCACGAACCAACGGGGAGAGCGCGCGCGAGAGAGAAGGAGAGTGTTCCAAGGGAAAAGCATAGTGATGCGTTTAAATTTTTCTATTAAATTAAATTAGAAAAATATTGTCACGTCAAATCACACCGCCACCGCTGCCGCCGGTGGTCTGGAGGGACTTTTTCCAAGAAGACCCGGTGGCCACGACGACACGACGCGCTAAACTCGGCATCCGGAACCCGGGCAGGAAGCCCGTTGAGGGGGGACCTTCATTTCAATTCAGCCAACGTACAAATTTGTTTATTGAAGCGTGATTTTATCCACATCGAATTTATTTTTTCCCGAAGTGACGACGGTGACGAAACCCGACGGACCACCTCGCGCTCTCGATTCTTCGAATCGATCGAATTGATTCAATTAACCTGACCGATTGGCTTGGCCGCCGTCGCTGGTGATTGGTTTTTATTGGACGAAACGAATCAAACGACCATCCACACAACGGCGAGGGTTAACGAGTGGTAAGATCGATGAATATTCTAAACGCAGCCCAGAACCAGCCACTGGAGGAAATACGGCCACGGCCACACGGCAATCAGCGCAATGATTGGACACTTTTCTTTTCTGATGCTGCCTCGATCTGCCCCCCTCGGCCGCGCGGCAGCTTTCTTCCAGCGATTCGAGTGCTGACTTTCCCGGACTTTATTGTGAGTCGTGTGATAGGGGGAATAGGGACCCGAAAATAACCAACAACATTTCAAAAATGATAAATCACAACAACCCGGCCACAAGCAAGAGGCGGCGTCACCCTTCACGGGGTTTCCATCTTCTGTGTTTGCCCAGGCTGTATTTCGTCCCAGAGCCGCAGTTCATTTCGTTGGGCTGAATAAACAAACATCAAACGGACGACGACGACGACGACTGCGGACCCGGTCCGGAACATCTTGGAATCGGAAAATGATGACGCCCGTTTTTTAATGACTGCACAATCAATTTCGCCAAAGATCCTTCGGGGTGCGAGCGAAAGGATGGTCCGGCCGCCGACTGAGACAAATGATCCTGGCTAATGGCCCCTTTTTCTTTCAAACGGGTTTGGCGCGGAAGAAAATGGAGTCACGTTGTAAAACAGCAACAGAGAATCGGTGCTGCCCGAAAATGAGCTGCTAAAATCTTCATTTGTCGCCGCGAGATAGGGTTCGTGGTGACTGACTTGCCACCGGAACTTTTCCATTACTTCGCCACCGGGAAACACCGGCGACCCGGCGTGGAGAGCGGAATGATAAATAATGTCATTTAATATTCCAAAACCCAAAATCCGTTGGCGTGGGCTTAGCACGGTCTGCACACCCAACATCTCGTCCTGCTTATCTTCCTCTGCACAGAAACGCGTCTCAACGGGCGACAGATAAACGAATAAGCCACACGCGGCCAGAAACCGACAGATTAGAACGAAGAAAGACGCGGGTACATAATTATGAATTTTTAACTCGCTGCATACGCGCCACAAATTGAAGGGCCACGACGCAACCGGGCGTCGGATGGCGTCGGGTTCGGAGGATCTCACACGAACTTGCTTCTTGGTGGCGCAGCTGCCCGTACCAGCTTGCACTTTGAGTGGGTCAAATTATCAAAAAATCATGCTCACTAAGAGATAAGCGGCGTTCCATCGGCAATTCGCCCGGCAACATACGGCACCGGGGGGACAAGCGTAAATGTGGTCGCATTTGTTGGCGGCGGTGGCCACCGAAAAGGACTTCCAAGACTTAGGAAAGGAGCTTACATTTTTCATGGACGATCCATTCAGCTGATTGTGCAGCCGCTGTTGCTGTGGTCCCATGCCGTGTGCTGGTGCTTTGGCTCTGCTCCGGATGCTGGGCTCATGATCGCCTTCGGCCACGCTGGTGTTGTTCAGCTTCTTGTACTTCAATCCCCCGAAGCGCAGCATCGTGGCGTCCCCAAACAATCCGATTTTGATTTCAATAATTGAGCTACTTCAGCAGCAGCTTCCGTGGGGAAAACTCCTTAACTTTGGACAACGATGGCACTCCGTTTTCCAACACACACACAGTTTCACGCTTCGATGCAAATTGGGATTACGGTTCAGCGGCTATCACAGCACAGATTACGCACGAAATCGCTTCTTAGTATCCTGAGCTCTATCACTATCGGGCGCGTACTACTCCCTATCCCCTGGTAACTGGCATAAATTGGCACAAATTTTCTCCACACTCTGGCACTTCGCGGTGTATCTGCTAAACTATTTTGGGCGCGCCTAAAACGGCGTTTCTTTGGCGCGACGGCAACAACAACACGTGGAACGTGGACAACGCGTGTTTCCGGTTCGGTCGGCGAGTCCGGGCTTTCCGGCACTACCTTCGGCTACGAGCAACAAATGCGAACTGAATTCGAAAACGAAGCGCGGCCGACGGACGATGGCGACGATCTCGGCCGTAAACCGACGACGGATTCCCGAACGCAACACATGCCCCTCTCTGCGGAATGGCGTGCCGCCACCAATGGCCACAGTGCGCTGCGAAAGAGTAAGAGATTGTTAAAATAGTGACGCAAAAGCAGTGACGAAATATTGTAATTAAAAATATGAATAAAAAAAGAATTAATATAACTTTCGATGTAATTTCATTAGGTGCAACTGCTTGCTAAAATTCAAAAAGAATGTTTACATCATCGAGTTCAGAGTTTGAAGTATCGTCAAACGTCAAGACTGTCGTTCCCGTGAACATGTTTTTATGACCATCACTGTAAGCCACCACCGTCGGTGGTGGTGGTGGTGGTTGATTATGTTCGGACCGATTGCCGGGCCGTGCCCAGAAGGGACCGTAGGGACAAGGAAAGATAGCCACCGCACGGCAATAAGCAAACCAAGACCCGCGCCCCGCGCTCCCTCCGGCTCTTGTCTACGCCGTTTTTATGCTGCGTACGACCTTCCTCCCCGAGAAGGAACAAGGAAAGCATAAAACCGGGCGGCAAGAATGGAAAGAATTCTCCGGAAAACCCTTCGCCGTCATCGATGGTTGCGGGCCAACCGAAATGAATCGGCAGGCGTAAAGGGCCACCTAGCGAGGGCCCAGCGGGCGATACGTGGCGTTGCGGAGAAAAGTGTCGAATTTCGTTGCCTGCGACCACTATTTACGCACTTTCCCCGGCAAATTGCCTTGCCCCCTTGCGGCTAGTAACACACTGAAGCACCACCGACCGATTTATGCACTTTTAAAAGACGTTACTTACCGAAGGACGCTGCAGCAGGTTTCTTGGATCGCTGTCGACGGTATTGCCTTTTTGTCGTTTAAACTTCCAAAAGTACGCCCTACGGCTAAAAAGTGTGACACATTTCGTTAGCAACTAATTTCGATGCACACGTGCTGCGACCGGCGACCAACCGCGTCGAAAAGGATTCTTATGTCTCCGCCGGGAGCTAGGGCGCCCGAGGGTGCCGCGCGTTCGCGTGCTGGTGGCCAAGGTGAGTAATCATTTTATGTGTACTGTTTATCTTTCGATTCCTATTTATCCGACATACGTCGCCCGTTACTCTCGCAGGATACTATAGAGCACCCGGAGTGGTACCCCTTAAAAAAGGCGAACCCCCGGGCGGCACCACCTAATGGTGTGTTTTCTTTTATGCTTAGTGATAAATTTTATTACACCAGACAACCGAAGGGACCGTGGGCCGCCGGGTGTGGTCCTTTATCGCGCGTCTCTAAACTTCGTCCTGGCGTGTTGCTGTGGGGAGACTGTAAAGTCCCGCGCAATCGGAATGCGTATCAGCCCGAACGCGGGGCCATTGTCAAAACAAAGAATTATTGTTCTCTCCCCCCCGAGGCCACAACGAAGCGACATGATTTCACTATCAGCGTAAACCAAATTTGTTTCGCCTTGTGTTCGGGTTCCCGTGAAGGGAGGATTTTAAATTCTGAACCCACCCTCCGGGCTCCGGGTGGATGGCTGAATCACGCCCAACGTCGGTCGGTCGTACGATTAGGAAATTTCGTTACAAAATGAATACGTTTTTGCAGGGAATCGAAAGACAAGCTGGGCGGCCACCAGCAAGACCGCACACGGGAAAGAGGACACGCCGCGCAGGGCGGTGGCCACCACTCTCAGATTACGATCGGCGAATCCGATACGATACACGACGTTACGTTTTGCTGCCAGCCGGCCGGCAAGACCTGTTGGCCAGCGCCCGCCAGCGTAATTCGCCCAACGGTCGGTTTCATTTTTCGTGCGAACCCTTGCGGAACGGTTCTCGAACGGAAGCCGACCCGATGCGATGCGTAAGCGAGATTTGTGGTAACACCGCCGCACGAGCGGCCACTTTTCGCGATCCATCACTACGCGGGGCTGACTCCCCCGTGCCGAGACGGCGGTTTAAGGTTATCACCGTCGCCGTCAGCGGAAACTGACCGTTTTTGCCCGTCTTCGAGTGGCACCGGTTTCGGTCAACGATTTGGTTTTTTTTTCGTGGCCATGCGCCGTGAATGCCGGGCAGTGGCCTCTCGAAACTACGGTTAGGATTTGAAGCCCCGGCACACGCATATGCCGCCGGTGCGTAATTGCAAACTGCAAGCCGTTCGAGCCGCGTACACTGACCTCCGGCGGTTCCTTCATATCGGTGGGTTCGACTGGCCCCGTGCCCATATCCACTGGAGTCGCCATGTCTGCAGTGAAGCATTTTTTCGCTTGGAGGGTGGCCCTGTGGCCGACTGGTTTACTGTTGTCCAATAGTGTTCCCCAGGACACCACGTGGACACGTGCGTTTGATGAATCGAATCGAGTTCTACACTCCATAAAAATATGGTACATCTTTTCCGGAACCAACGCGGCTCGGTTGGAGACGCTCTCCGTTGTCGAACACATGTTTATTCCCCCACGGGTCGGTTCCCAGGTTCGCTGAAACTTTGTACAGAATGTTGTACACGTTCCCCCCGCGGCTCAAAGGCTGCCGACATAGGCCCAGAGTCCCAGAGAGACGAGCCGAGCGACGAAACCACGAGACCCGAAACCGATAAATCTTAATCCACCACCGAATGGGAAGCAAGGAGCGGCTTCGGCAAGGCCGGGCCAGGCGTCCCCACGCAGAGGCACGAAATTTGAGAGGGACCAACAAAGAAAACCGAAAGTAAACCGCAACGCAGCGGAACCGCGTGAAAGGGGTTCCGCTTTTCCGGAGAGAAAATTTCCCAATTTTCCTCTTCGTTCCCTTCCGAGGTGGCAGCTATCAGGCCGCGAGGACGACACTAATGACTACCTTAGGTTCGTGCTCCGGCGGTAAGTTTTCCGATTATCCCTCCACTCCGGCCGCGCTTCACAAGGGCATTCACCCGCCGCAGGAGTGTTAGGCCACGATTGGGGCCGGGTCCTGTGCGGAGTTGGACGCTCACTGTTCTCTGCCTGGTGGTCTGTGGACCACGTGTTGCCCGCCGAATCGGGGCCGTTAGTGTCGCAATAAACGACATCTGCCCAGCATGTTTGGCATACGTTAGCTCCATTTTCTGAGGCGAATGGTTTTTGTGAGAAAATTTTGAACTTGTAAAACAAACCGCTTTCGGATTTCGGTGAGGCTTTCGAGAAAACATCGTTCGCTTTCAAAATCAAAATGTCTTCATCTCACGCATAACTAGAGACTTCGAGCGTCGAGTGGTGTAATTTCATTTTGAGTAGAAAATATGGAGCCAGGCCAGGGCCGGAGCGAAAATGAGACGTCAAGCTTGAGCGGATCACCGGGGACACAGTGGGTCGCATGTAAACTCGGCTTTCAAAAGGCCGATACCACGTCCCGTCGTACCCCGTCCTGCCCCGTCCTGCCAGGACAGGGGTCGGCTACCGGCCGCACAGTTGAATGAAAGTTAAGTAGTGTGTTGTGTCTGCTCGATAATCTCCTGGCGACCCTCGTTATACACCTTAAATAAGGATTAAAGTGTCGTTTCTTTCCCGAAACGCATCCCGCGGTCCGGTCGGCTCTGTTATTAGCAGATTATGCTGCCGGGCACACAGCACATAGCGGCATAGCGGCACCCGTCGGAGGGTGCGGAGCGTCGCGCGGTACGTGGCCGGCAGTGCAAACGGGCAACGCGGACGGAAGCTTCTATTTGTTCGTTCCGCCGGGCTCTCCGAGAACTCTCCTTGAACTCGCACGCATTTGTATGCTGATGATGGCGACGGATGGTTCTATTGAAAGTCTCCCACTGTGACTTTATTAGGATTAAAGACTCGTACCTCGGGAGAGATAGTTGTTGTACCTACCACCCGGCACCGGCAAGGATTATGGCACAATTCGGAACGAATTTCGGTTTCCTCTTCAAGTGTGGATCGGGGTGGGTAAAGGCGGCAACTTCACAGTGGCCACTGCCACGAAAAATCGTGTAACGAATGTTCAAAGGGCTGCCCCCAGAGCTCCGCAGGAGTTCCTTAGCGCGATAGGTTGAGAATGGCTTACGGTTTTCAAAACTTTGCGGCATGTGGTGGTCGATTTTTACATCTAATAAAACAGATCATTAAATACGACCAGATTCTCTTCTTTTTCTTCTCCGGTTACAACCGCCGAGCGGTCTTGGCCTCCACCGTCCGCGGTCGAGCACCTTCGTCCACCACATTTCGATTCCAGTCGCTTTTCCGTCCCTGTCGACGCATTCCCGCCATCTCAAGCGGTCCTTCATAGCATCTCCTCCATTGTCCCTTCCCACATGTAGGGCCAAATATCAATCCGAGCACCTTCCTCTCGGGCGCGGCTAAGAGGGTTTCGTTGGTTTTAGATAGTGTCCATGACTCAGATGCGTATGTGGGAGTATGTGGGATTATGAAGATTCTATATAACCCCAGCTTCAACCGTTTCGACGCGAGATGTGAGCGAATTAGTTCCCTTAACCTTTCACCCTATTTAGGTGGAGCCCGGGACGACTTCGAACTTTCGGTCACCTATTAGTACGTCACCCCTACGTATGCCCGTCGATGTTGTTGGTAGGGCTGTTGATGATGGTGCCACCATGAATTTGATCCTGTTCTCGTTTATCTGCAGACCAAGATTCTCCGGCCGTCACTCAATCCCTAAAAGGCGGACCTGGCAGCCCTTAAACATATAATAAACAGGCCATCGCCGTGGATGACGATATCAAGGTTAACATCGTTGTACAGACCGGCAAACCATTGAGAACAGAGACCATTCATAAACCTTGGAGTTTGTGAAAAACCCCTCTCAATTTAACAGAATCGGCTACATTAATAAAACAAATAGGTGAGGACTGGGTAAACGTTTTGATGATTTATCATTATTCGAAATTATTATTTAAATATACACTAACTTGATACACCCTGTAACTGTTTTTAGTTTCAAAAGAGCGGCGGCTCTCTCACATGCGCGCGAACTTGGCCCCCAAAAGCTGTCAAAAACAGACCAATTGTCAAAAGGCAGCATTGAAGCATTCCATTGTTTAGTAAACAAGTGCAAAGTGGACGATTCTACAAAAGCGCTTAAAAAACGATAGCAGTTAAATGGAGTCTTTAGCATTGATTAAAAAAGAGCA
>NC_071286.1:1752066-1763128 GCF_943735745.2 Anopheles bellator | reverse complement strand
TTATCAAGGTTCGCGCGGTTATCTAATCTAAAGAACCACATTCGCACCCATACTGGTGAAAGGCCATACCAGTGTAAAGTCTGTGACAATGCGTTTAGGACATCGAGCAATCTGGCAGAACACTCAAAGATACACAATAAGGATCAACAGCATCAGTGCCCTCATTGTGCTTCAAAGTTTGCCAGTTCATCAGGGTTAAACGTACACATACGCACTCACACCGGCGCAAGGCCATACCAATGTAAAGTCTGCGACAAAGCCTTCTATTCATCAGGTAATCTGGTAGGACACTCGAAAATTCACAATAAGGACCTACAGTATCAGTGTCCTCATTGTTCATTGAAATTCGCACAGTCAGCTCACCTAAAGATACATATCCGCTCTCATACCGGCGATAGGCCATACAAGTGTAAAGAATGTGACAAAGCGTTCAACAAATCAAGTAATCTTGTACGTCACTCAAAGATTCACGAAAAGGATTAATCTCATTAATCTTCATTCTAGTTTGAGTTTGTGTAAAGAATAAAATAAGACATCTTTCAAAAAAAGAAAAAAATAGCAGTGATATACGGTTACCCAGTTACCCAAGGAGCCACGTCGTTTTAACTTAGGACAGCTCGCGCAGGAAACAAGACCCTTCGCGTACGTTGGAACAAATCTGCCATTGATCTCACTTGTGTGATCACAACCCACACGGCGTGGGTTGTGTCGGTATTCGAAACAACGGACCTGGTAGACATTGTACATTGTCAAACTGCTGGATGACTTGGAATTGAATGAGGACAATTGGCGCAGCAACTGCCAGGGAACGATTGGTGATCCAAGAATCATAGAATGCTACGCAAGATCATTCACGGGTATGATTAGTAAAAGCAAGGTCGTCTTATCATGCCAACATTGTCTTATCATTCCAACATTTACCCTTTTGTAGACATCAGACCAGCAATTACACGCGGAACGGGTTCTTTGACTGGAGGAAAATCGAAACTAACGTCCGCCAGTGTACGAAAAATCGAAGTGGAAGGAAAACATCGTGAATCAGTATTTTCGAGTCTCATCGAATACGTCAACCCAGCGTTGACTGAGCGGTACGAAACTGAGCAGTGGGAATCTGACCGAAGAACGCGAATTCAACGAGCCGAGTGTACTGGCGGAGCGCAAACCGCTTCTGACACCACCATCAAACTCATCCATTTCGTCGGATCTCATGACATGACCAGCCCACCGGAGACGGACGAGGCTTGTATGCACGTTAGTGAGGCTTCTCTATGGTCCCTCAACACATACGGGCCAGAAATCAATCTGAGAGTCGTGCTCTCGGACTCGGCTAGGTGGGATTAGCTTCTGACCGTAGATGGTCCCGGAGGGGCTCCCCTGCAGAGTTCTGGATGGGCCGCGACAGCGCGATTACTTACTTTTATCATTACTTCCTTTTTTCCTATTATCCTCCTATTATCTTACTTTTTTCATTATTTTGTATTGAAACGTCGCTTGGGGCAAAACTTTCCCCGTGATACTGGTCTTAAATGCATAGTATTTCTCAAATTAATGATGAATAGTTCTACTTATTTTCAATCCAACTACAATGGGTCTCCCCCGTAGATTATCCGCCTCGTCTCGCCATCGGTTTCTACCCAGAAAACTTCAGTTCGAACCCTGACCCAATCTCAATTTTCAATAAAAGAAATTGTTTGATATTTATTTTTCTGTTTTTAATCATCATTGGAGCAACGCATGAAATCGAGTACCGCTTTTGGAGATTTGAAAATTCTCTTTCAACCCTCCATTGTATATGAACCTTGGGCTCGTACGCCAGCCCACTCGCGTCAAGGGCGATGTTTTGACAGTCAACCGCCCGGAACCAAACATTGCTAGTGCTGCTTTCGGTGAAAATAGCCGAAAATGAATTGCATTAAAAGCTTCCAGGGCTCTCGTGGCGTTTTGCTGTTGCGGACATTCCGAAGGATAGGTAAGGGCGCCGCCACAGGCGAAAAACTGTCCCACCCTTCGCTAACACACGCTCCTTCGCAGACCCCGTACGCACCGCGGTCGCCAGTTGTTACTCAACCAAACCGGCGCCAGCGGCACCGGTAGCGACGAACAGCAAACCATCGCCAACAGCCGGTGCCGCCGCGGAGCGAAAATCGATCATCCCGCCAAACTACCGACACGTGTACCGGGAGTTTCTGCCGGACCCGAAGCTCGAGTGGCGAAATTCGTTGCGCGAAAAGCTTGAACGGCGCGACATGCTCAGCCGGCGGGCCAACATCGATATACCGGAGTTTTACGTGGGCTCCGTGCTCGCCGTGACGTCCTCCGATCGTCACGCCGAAACCAAGACGGCCCGCTTCGTTGGCATTTGCATACTGCGCGAAAAGTGTGGCCTCCGGGCACGCTTCATTCTGCGGAATGTTATCGACCACCAGGGCATCGAGATCAGCTACGATCTGTACGATCCGACGCTGCAGAAGATCGAAGTGCTGCGGCTCGAGAAACGGCTGGACGACCAGCTGATCTACCTGCGGGATGCGCTCGACGAGTACAGCACGTTCGACGTCAACATGGAGCCGGAAATACTGCCCGACGGGGCACCGGTGCCGGTGAACGACGTGAAGGTGGTGCTCAAACCGCACCCATGGTACGCGCGCTGGGAACGTCACGACCTGCGGGGGGTGGCCAACATGGAGGAACACACGAACGAGCGGCGTCGGGTGAACGCGGCCCGGCTAGCGACTCCGTGGGAAAAGTACGACCTGATGAAAGAGTATCGCCGCTCGATACCGGAGGAGGAACAGAAGGAAATCTTTACCGAAATCTACTCCACGCTTCACTCGCAGGAGCTGGCACAGAAGAAGATGAAACGCAAGCGCATCTTCGTGAAACCGACCAAACTGGCGTAGTTCTGTCGCATCCGCGCCACGCCGAGCAATAAAGTTAATCCACACACCAGACGCACACATTTTAGAAACTAATTCTGGTTTATTTCACCATATGCTCTAAACAGGGTTCATGAAGACGAATTCCCCCTCTCTCTCTCTCTTTCCGACGTGACCTCCGGCAAAAAGCTTAAAATACGCGCCATAGCATATGTACAAAACTTTCTATTGCTCCCTTTCTCTGTCTTAATTCACTTTAATAAAAAAATTCCCGTAATGCGGAAACGGAATCCCGGAACCCATCTGCCCGAGTTGGCTCTACTGTTTATTTTACAGGGATCATGATGATAGTATCAAACGAAATGTCACTGCCGGCGGCCCCCGAGAGGCCGTTGCGGGTGAATACAGCTATGAGAAGACCTGGATTGGTGACCATTGCTGGCCGGATTTCATTGGATGAAACACCGACCGACCGACCGATTGTGCGCGTGTATGATTACGGCGAAAAAACGAGGATCCTCGCACGAACTGGCACAAGGCGGTTGCTTTCTCTCTCTCTCTCTCTCTCTCTCTCTAGAGTTTAGGTCATTAGCTGGTCAGCAGCGCGATGTTGATCTCTTTCACCATCTTCACCCGGTGCAGCATTTTGCAGAGCGACTCCTTGCTGAGCGCTTGCGTCGAGTACCAAACGGGTGAGTCGGGCACGCAGGAACGCTCCGGTTGCAGGTAGAATACATCGTTGCGCGTCTTGACGCTTTCCGGGCTGCAAGAAAAAAAGGCGGACGGATTGAAAGTCCGATCCGATCGTCGCTGCGCCCACTCATCGCTTACCACTTGGAGAGATAAAACTCGTACAGCTTCACCGGGCACCGGAGCGGATTGTCCTCATTCTCCTGCTGCTCGTAAACCTTCTTCTTGCGTGTATTGGCTGCTGGAAACGAGCGAAACGACCCACCATTAGGGCGCCACTGTTCTACCCAAGTACCAAGGCGTAACGCTTACCAAGTGACGACTGCGGTGGATAGAAGCGTAGCATCACGTTCCGCGGGGCTTGCGATTTCGCACCCTGGCCAGCCTGATTCGGGTTTCGCTTCCAGTGCTTCATGATATGCGAAAAGCTGAGCTCCATGTGCTCCTCCACGGACTGCCCGGGGGTAAGAAAAGGCCAGCGTCAGCGATCGTTCACACCCTCCTTCCGCCCGAGATACTTACCACCAAGTTGAAGTGTTTGGTGTTGAAAAACATCAGCGTACTGAGCAGCACGTGCGGCGAATGGGCACCCAGCTGTTTGCACTCCCACAGGTGTTCCTCTTCCACGCGCGTCACGATAAACTCTGGAATGGAACGATCGAACGGATGAGCGAATGACGCTTGGGCGGACCATCGGCCTCCAATCACTCACGCGAGTCGTTGTAGAGGACGGAGAACTTTTTGGCCACCTCGTCCAAACAATCGGTAAACCGCTCATAGTACGGATCGGTGAATATGTTCTCCACGCGGCCCTTTTCGAACAAATATTGTTGAATTCCTGCCAATGGGAGAGTAAGGAGTCGTTAGGAGGGGAAAGTGTTATGAGTTAATGCAGGAGGAGCGTCGCGGTGGCTCGTACCCAGGACTAGGTAGTAGATCGTGTCCGGAGCGTACTCGGTGCCGTTCGGTTTGCGGACCTCCTTCACGAACAGGCACAGCGAGTAGTTGAGCTCGTCGGCCGTCAGCTGCAGGATGTCGGATTTGAACAGCTTCCGCCGGATGGAGCTCTTCTCGAGGTCGGCGTTCTTCGTCAGCACCCACTGCTTCCATGCGTTCACCCCGAACGTGTACTTGAGACACATGTTGGCGTCCGGCTTCTCCGCCGGTGGCACCACGGCCATTGCCGGTTCCGGCGACGGTTCTTGTTTCAGCTGCTCGCGCTTGATACGCTTGGTTCCATCGGCCATCTGCTGCTGCGGCTGGATGCTGTTGTTGTTGGCCGCTGCCTGCCGCGCCGGGACTGCGGAAGCGGTTCGCTTGCGCCCGCGCTGGACGAGCGTTGGCACCATGGGCTGGCGTTGGTCCTGGATCTGGAGCAGCTGCTGGTGTTGCAGGTGAGAGCCGTCCACGTAAGCATGGTGCTGCTGTTGCTGCTGCTGCTGCTGCTGTTGCAGCTGCTGCTCCTGCTGCTGCTGCGAGATCGTGGTCGCATGCATGGCCGACTCGAGATCTTCCGCTGGGTCCACGAAGTCATTCGAGGCCATCTTGAGCGCCATCTGGACCAGGTCCTCGCTGAACGAAGCATTGTTTTCGATGGCGCCAACGAATGGCGACGTTTGCACATCCCCGACCACCGCCGCCGCCTCCCCAACGTCAGCACCATCGTCCGATTCCGAGTCCGTGTCGTCCTTCTTCTTGTCGCCCGCCACCATCTCGGCCATCATCAGCAGCTCGGCCTCGTACGGATCGGCGGGCATTTTGTCCTGAATCTTCCGGATCTCCTTCAGGATGCCGTTGGCCGAGTTGCGAGTGGTCGGAATAAAGACTGGCACCGGGATGGGCAGTGGAATCGGCACCGGGACCGGGGTGGGCATCGAGTACATGAACATCGGCACCGGCACATAGATCGGCACCGGGATCGGGATGACGATCTTGCGCTGCAACCACCCATCCGTCTGGCTATCGACACTGCACTGCACCGGACGGCAGTTTACCGCCTTCGACGACTGGATTGGCGCGCACATGGTGGCCACATTGCCCACCTGAACCGGGGTCGGTGGAATCGTTACGATCTGTGTGTGCGTTTCCACCGTTCGAGTGGCCGCTGGTGGCTGTGTGGCTGCTACTGCCGACGGTGTCGACGTCGACGTGGCCGATACGGCCACGGCCAGCGGAGATGGATCCGCCGAGGTAGTCGGAGTACTCGACAGAAAGTTGCTAACCAACGGACGTCCCGACGGTGGCAGATTGGTGAGCGGTTCCAGTGCCACGCGCGGCCAATCGTTGTGACACACGGTTGCCGGTCCCTGATTGGCCGCCTTCGAGCGTGTACCACGGCCACTGGCAACCGCTAGCGAGTGAACCGAAGAGATGACGGGCAGATTGGAATTCGCGGCGGCGGCCGCTCTCGTAGGACGCCTCACTGAATTTGCCCGGTATTGCTGCTGCTCCGGTTGGTTTCGGACTTGCTGCTGCTGCGGCTGCGGCTGCGCCTGTTTTTGCTGCTGTGCCGGAAGAGGAGTGCCTCCCGCTGGCTGGGCCACCGGAGCCGGAACAGTCGGCTTGCGAACGCGCTTCGGCAGCCCGGTTGGGACGGGATTCGCCTGGGACGTGCTGTCCTGTCCCGCGCCGAGCACTAGTGGCCTTTTGTTGAATTGACTCTGAAACGACATGACGCACTGGTAGGTGCAAAAGTTGCGCAAACTCGTGTCGCTCATCGTCAGGTGGTACTGGGGTGCTTTCACCACCAGACAGTGGTCACAGCGTGTTTCCTTTTTGGCTATCGCATTCATGGACACGTCGTACAGGGAGAGACAGTTGAGCGAACAGAGCATTGCCGGGAGGCCGGGCCGCTGCAGCATGTCGAAGTTGTACTTCTTCACCTTGCACCAGGAACACGACACGATCCGTCGGTTCTTGATGATGTGCAGATTGAAGCACATCTTGCAGCAAAACGCCAGCGGCTCCGACGCACCGTCCAGCGAGAAGATCGTGCGCGCCGTGGAGACGGTGCGCTCGAAATAGTCCTTGCACATGGCGCACCCGTCCGGGTTGACGTTGTTGACGAACTTGAACGCGGAAAAGCAGGGCATGGTGCAGAAGTAGTGCTCCCGGCCGTCCAGCCGGACGATGACGCTCGCCTGCTTCTGATAGTTGCACACCGAGCACACGCGCACCTGCAGCTTGAGCGCCGGATCGATCGACGTGCGGTACAGGTTGTGGCAGGCCGCACTGCAAAAGTCACGAAAGATGCCCTTATCTCCGACGCGCGTCACAATGTAGGAGCTGCCGGTGCCATCGGCCACATTGGCCTGACAGTAGGAGCACGGTTTGAGGCCCTTCTTGAACACGTCCAAGCACGCGGCACAGCAGAACTGGCACACGTCGAACCCGAAGCGCACACAGTACTTGCCGAGGCTGGCCACGGACACGGCCCCACGGCACTGGGTGCACTGCGACCCGTTCGTGTTCTGGTACTGGGCCAGACACTTTGCGTTGCAAAAGTCCATCGTTTCCCACTGCAGCCGCTCGGCCGAGTCGAGCGACATCTCCAGCTGGCAGTGGAAGCACCGGCGGACGAACGACGCGTCGCGGTTCAGGCGGGCCGCTTCGGCTTCCTCCTCGGTGCGGGCGGTAAACTTGATGAGCGCCCCGGACCGCTGCTCGTTCGTGGCGCCCGCCTTCGGCATCGCGCGGATGCGCACCGCGCACCGCTTCAGCCGATACAGATCCGGGTGCTCGGTCATGAGCAGATTGAGGCAATCGTTGCACACGCTCAGCTCGTCCTCGTCCTGCATGAACCCGAACTGGCACGGTTTCCGGTCACCGCACTGGATGCACCGGCGCCCATCCGGGTACGGCGGTAACCGCTCCTCGATCGTGTACTTCTTCCGCACCACGCTGTACTTTTGGCCATTGATCGTGGTCAGATACTCGACACACTTGGTGTCGCACAGATACCGCCACTCCGGCGAAGGATCGGCCTGCGATCGGTAGCGAAACTTGCACACCTTCTCCTGCGAGCACCGTTCACACTTGGCACTGAAATCGAAGATGGGCACGATGGCCACGCGCTTCTGCACCAGCTCGAAGCGCCCCGGGAACTCGTTGCGCAAGCTTTGCACGCAGTCAAACGAGCAAACAAACTGCTCCGTAGGCTCCGGCGGCCCTTCGTTGGTCGTCATCACGCAGGCGTAAACACAGACCTTCTGGGTCTTGCAGTGGACACAGACTTCTGACTCGGCCGCCACGGGCAGCTCACGGATTCGGTTCTCGCGCGGCGACGCGTCATCCCCCGTAGACTCGGTGACCGAATCGTTCGACGGTACCTCATCATCCCGCTCGGACACCGGGTGCTCCGGTCCGTCGATCGGCTCCGGCCGGACTGTTTCGTCGTTCGCGCTGCTGTCCACTGCGGTTGGATCAGTTTCGTCTAGCGCTACAACCGCTTGTTCCGCTTCCTTGCCCATCGAGGATTCGTCCTCGGCCTCATCCTCGGTGATGGCACGCTGTTTGTCTTCCTCCGACACGATACGCTCGTCGTCGGGCAGAAGGCATATATTTTCGTTCTCACCGCCCGTCAAATCGTCTACGCCGGCCGAAAAATCACCCAACTGTTCACCGGCGCCTCCGCCACCGCCGGGGCCACCCGACTCCTCCGGAGATTCCTTTCCCCTAGCCTCGCCGGTAACATTCGCGTCCCCTTCTGGTGGTCCACCATCACCAGCTGCGGCTACATTTGCGTCACCCCGTTCCTTGTCGCCATCGTCTTCCGTTTGTCCCTTGCCTTGTCCGTTCTTTTCACGATCAACGATCGCTTGTTCTGCTTCGCCGTTACTCGGTGATCGCTCTTGTCGAATCTGATCGAACGGATCCCTAACACCGGCCTGGTCGAAGGACTGTTCGCCATCCGTGGTATCTTCCAGCTTAAGCTGGCTTTCGTCTACGTCCTTCATTTCGATGTCCTGCAAGTGGGACGCATTGAGGACAGTGTCGTCCGCTCCGACATTGTCTTCGATCTCCACCGGACCCGGACCCGGACGTGGACCCGATTCTTCTTCCCTCGTCGTTTCTTCTGCCAGGCGGTTGTTCGGCGGTGGCGCATCTTGGCCCCCATTGGTTTCCCGTGGATCCGTTTCCATTTCCTCTACGGCCGAATCATACTTTTCGCTCGCTCCGGATTCTTGACTTTCACCCTTCTCGTCCACCGGAGGCAGTATCGGTTCAAAGTGGTCCGGTTCATCGCCATCCCCATTATCAGGTGGTTTGTCTGCTTCCCCTTGTGAGACCGGTTCCGCATCCCCGTCGGTGGTGCCCACCTCTGTCGTTTCGATCGCCACCGGAACACCGTCTTCCGTATCGTAGTGTGCTGTCTCACAAACGATTTCGTCTGCAGGTTCTCCACACACCACGTCACCGTCGTTGGTCTGTTCCATCCTACTCGGCTTCGAGGATCAATTCTGGTTCAATCGAAACGGTACTGCCGGGTGGCGACAAACAAATATCGCCGCAATGCTGTGCGTTGTCTGCAAAGCGTGAGGTTACGGAAAGTTAGCCAACGTTCAAGCGAAAACGGCCTATCGCTTCAATCCGAATAACACATAGAGCGGGAAATAATGAAAACCCAAGCGTTTCGTTTCGATCCCTTCGTCCGGGAAGAATAACAAGAACACTAAGAACCACACGGCACAAGCCACACATTCCCGCGTCTAGCGATCTTTTTGCGGGCGCGAATTCGCGAAGATTCACCGTTCTAGGAGCCTGATGCCATCTTTTGCACGCACTGTCGCTATCCCGAGCATCAATTACTGTCGCTATCCCGAAGCCACCGGTGAACAGCAATCGCATATCATTTCGGCTTTCAAGCCAAGCGTACAGCTTCACCCTGCTCTAAGGTTACTTTGATTAAACTGAATCCACGGTATATTATTTACCGGTTTTTTTGCTCCGATAAGTGCCCGCGCTGAGTCGAGACATTAGAACGTACAGCGATGAAAAAGGAGTCTCTTTTTTGGGTAAAATTTACACTTTTCTTTATTGAACCTAGAGCGTTGTTGGTCGCCGTCAAAAACAAGCGCGTTCCATTTTGTGCTGCTTCTCACTCTGACAAGCCCATCGCGACTTTGCGATCACACCTACCTGACGCGTTTATAGTCGAAAGCTTTTTAAACTATTGGACGCCCACAATTACCTCAAACAATTTAATTTAAACGCACTTATTGCACCAATTGTCCGTGCTTTCAACTGTTTCACGAAACGCAAATGCCAAACACAATTGCTTTTTCACATAAAACCCAAGCCTTGCCACTCGTTCGATGCAGTCCAGCTTGAGGGGTTACGAATTTGCAAGAAAATTAGAACATACGGCTTAATCGGCAAGCTAGCACGGCGGGAAATCGAAATACGTTCCATTGAAGGAAGATTTACGAAACGTTGCTAATGAGAATTCGTTGTAAACTTTTCAACCCCACAAATCGTCTTCCTTCATCGAAAATTATCGACTAACGCAATATTCGGTGGTTTAGTAGCATCTTTAATTGAAACCATTTAGGCAACACTGGCTCCTATGCTGGCGACATTGTAAAGCCATATTTTCATACATGAGAAAAGCCATATTTTCTTGCGCACCCATTCAGCTTCTGGGGGCCAAGTTCGCGCGCTTGTGAGAGAGCCGCCGCTCTTTTCAAACTAAAAACAGTTACAAGGTGTATCAAGTTTGTGTATATTTAAATAATAATTTCGAGCAATGAGAAATCATCAAAACGTTTACCGAGTCCTCACCTACTTTTTTGCTAATGTAGCTGATTCTGTTAAATTGAAAGGGTTTTTTTCACAAACCCCAAGTTTTATGAATGGTCTCTGTTCTCAATGGTTTGCCGGTCTGGACAACGATGTTAACCTTGATATCATCATCCACGGTAATGGCGGGATGGTGGATGGTATGTTAAAGGTCTAGGCTACTTTTGCTTTGAATCCATTTATCAAAAGGTCAGCGGACCTTTTAAAAAAGTCGCCAGAACCAACCGATATGGCATAAATGCATCGACAGCGATACGAGAACGGCGGGTGTGAAAAGTTGGTGGACGAAGGCGTTTAACCCCCAGCGATGGCAGGAGTCTTTATTACAGGCCAGGGCCGATCGGCAGTAATAAACAGCAACAAATAAATAATAAACAGAATAATAAACAGCATAATAAAACCATAATCTGCAGTTAATGTCTTAGGACGAAAATCAAAAACCAAGTAACAGATAATGTTTCTTGATGATCCTCAGTTTAACTCTATTTTCATACACCTCTACCATTTTTCGCTGCTTTTTCTTTCGATATTTTAAAGATTTCTTATTTTATGCAGACCCCACGTTCAGAAGAAAATTAATGTTATTGAGTTAATTCAGCAATCATACATAAATAAATCTTATTCAAACCCAAACTTGAATAAACAGTGAAGATTATTGAGGTTCATCCTTCTTATGAATTTTAAAGTGACTGGCTAGA
>NC_071286.1:1750256-1751566 GCF_943735745.2 Anopheles bellator | reverse complement strand
AATCAGAGTACGAAGAGGTCGATGAGCAGCATCAGCTGCAAACAACGAATGATGTTCTGGAAAAAGGACAGGATAACCCCAAAAGCCATCGCAAGAAACAAAAGCACCACTGTCCTCATTGTTCGGCAACGTATCCATTTTTAAGCATGCTGAAGGTACACATCCGCACTCACACCGGCGAAAGACCATACAAGTGTAAAGTCTGTGACAAAGCATTCGGGACTTCAAGCAATCTGGCAGGGCATTCGAAAATACACAATAAGGACCAACAGTATCAGTGCCCCTATTGTTCATCAAAATTCGTGCATTCTGCAAAATTGAAAATCCACATCCGCACTCACACCGGTGAAAGGCCATACAAGTGTAAAGTCTGTGACAAAGCATTCAGGACTTCAAGCAATCTGTCATGGCATTCGAAAATACACAATAAGTACCAACAGTATCAGTGCCCCTATTGTTCATCGAAGTTCGTGCATTCTGCAAAATTGAAAATCCACATCCGCACTCATACCGGCGAAAGGCCATACAAGTGTAAAGTCTGTGACAAAGCCTTCCATTCATCAGGAAATCTGGCACTACATTCGAAAATTCACAATAAGGACCAACATCATCAGTGTCCTCATTGTTCATCAAGGTTCGCACAGTTAGCTAGTCTAAAGAATCACATCAATACTCACACCGGCGAAAAGCCATACCAGTGTAAAGTCTGTGACAAAGCATTCCATTCATCAGGAAATCTGGCACTACATTCGAAAATTCACAATGAGGACCAACATCATCAGTGTCCTCATTGTTCATCAAAGTTCGCACACTTATGTAACCTAAAGAATCATATCCGCACTCACACCTGTGAAAGGCCATACAAGTGTAAAGTCTGTGACAAAGCATTCAAGACTTCAAGCAATCTGGCAGTACATTCGAAAATTCACAATGAGGACCAACATCATCAGTGTCCTCATTGTTCATCAAGGCTCTCACATTCATTTAAACTAAAGCTTCATATCCGCACTCACACCGGTGAAAAGCCATACAAGTGTAAAGTCTGTGACAAAGCATTCAGCACTTCAAAAAATCTGGCAGGGCATTCGAAAATACACAATAAGGACCAACAGTATCAGTGCCCCTATTGTTCATCAAAGTTCGTGCATTCTGCAAAATTGAAAATCCACATCCGCACTCATACCAGCGAAAGGCCACACAAGTGTAAAGTCTGTGACAAAGCATTCAGGACATCACGTAATCTGTCATACCATTCGAAAATTCACAATAAGGACCAACATCATCAGTGTCCTCATTGTTCATCAAAGTTC
>NC_071286.1:1696931-1750056 GCF_943735745.2 Anopheles bellator | reverse complement strand
TCAACACCATGCTCTTTTTTAATCAATGCTAAAGACTCCATTTAACTATCGTTTTTTAAGCGCTTTTGTAAAATCGTCCACTTTGCACTTGTTTACTAAACAATCGAATGCTTCAATGGAATCTGCCTTTTGACAATCGGTCTGTTTTTGACAGCTTCTGGGGGCCAATTTCGCGCGCTTGTGAGAGAGCCGACGCTCTTTTCAAACTAAAAATTCAGTTACAGGGTGTATCAAGTTAGTGTATATTTATAATAATTTCGAATAATGAGAAATCATCAAAACATTGGCAACCCTGCCGAATGTGAGAACAGCTCGCTGCAACAAACCACAGTAGTGCAAAACGAATTATTACCAGACTTTATCATAAAAAACGTTGAAATACACAACCGTCTCGGGACTAATGCCTCGCTCATACTCGCGATCGCCTTCCCGGTCCCGTAAATCGCATCGAAGTAATAAGCATGGCAAAAAGCAACGCTCCCGGTCACGGGAATATGAATATCGTCGAAAGGACAGCGACAGAAGCCGGCGCGTGGACCGATCGAAATCTCGCTCGGTAACATCATCATCGTCGTACCGTCAGGAGAAAAAAGCATCCTATCGAAGCCGATCCAAGGATGATCGACGCTACAAGGGTTCGTCTAGCAAAAAGTCCACATCTCGCGATCGATACCGAGGACGCACGTCACGCGACCGGGAGCGCTACCGTCGCTCATCCAGCAGCTCCAGCTCATCGACGTCCAGTAGCTCCAGCAGCTGTTCGCATGCGAGTAGCACCAGTTCACGATCGTCCAAGAATTCGAGAAAATCTTCACCACCTAGGAAATCTCTGGAGAAAGAGTACGTTTTCAAATCCATGAACGCAGACCCCAACCTCGTTGATCATTCGGAAACGGCTGCGAAATTGGAAAATTTGGATGCCGACGAATTCGTTCCTCAAGCGTTCGTGTCCACCAGGAAACCGGTCACCAACATCGTTATCGATCTTGCATCTCAAACCATCAAAGTGCCCGCAACGGAACAACCGAAGGTTCTGGAGGAAGATTCTCTCTTTCATCCCTCAGTAAGACGAAGACGGAACTGCATTCGCCAGGAGTCACCAATTTTAACCAGTCGCACATTTTTCAGTTCTTTCCAGGCGATGACGACGAGCGAATGGCACGATGGATCAAGAAATTGCACAGCTTACGCCAAACCTTACTCTGAATTACGCGAGACTGAGCGGGTACAGCTTAATAAACGTAATTTATTGACTAACGACAAGGACGCTGGTTGTTTCAAAATATATCCGAGCCAGTTTTCCGGGCCTTCGCCCAGGCCTCGTCCTTTGAAAGGGCTTCGTCCGCCGATGGTTCGACCGGGCTGCCGTCCTCGTTCAGCTTCCCACTTTTCCAGTCATCCATTATCTTCTGTGCGTACACAGCGTTGAACAGATCCTGGCTGGTGAATTCCGATTGCACCACATCAGGGGCCTTGTACGAAACGTACGGCTTGAATTTGCAGCCATCCAAATTGGGCACAATTAGCTCGGGAATCATTTCCCGTATCTCGGTGAATTGGTTGGCCACGGTCACTCCCGTGTCGCGCACACCCCGTTTGTCGATCGGCATATCGGGGTACAGGGCAGGATTTGCGGCACGTTGCTGTTTGAAGACTCTCGTGCCACGCTTGTTGTGCAGCAGAAACTTTCGGAAGTTTTTTTTGCCCGCCAGTGCCGCGGTAGTCGAAATACTCCTCCTAATAACGAAAAACATTTTCTTTCCAAAAAATGCGCACATGCGAATCCGGAATCCCACTAGGTTATTGTCAGAATCGAAAAACATCATCATCATCATCTGTCAGGGCAACGTGTGTCTCGCTTCGTTTGGCAGCACTGTCATCATCGATGAGAGTGACGCCGTTCACACGCGTTGGGTGATTTGTGCAGTAGCTTGAGGTGAAAAATACAGTGTATTCGCAGTAAACACAAAATTCCAGTCACTAACCATCACGAGCCAAATCGTGCTTGCTGTTATTTCACTCGAGTCTGTGTTAAAAGCAGTGCTACACATAAAAAGCAGTCGCAATTCGTCGTCGACGCCTACTGCGAAAACAAACATGGCGCCGGAGGAGGTGCCAACGTTAAACCTCGAGTGTTGGACCGAAGAGCTCAGCCCGGCACAGAAAGCAGCCTATGAGAGGGCCGAAAAAGAGCACAATGAGGTTCGCAACAAGCTGAAAGCGATCGTACAGGAACACGGTGGCGAAAGTATCTTTTCCGGCGAAGTATTCACGGCATACCAGGTACTGGGACCGGTGCCGGGGTTGGAACAGATTTCGGAACCGCTTAGCTCGCTCGCAAAAAAGAAGCCACCGGTTCCGTGCGTTCCGGCCGCTACAACACCCCGTGCAACAGTGGCGCCCCATCGTCACGCATCGCCATTGCCGGATACGCCGACAGTGGGAACTCGACGTCGGAGCCGACGTTCCTACCAGCGCCCTCCAAATGAGGAGGAAACGAGCGCTCCAACACCACCGACAGTGGAGATTGGCGACGAGGACGAAGACTACACGCCACTGTCCAAACGCGTGAGGCAACGCGAAAAGCCGGGAACATCGCGGGACTTGTCCGAAACACGCAAAACTCCGGAAAAACCGCCGGAAACAAAACAGCGGCGCCCAAAATCGCCCGTTCAAACGGTGTCACCCGCTCCGAACGTGCGCCCGACAGAGTTTACGTCCATCGGTGGGTTGCGTATTGGCGCGGAGAAGGAAAAGAAACGTGCCACGGCCGAACCGTCCGCGATCGTCGACCTAACCACGGATGATACGAGCAATGCGCCGGCGGACTCGCGCGAGATTTCTTTCAGCAAAATACAAGGCAAAACGTTCCCATCGCTGGTGGTTATCGCCCGGCCGTCGTTACGGGTGGCAGATAGAACTCCCACCGATCGGCCAGTTCTCGATGCCAAGGTTAAGGGCGTGCTAGTGTACCCGTCGGCCAAGTTCACCGAGTGGCTGATTCAGCAGGGACTGATCAAATCTGATCAGTTGTGCACGGTGCACAGTGGAACCCTGCTGAAGCTGGGCATGTACTCCGATGCGTCCAAGTTCGCCTACTCCGGTGGATACGTATGGATCAGCAATTGCTGCCAGGGTCGGTTCACTTCCGTCTTCAATGGATCCATTTTCGAAGGTTCTCCCCATGCGCCGACCGTGCTGCTGAAGCTCGTCTACCACTGGGCTTGCCAAACGAGCATATCCAATGTGGTCAACTGGGTAAAGGTGGACAACTTGTACATGAAGCGACTGTACACAATGCTGCGCTCCATCTGCACGTTGGCTTTATGCCGCCACATGCCCAAGCTCGGTGGCGAAGCAAAAGCCGTCGAAGTAGGCGTCATTTCCCTAGGAACGACGACACAGGTACATCCCGGTCGCTCCGCAATTTTGTGTCATATTTTCAACGATCGTGTTCTCCCTTTCAGGATGGACAGCAACGTCAGGTAAAGGTGGAGGTGTTGGGTGTTCTTGATCGTGAAGCCAACACCATACGCTTGCGGGCGGTGGATCCACCGAGCGATGGGGATCGAAGCTACAAGAAGCGGTTCGCGAAAATCCTCGAACCGCTTGAGGCATGGGTTCACAAGAACAGCACCATACTGACCGATCTCACCGTGGACAAGGGGACGCTCCACAGCATGGGCTACAACAACGTGCAGCAAGTGCCACCGTCCGAGGCGAACGAGAGAAGCAGCAACGCCAACGTGATGAACTACTTGCGAAGCATCGTGCCACGAATGTTCCAAAGCACGCTGTCGCTGCTGTCGCGTCAAATCATCCAACAGTTCCTGAACGAGCTCGTGTGGCGCGAACTGTACGGCACCACGCCATGCACCGCGTTCGATAACATTGTTCGCCACATTGCCGAACAGTCGCGTATTGAGAACAAGGAAAGCTTGATGACGCGTTTAAATAAGGTACAGGCTTCGCGAAGTGCAATGCCCCGTTGGTACTGTTTTTTAATCCACCGTGCCATTGTATCTTCCAGGTTGCAGCTGATCCGTTCCGCCAGTGGGTGATTGTGCCGGATCTCGTGTCGATGCGTCCCCAACCAGTGGCGGGCACTTCGCGCGGCCAACCGACGACGACACCATCAACAACTCCCGGAAAACGCGGCCGGAAATCGAAGGATCGCTGTTAGTATCCATATTTTCCCCACCTAATGTTTTGTCCCGCTTCATTCAGTTGACGTTAAAGAATGGGCCACAAGACTCGTTTGCTGGTCAATCTTTTCATTTTCGTTTGCATCTTTCGAACGACACGTTCGGTGCAAGAGGTTGCTTAGATGGTTGCAGCTTCTATAGCACCCTGTGATCATAGAGTGGTTGGTGAAAAGTGATTTGTGTAAATTAGATAGGATGGTACTTGGTGATAGTTTGTGAAAATGAGATAGCATGTTTTTTTTATTTTTATACTAATTTTTGACCATAAATTGTTGCCACAATCAAATCGTTCCTCTTGTAGCAAACACACACGCATGTTACGCTCGATATGCCCTTTGAAACACATTTTCTTCGCATTCATCAACCTCGTACGATCAACCTCAATCGCAGCAAATGCCAGAACACTGTTGAACTCTAGAAAACAGACAATTAGAGAATATCTCGCTGAATCAAAGTAGAGTCGTAGTTCGTGTCACCAACTGTGCTTTAGAGAAATTCGTGGAAGTTCGTTCAGTTTGTCAGTGCAGTCCCGCCGCTCCACATGTTTATTCTGGAGTCGCTGTGTATCACGCTTATAGGATATCACTCACGCATCACTTGTTTTCGTTTCTTTTTTTCTTCTTTCAGCGGATTAGAAGTTAAAGAGTGATTCTTTTTTGAAAACTTCACCGCCCCCCTCAAAAAACCTAGAGACAAAAAATCCGTGCGATCGAAAGAGAGGGAAAACAAATGAAAGCAAGTGATGAAAGTTATCGATAATGAGTTTGTTTGTATGAAAAAGAAAATAATAAACACTGTTCCATTACATTTGATACACGGTGCGACGGAGCGTAGCCTAGAGCGAGCCACGAATTGTTAGTTGTTGTCAAAGTCTTGAGTCTAAACACGGTCAATCATAGTAGCCCTTTCCTTCTACTTCTACTGCCAAATGTTCGAATTGCTCAACTACGTTTCTTGCTCTAGCTGCCACCGAATCGCCGGTCGCTCCGAGCCCTGTGACGACGACACGAAAAGCGACCGCCAGCCCGTCGCTTCCACCGGAACCGCCGAAAAAGATACTGCTGAAAAAGGCGAAACGGGACGAGGAACACGCTTCCATGGTGGCCGGATCCACTGGTGGCGCCAACAGCAAGCCGTCTTCACCGCTGCCTGCAAAGAAGACTCCGCCGGTGGCCGCCAGCAAGCAGCGTGAGGACGATGTTGTGTTCCTGGAGTCCTACTACTATGGCTGCACGGGCGTCAACAGCGCGGTGAAGGAGTGTGCCCTACCGCGCAAAGGCTTGCGGTTGGGTTGCCCCGAATGCCCGGAGCTGTCGTTCGATAACAATGTTGATCTGTTGGATCACTTCCTGCGCCACGCACACGAACCGCCGGAGGTGCCGGAAGAAGGGGACCTGCTCCAGTGCAGATATTGCTTGCAGTACATGAGCAGCCTGGAAGCACTCACGAAACACAATTCCGTCGCCCATCCGCTCGAGACAAAGTGTGCTTTTGGGAAAATGTTGAATTGCCTCATTTGTGAGGTAAAATAATACCCTTCCAAGCCCGCTTCAGCACGATCGATTCCTGATTTTCTTCTCTTTCCAGACCAGTTTCAGTACCGCGTCGGTGCTGGTGGGTCACATGGCCAAGTGGCACCGTTCGCTCGAAATGCCGTATCGGTGCGCTGGGTGCGACTTCCGCAGCTCGTCACGCCGCATAACGATCGATCATCTCTACGAGCGCCACAATCGCTCCACGCTGCTCCAGTGTCCGTTCTGTCAAAAGATGGTATCGCCGACCCACGCTAATGGGCCAGAGGCACTCGAGAAGGTTTTACGCGGCTTCCTGCACCACCTGCGCCAGCACTCGAAAAAAACGATCTCGAAACGGTGCCACAAGTGTGCGCTCAGTTTCCTCAGCAAGGGCGAACACAAGTTTCACAGCATCTTCGATCACGTGTCTAGCTCCTGCGAGCCAACCGACGTTCAGGCGTTACCGACGGATTCGCAAACCAAAATTCGCCGACCGAAGGTAAGAAACCAGACACCTAGTCTTCGTTCGTGAGTCCTCTCCCGTGACACTTACTCCTCTCGTTTGGCAGAAAAAAGCGATCGTCCTGAAGGAACTGTGCACGTATCGCGTCGCCAAAGCGTACAGTGCGCTCGAATTGAATATGGAGTGCGGTAGCATCTGCCTCGAGTGTGGCAACGATTTTGATTCGTTCAATCACATAATGTAGGTATTCGGGTTGTTCGCCCATTTTACTGGCACTAATTTTTCTGATCTCCCCACCTCGCAGAGGATTGCTGCAGTGCGTCAAATGTGCGTATCAGTCGGCTTGTTTGCCGTCGGTAGTTAATCACTCCGTAGCGTGCTCCGCGGCACAATCGCCGGAAAGCGTTGCGACGCTCTCGACAGAAATGCACTGCAACTGTGGGTTCTCTTCGAACGACGGCAACGCGCTGGCTCGCCACTTGACTGCGTGCGAACGCGGGACTGTGTTCTCGTCGGTGGAAGCGGCACAAGCGGCCAACTCGTCCAAGCGCAACATGCTCGACATGCTCGGACTGGTTCGGCGCGATGATGAGCAACCAGCCGACCAAGCCGACCAGCAGCAGCAGGAGCAGGAGCATGATCCAGCAGAAGGCCTCGAACAAGACGCCTCCACAACCGCGGCAGACACTAGGGCGGTGGAAGATGCTGGCCAACCGGCAGCCGCCGGTACAAGCGGGGTTTCTTATGACCCATCGCAGTCACTTTACAACATTGCGGCCACGGGTAGCGAGCAGCAGTTCAATACGCAGCTCTCGCTGGATGACCTCGGCCCGTCGTCGGTTCTACCAACCGCAGCGGACACCGACTGCACGCCCCAGCTGAAGGACGATTACCAGTCGCTGGCAACTCCGCGCGTTCCGGACCAACAGGATTACTAACCCATAGTTCGCTATTTTTCTTTTTCATATTTTTTCATGTGATGCACATGACGTGAATTTCTCAAGGTGCAAAAAATATATCTCCAATACTCGGTTTCAGCTGGTTATTTTATTACCTTCTAAAACTTAAAGTATGCCCGCGGCGCGTGCTTGCGTGCGTGTCTTGTATGGAAGATGTCGGCAGTTCTCCGTTCACGCGCGCCCGCGATCGTGTTAAGGTTCGTTCTCACTCTTATCGTTATCGTTATCACCGTCGAAGAATTCATTCTTCGGCTCGACGAGCTTATCCTCGTCCTCCTGGCTGACGCGCACGTCCGGGTTCGGTTCCGCGTCAGCGTTCGCTTTCAGATCCTCCGACAGTGCATCCTCCGGAATGTCGAACATCTGCACACTCGGTGCGTGCTGGCACATTTTCAGATTGTCGTACACGTGCCGCGTGATCGCCTCGAGGTACTGCTTGCTGTTCGCATTGTCCTGCCGGCTGGGAATGTCCGGGTGGAGCGTAAAGTCGGGCGCAAAAAACTCCAAATAGTCGTTCATCGGCAGCTCGTTCGAGATGGTTTCGTCGATCAGCAGCGACGTCTCGTACGTCCAGCAGCGGGCCACGTTGCGCAGCGTGTACCCGCCGCCGCCCACCACCAGCGTCGGCACGTTCAGGTCCTTGACGAACTTGACGCACTCACCGTGGCCCTTGGTGCTGAGCGAAAAGCACCCCAACCGATCGCCCGCCAGCGAGTCGGCCCCACACTGCAGCACGATCGCCGTCGGCTGGTAAAACTCCATCACCGCCGAGATGACCGGCTTGAACACCTGCACGTAGCTCTGATCGTCGATGCCCTCCTTCAGGGGCACGTTGACCGAGTAGTAGCGGCCCGATTCCGCCCCGATCTCGTACATGTCGCCCGTGCCGGGGAAGAAGTAGTTGCCGTACTTGTGAAACGAAACCGTCATCACGCGGTCGGTCAGGTAGAACGCCTCCTGTACCCCGTCCCCATGGTGCACGTCGATGTCGATGTAGAGCACGCGCGGATGGTACTTCAGCAGCTCCAGGATACCGATCACGATGTCGTTCACGTAGCAAAACCCGGACGCTTCGAACTTTTTCGCGTGATGCAACCCCCCGGACCAGTTGATGCAGATATCGCTGTGGTTGTGGTTCAGCTTCTGTGCGCCCTCGAGCGAGGCACCGGTGTACATGGCACAGAACTCAAACAACCCGTCGAACACGGGACAGTCGTCGCCGACGTTGAACACCGACAGGCACTTGGTGTAGCCCTGAATGTTCTGCGGTGTAACGCGTTGCAGGAACTCGATATACTCGTCGCTATGGAAACGACACATATCATGTGCGCTCGCTCTGTGGAAACGAAGGAAATAGAAAGGACACTCGCAGCAACCATCGCAACACTTACTTGTACGGTCGATAGATTTGCATCTTTTTGTGCAGTCCATAGTTCATCACCAGGTGGTGGATTACCGACAGCCGGTGCGGTTTCATCGGGTGCCCGGGCCCGTAGTGGAAGTTTCCGACGTCCGGGTTAAAAAAGTAGGACACCTTCTTCGTCCCCATTGTCCCGTTCCGTGTATGTGCGCTCACTAGATGTAGATCGTGTCGGATTCTTCTTCGTCGTCAATGTACTGCTTCCAAGCGTAGATAACAAGCAAAAAGAAAACGGCTCCTAGCAGACGCTTGGTGAGGCTAAAGTCTAGTGCGTCAAGCTTAAAATCGCTGTAATCGTACGGCCCGTCCGATGCGTCGCGCGGGTCAGTGCGTCCGATCCGTTCGCAGTAATACTCAATTTCATGACGCTCCGATGTGTCTTCGATGTAATCGCAGGATGCTGCGGCAGCGGTTGTGAATGCACTTTTTGCTACTGTCGTTACGCTGGTTCCCGTATCAGCATAGCAGGCTACTACGATCGGCGTGTGGACTAAATGTTCGGCCTCTACAAGCGTGCTGCGATGAGTATGATGGCGATGCGTTGTCGTTGTGGACCGGTTAACTGTTTCGAAGCTCATCTATCGAAGAGGGTACACCACGGTTGCCACCAATCCATTTTGCGAGCACTCGCGACGCGACCACACAGGAGCCGGAAGCGAAACCGCGTTTGTGTTCCGCTTCCGTTCCAAGCTCCCGGGACAATGCGGCACACAGCAGCAGCACACCTGCACCGTAGCGACCCGAATGCGACTTGGCAGCCCTCCACGGTACCGCGCGGCCACTGAATTCCGAAAACTATCGATCGAATGCGGTACTTTATGTAACCCTCTTCTGTCTCCCCACCCAGACGCAGAATTTCTGGCACTGCTCGGCGGTAATTGATTTTTCGTTCGTGCCGCACTTTGCCACTTTCGGGCAATCTGTTGCGGATAAAAAATGCAGAGCAATTGCAGCAGGGGCAGCAGAAAGGCAACACGAGATGTACACACAAACACAAAATGCTCGACGCTTCCGAGCTGTCACTTTGCCGCAACGTCGCGCGTTTATGCTGTCGAGTTCGAGCGGTGGATCTACAGTGGTGCGCATGAGAACAGTAGCGAAAAAGGAAACACGACGACGCAGTTGCCTACCAGTTGGCCAGTTTTGTTTTATTGAACTTGCACGCTGAATAGGCCGCAAATCGCTTAACAAACCGTGCCCTATTTACAACTGAACCGAGTAATGCGCTATGCCTTGTACAACAATATTTTCAACCTTTCAAGCATTCAAAGCATCCGGCTCTGTGGCAGCAAGTTCAGCCGACTTCTCACTACGCCATCATAAATCGGCACAATTCCCCCGGCCCGGGGTTGCAGAATGAATGTACGTTAGTCCTAAAGCTATCCTCGATAATCCATCGGTACCGGCAACCTCCAATAAATTCAAATATTGTCATCATCCCTCGCCATGAGCGCCTGACGAGAGTTTTCGTTTTGTACGGTTCGCCGCATCCGACGCAGCACTGTACTTGGGTACTAAAACTTCAACTAAAAGTAACGTTATCGTTTCGTAAGAGTAACGGAGCAACAAATCCAACTTTTCGAGTGCACACTCAACCGAACTACGCGTAAGGGAAGAGAACCACCGGGCAATCAGCAACAAGAACGGTGTGAGTGTGTGCCTAACGCAAAAAAGCTATGCTCCACGTCCGGACGGGCCTCTAATCGGGCAGCTCTATGCTGACGATCGGGACCACCGGTTTAAGGTGATCGTTCTTTTTCGTCAGCGCCTTTTTGCTCTTCTTGTCGTACTTCTCGAACTCATCCAACTGCACGTGGGCACTGTCCAGTGGGACGTTTTGCCCGTTTTCCGTGTGATATGATATGTTGCCGTATTCCTGCAGGCAAGGCAGCACGCCGAGCAAGAATTGGCTGAAGTTTTTCCGTATTCCGAACCACCCTGCAACGAGATTGGAAAGAGTTCAACGGGCCAGGGATTCGGCGAGAGCAAACGCGGCTGACCGTCGGTACTCACACTTGTTACCACCTTTGGCATTGAAGCTGAGCAGAATCAGCGTGAATAGTGCAACCAGCAGCGGTCCGGCCACGGCTATGTACGGCAAGTTGAGATCCTCGTCGAGCTTGTCGGCCAACAGCACCTGGAAGATGAGCACGGGGATGACGGTGGCGCAGTTGCCGATGGCAGAGTAGAAAGCGGACTTTTTCTGTTGCGCTGACACCTCCGGCGTGCGCAGCAGGATGACGCAGAAGATGATACTGTACAGGACGGCGACCAGGCTCAGGCACAGCACGATCCACAGTGGCACGAAGACGACCTCCCAGCTCCACGACACCAGCCCGTCCAGTTTGAGAGGCAAAAACACAAACTGCAGTGCGTTGACGGCACAGAACAGCTCCAGCTCGAACGATCGGTCGTGCTTGACGGCCCACACGCAGGCCCCCACACTGGCCGCACTGCCGAAGATGAGCGGGATGAACACGAGCACCCACAGGTGGCGACCGGAAGTGAGCCGATCGCAGGCCAGCAGCTCAAACATCAGTAGGATAAGGTGCAGCGACAGCGATATTAGCATCGCCTTGAAATGTGAGTACGAATCACCTTCCACCCTGGAACGAGTTAGAGCCGGGACGCGAGTTAGATCCGGAAGATCTACCTGCTCGGGCTGCGTACCTGTAGTGCGGATATCGACACCACACGATAGCGCCCACGATGGCGCCCAGCGTGGCAATTGATTTCCACACCCATAGCGGCACAAACACCACCCAGTACGGCCAATCTAGCACGAAACGAAAAGGGTTTATTAATAGACAGGGGGAAATATCAATCGATGGCGTGCGGGGCCCGTTCGTCCGCCCTTACCGATATAGTCGTCCAAGCGGAGGCAGAACAAAATGGTGAACGTGAACAGGCAACAGTGGACCACAAATTTACTGCAAAAAACAGGAAACAATGGTAAGCTTGTGTTCCCGCTCCGATCGCCCTTGTAAACAAATACGCGAGACCGTGAACCGTGTAGATAGGAAAAGAGCAAAAACATCAGCGACCTTCACGCTGCTCACCTCGGATTGAAATCCTGAAACAAGGACTGCAGATTCATCGTGATCTCGCTTGCCAGGGGACTGATTTAACATTCCGACCGACTACTAGGGTCCATAATATCGTGTGCCGCCACGAAAAGAAAGCTGGCCACCACAATGCTACAATAACAAAGCCACAATATGTTTGCCACAGTGAGTCGCAGATGTTTTTGCTTTGCGCCTTTTGACGTTTCCCTGCATTGTTTTTTTGTTCTCGCAGTAGGCCGCAGCCGCAGTGTCACAGTGCTCTGTTCCACAATAAATATTTGTTTTACATTGATCTTTTCCGACCGTAATAAACGATTTAAGGTCGCGGGCTTGTTATTTAATGAGTTATTGCCCACCTTTGGTGGGCATTGGAAAAGAAAACGCGTCAACCTTCTTCGAACACAACTGTGCTGCAACTGTCATCGTGTTGTTGACAACGAGCTGCTGTCAGTTGCGTTTGTTTTGTTTGTGTTTTCCGGCGTCTGCCGATCTGCGGCGGCAGTTTCAGACAACCGAAGATGGCCAACCGGACGGTGAAGGACGCCAAGAACGTGCACGGTACGAACCCGCAGTATCTGATCGAGAAAATCATCCGCTCCCGAATCTACGACTCGAAGTACTGGAAGGAGCAATGCTTCGCGCTTACCGCGGAGCTGCTCGTCGACAAAGCGATGGAACTGCGGTTCGTCGGTGGCGTGTTCGGGGGCAACATTAAGCCGACGCCGTTCCTCTGCCTCACCCTGAAGATGCTACAGATTCAACCCGAAAAGGACATTGTGGTGGAGTTTATCAAGAACGAGGAGTTCAAGTACGTGCGCGCACTCGGGGCGTTCTATCTGCGGCTCACGGGGTCGTCGCTCGATTGCTACAAGTACCTGGAACCGTTGTACAACGACAACCGCAAGCTGCGCAAGCAAAACCGGATGGGCGCGTACGAGCTGATCCACATGGACGAGTTCATCGATGAGTTGCTGCGCGACGAACGCGTGTGTGACATTATTTTGCCCCGCATCCAAAAACGCTACGTGCTCGAGGAAACCAACGACCTGGAACCGAAAGTGTCGGCCCTCGAGGACGATCTGGACGAGGAGATGCCCAGCGAGGACGAGGCCGCCGACGATGTGCCTGCCCCGCCACTGGCCAAGGAGAAAAAGCTGGAGGTGATCAAAGTTAAGGGCAGCAAAGGTGGCGGCCGGGGTGATCGGTCGCTTTCGCGCGAGAGGCCACCCATCGATCGGTATCGTGGTGGTGGCGGTGACCACGGAGCTAATTATCGCGATCGGGAGAAAGATCGAGACGGGCGGGAGCGTGTGCGGGGTGATCGTGAGCGGTACCGAGCCGAAGGTGACCGCGGTGGCGGTGGCGGGATCCGTGACAGACGAGAGTAAGTAAAACGGGAGCCCGGAGGACCCATCGGAGTGTAATGTTCCCGTTCGTCCTTTTCTTAGTCTTTACGCAGACCGTGATCGAGGCTTCAAAGAGCGCGACATTAGGGAGCGAGAACGTGACCGACATCGACGCCATGAGCGACAGGAAGAGCGTGAGCGAGAGCGACGCCGGGAACGAGAACGTGATCGTGATTTCGAAGATCGCCCCCCACGAGGCGGCTACGATAGGGAGCGTGAATACGAGCGAGATCGCCGGAGACGGTAAATGCGGTGCGATCGGAGCAGATAGTTTTATAACCTTAATTAACGTGTATTTACGAGAAACATCGATCGAAATACACTGTAATCGGCTCCCACGGTTCCTCTACGTGGTGATTTGCACGAAAGTTCGCTTGGAAGCTTCCCGCTTCCGTCGTCGACGTTCACGATCGCGCCGCTGCACGGTGGCGTCGCGGAACAGGGCGCAACCCTGCTGTTCCTCTAGCTCGCGCTGCAGCATCATCGAGGCGTGCAGGTTGGTACCGATCATGTCGCGCAGCGAACTAACCTCTTGGTGCAACGTTTTGGACATATTCTCGATGACGGGCACCAGCAGCTTCTGACTCACGATCGTTTTGTGGTGCATGAAGAACAGAAACGATACCACCCGGCACAGCAGCGGGGTGCAGTCGCGCCGGCTCGTCACGAGCGGCGGTATGCGTTCGAGCAGCTCGACGACGGCAGCGAACGGAAGCAACAGTAGCGACTCCTTCAGATCGCTCGCACTAATCCGATCCAGCACCGTGAGCAGAAACGCGCCCGTGTCGGCCACAGAGTACGCAAACATGAGCGGCGGCAAGGGGCCCTTGCAGCCCTCCGCTTCGTACTTCCGGCACACCTCGAGGCATTCGAGAATGTTTTCGGCTCCCTTTTCCGCGCCGACCGTTTTCTTCGACGGAAGCCGCAGTCCCGGCAGCCCCGGCACGCTGGATTCTTCTCCCGTGGCCAGTGTCGCGTTTTCCAGCTCCTCGCGTTCCTCCTCCTGGGCGTCCTGCAGGACGAGCGGTTCGTCGGTGCGCTTGAAGAGGCGCAGTGTGCGGTCGGAACCGCAGCTCACGACGTACCGGCCGTTCGGGCTGACGGCCAGATCGTACGCTTCGCCCAGGTGTCCCGCGAGCGTGATGATCTTCTGGAAACTGTCCGCGTCCCACTGCTTCACCCGGCCGTCTTTGCCGCAGGAAAAGAATAGGTGCGTCTTCGGAACGAACTGCAGCGCCGTCACCGAGTTGTCGTGGGCCAGCAGCGAACGGTGACAGTCGCCAAAGTCCATGCCCCAAATCTTGATCGTCCGATCGGCCGAACCGGTGACGATGATCGACGAATCGTACGCAATGTCCATCGTCAGCACGGGGAGCTTGTGACCGTAGAGCGACAGGTAGAACTTGAGCGTGTCGAGGAAGAATATTTTGACCGTCGTGTCGAGCAGGGCCACCGCCAGATACTTGCCGTTCGGTGAGATGCGTACACACAGGACCGCTTCCTCCAGTTTGAGGGTGTTTTTGTGCAGCAACGAAAGCACCTTTACGTCGCCCTGTTCCGCCCCACCAATGAGCTCGAATGACCAGAACTTAACTGTCGTATCGCCACCAGCCGTGACGCATCCGTGCATGCCGGGCGTTAGCGAGATGCTCCACAGTTCCTTCTCGTGTGCCTCGATGCGTTCGATTATCTCGGCCGCCGCAATGTCCACGATCAGCAGCTGGCCCGATTTCACGCCCACCAGCACGTGCCGATCGCCGGGAACGAAGCACGTGCTCACGACATACCCACCGTCGGTCGGCACCGTCCGCAGCACGGTTTGCGACGATCGACTCCACAGTTTCAGGGACTCGGCACTGCCCGAAGCGATCGCCAGGCTGTCGGAGCTGAACGAAACGCTACGCACCTCCGACGGGTGGCCCTGCTTCTGCACCGTGTGCAGCGTGACCGGTTGCGCCGATTTCGTGCCCAAAGCGAGCGACGACAGCTGCACAAAGTTCTTCAGAAACGTACAGCAAACGCGCAGCTCATTGCGACTTCCGAGGAGCATATCGAAAGACTTCACTTTCTCCGGTGTCACGAGCGACGGTAGCCGCTTGATTTCGTCCGTTAACGCCACCTGTCGCGCTTCCGGAGCGGACGGAGAGTCTTCCGTTCCGACCTTGGTTTTCAGTTTCTTCATTCGCTTCGTTAGCTTCTTCAGCGCTTCATCGATCGTGCAGAAGTAGAACAGCTCGATCTTTTTGTCCGTACCGTGGCACCCAAGCACTTGACCGTTGGTGTCCGCCACCAGGTTGATGGTGCGCCCATGGCCCGCTCGCTGAATGCTCCCGATGGCCGTACAGCGGAACGGACTGACGGTGCTCTCTTCCTCTATCGGGGTCACCCCGGGTAGGGTGGACGGTTGGTCGTCCGCTAGCGGGACGATGCGGTACACCGAGAGCTGCGTATCGGCCGTTCCGCAGACGAGAAAATCATCGTTCCGCATCAGAGCAATGCCCCACACCTCCGTCCGGTGATCGACGATCGTCTTGAAGCAACACTGGGTTTCCAGATTCCAGAACTTTATCTGGGTGTCCTTCGAACAGGAAACGACCACATCCTGGTAGCGCTGCATGAAACACGCCTGAGTAACGGGGGCCGTGTGACCGGACAGTCGACATTTGCCTTCGTGCGCCACCACGTCCGAGACGACCACATCGTTGTCCAGGGCACCGGAAACGAGCTGTAGGCCGAGCAGATCAAAGTTCAGCGCACTGACCGCTGACCGGTGTGCGGCCAAACTACACACTGACAGCTGGCTATCGAAGTCGAACAATTCCACCACACCGTCTGCGTACCCCACGGCCAGGTGCTTCTGATCGGGGCTTGCCCGCAGGTGTGTGACCTCCTGCTTGTCGCGCTTAAACTCGGCCACCTTTTCGCTCAACCTGCAAGCGGGGACACAGTGAGACAGGGGGGGCGCTGTGATAGGAGATTAATCCGCTCGACACCTACCTCATGTTCCACACGATCACCTTCTCGGCCGCGGCCACCACAACGTACCGCCCATCGATGCCGTTGACGCTGACGAACGAGATATTGGCTCGGCCACTTGCGATGATATTGAAACTCGATGCCGCCTTGTACGTTAGGTACTGTTTCGTCAGCCCCATCCTGCCGAGCGTCATTTGGGACCAATTTTCTAAATTCTACCCAATTTTACCAAAGCACCAAAATCCGCATCGCAATCAACACGTTTTCAAACAGCATGCTCAATCTGACAATTCGCAAGCTCAGATGGGCTGCGTCTCCGTATATAAACACGGTTTGAGACGTTTCGCGGTTTCTAATCTCACGAAGCGAGACAGTGAGAATGCTGAGCTCGGCTCACCAGAGTGAGAATGAGCTCACCTGGTGTGCGGAAAAGGGGAGATTTTCATACATTTCCTAGTTTCCTATGACACTTTATTAGGAAGATTTGTCTATTATGTTAGGTATAGGTAAAATTATGCGATCCGGCACCGCCCGATGGACTGGCTTACAATTCCGTGTGCTGTGAGGGGAACTTCTTTAGCACAGCGAAGTACAGATTGTAGAACGCGTAAACGGACACGGAAAGGATAACAATCAATGCTCCGCCGAAGGCAACGCTGAGAAAGTTGCCATCGATGATGCCACTGCAGCTGGAGGCCCGCGTGTGCGGGCTCCACATCTCCGACGATCCGCTGCTGCTGCTGCTGCTGTTCTGGCGCTCGGCAATCAGCCGTTTCATGGTGTTTAACCGTTCCCGCAGCACTTCCACGGATTCCGTTGAGAGATCTTCTGGAAGAGCGGTTGAGAGAGGTCATCAACCAAGCTGTGAGTCGAAAGCCATGTTCCATTTTTGCACCACAAACCATTACCATCTCGGACACCGCCCTTGGGGTTGCCTGCTTTAGACGACATACTTGTCCACGTGCGATGTGCCTCCGACGACTAATACGCCACTTGCAGTCCCAGCTTCCGCAAACGGTTTTATCCTGGTCCTGGCGCACAACGGAACGACGATCCCGTGAGATGAGATTTCGGAGTATCGATTTTCAGGTTCTTCTTGCCGTCATTTTGACAAATGCTTTTGTTATCATCATCTGCGCGGACTCCGCATGTCCTTTCTCTGGTTGCCATGGCAATGGATGCTTGTTGATGTGACAAAGGATGCTGTGCCGAAATGTCACGAAACGGTGCGCGTCCGGTGCAATTCAAAATTATTGTCACATTTTTTTTACCACGTTTGCATCGGTGTAGAATTTTTGGAAAAATGTCTTTATTAATAATGCTTAATACAAAATGCACAATCACACGAAATCGCCCATCACACCAGCCGCCCAATTGAGCGGCCGAAAAATGTGGCCACTAAAAATGGCCGGGCCCACTTTTTCGAAAAGTTCCGAGGGCAGCCGCGCATCGTGTTTTAGTTGTAGTGTTTTTGGGTACTTTACAATTTAGTTTCTACAGTCCGAATGTTGTGGCCAGCTTTCGCGAGGACCACACAATACACAATTCGGCCTCCACGCGTTCTCGTACTAATTTAACCCTACTCTGTTAAATGTGCATTCCCTCTCTATGTTGTACCAATATTTTGCACACAGCGGCCAGCCAGGTGAGGCAGGTTGTGAAGTGAAAATATGTTTGTTTATCTATTTATCACCACTATTATCAGCTAACTAACGATGGCTCACCCGCTCGCGCACCACATACCATTATAAAAACTGCCGTCATCATGGCCACAAGCAAAACACGCTTCTTCTCCTTCGTTCCCGTTCAATCACAGCTTCTACGCGGTTTACCGGATGTGATGTGGGGCCAATGTGAGGTGTGGTGTGATGTGTGCGTGTGTGTCTGCTGTACGGCGGGGAGAAAATGGACCGCCGCATTCTCCTTCCGACCGTAGGAATATTCTCGAGATTCGATCCGTTTTGGGTGTAGTATTTGGTTTGCTAATACACACGCGCGGCTGTTACACTCCAGCCGCCGGCAATGGCGGTAAATTTGGCGGCACGTACTCGATAAAGTTGGCCGGAAACTGACCCTTTCGACCGTCGACCGCACCATACAGCCACTCGGGCGTGATTTGGTACAGGACCGTGACGAGATCGTCTTCCTGCAAAGGACAAGCAAGCCGGTAAGTGAAACACGTTGGCTGATCGTGTGATCGCTATTACGTACCACGAGCGTCAGATCTTCCGCTGTTTCGGCCGCGAAGTGATACAGTGCTCGCACCTTGTCACTTTGGCGAGCTGTGCGGGGCACCGCAGCATTCGATGCCGGGTCGGGGGCCGGCACATCAGAAAGTGGAACCTTCACATCGACATAGCTAACGGGAAACATCCCTTCAAGGCCACGGCGGTCACGACCCATAAACCATTCAGCGTTTAATCGTCGCAGCAGATAAATCTTCTCGTTAACCTGTACACCGGGGAATGGGAACAGAGACTGTGTGTAAACAAAAGGAACCAACCAAACGGCGAGACAGATACACGTTGGGCTCGATCGCTGATGATGCTCGCGACAAACGGATAATATTAGATAGGCCAACTTTGGGGGCGGGTTGGTGAATGTTCTATTAATAAGCGAGAGAGTGATCGTGCGCTAGACACGTACCTTGAGTGAAAGATCTTCGACCGTTTCGCCTTCAAAATCGTACAACGCAATACCGTACGGTTCTTCTTGGACACCGTGGACGACGGCTGCTGGCGTTTGCGTGATTGCCACGGACTGGGGCGGTGGTGGCGGTGGAATGGTCGGCATCGGTAAGGAGGGAAGCGAATCGAAAGCATCCACTTCCGGTGCGAAGTGATCGACGAACGTTGCCGCTCCTTTCGCTGGCTGAAGGAAAGTGTTGCCGCTGTCACCACTTCGCGAATGCACCGGGGTGGACTTTTGACTTCCGGTGGCCGTCGCCGCCGAAGGAGGTTTAATGATCGTTGGCATTGACACCGTCGGCACCTTGGACGTCGCACTCCGTCCGTTGCACAGTGGATCGACAAAGTCCGATTGTTGAAGCTTGCTGTTGAACAACGGTGCCCGCATCTGCGCCGTGGTCAGCGGAAGAGGCGCATAGATTAGAGGGCCCCCTCCCGCGTGGCTCGACTCGAACGGATCACCGCACCGCGGGCTAGAAGCGGCATCGCCCCACGGAACGCCCGAGCCCACCCGGCCGCCACTGGCAACAAAATCGTCCTCGAAACCACTCTCTGCTTGGGACATGTTGCCACCGTTCGGGGACGAGTAGTTTGAGTCGGAACTGAAGCTATCGACACTGATGCAGTCGCTGCACGATTTCTGCGTAAATGTCGGCGAACTGGGCGGTGAGTCGAAGGTGATAAGTTGCATCTCGGCGCATCCTCCACCGTTCTGTGGGGCCGCAGTCGACAGTGTACCGCCGTACGACGCAACATTGAAGCCCGCTCGGCTCGATCCGGACGGGAGTGCCGATGGTGGTGGCAGCAACTTAATGGGCACGCAGGAACTGGAACTTGATTTCTGTACTGACGACTGTACCGGCTTAGCAATACCCGAGCCATTCGAGGAACGCTTTTGGCCAAACAGACTCGACAGAATGTTTATCGATTGTGGTTGGGCCGGCTTTTTGAGTGCCGGAATCGCCGACGACGGATTGGGCGGATGAAGTTTCGGTGGTGGTGGCCTCGGTGGTGGAGGTTTTTTTGCCTTCACCACGTTCTTTTGCTGCTGCTGCTGCTGCTGGTGATGGCCGCCATCTCCGGGTGATGATGCGGGGCTCGAACCAAACGTACAGAAATCCCAGTCGGTCGTTGGAGTGTAGCGCGAAGCGGTGGAGGTTGTGTTACGCTGTTGCGGCGGCGGCGGTGCTGGTCTCGACGGAATAGTCATATTTCTAAGAAAGAAAACAAATTGTGGCCGTTAGTTGTTGGGCGTGTGCGCTTCGCTTTGGAATGTTTTCACACAATTCAATTCCATTTTACAACCGATTCAGAACCAGCAAACTTCCTTCCCGTCAATCAGAACCGATTGCATAGGAATATCCCATGCCTACTGAGTCCATCATGTGTGAGCATCGCAGTAACGTCCGGCTCCGGTGGTTGCTACAAGCAACCGTCACATAACGTGCTAATGTACGTACATTTTGACCCGTTTTCTAGGCCGCTCCTGATGATAGCCGTAGCCGTAGGAAATGGCCGCAAGTATATCACACATTACCGCAGTTCACGCTAAACGATTAGCTACACAAACTGTTTCCACCGTTCACAAGAGAGTTTTTATATTCACCAGTCGCACACCGGGGACAAAGATTCACACTTTGGACAGCGATTTGGCAAGACGTCCGTTTGGGTGCGCACTACAGTTGGCTCTGCGGTGAAAAATCTGTTTTCCGCACAATTTTAAATGCCAGATTTTATAGATTTCCCTCAGCGCGTCGTGGAAAACAGGCAATCAGGCAGCGGCCGCGTGTGTTGACACCGAACGAACGTTGCCCTGTGCGCGCTGATATTTATATTTAGAGCGTCGAAGAAAAAACCGGCCAGCCAGCCAATCAACAAAATGCACCCCACCGGGCCCCCTGCCTGATGGCCCCCGGCAGCTAGCGGATCTGCCACAACAAACGTGTTTCGCTTTCGTGTATTTGCAAAAACACAAACCCTCGTGAGCGAATAATGTGTTTACAGCCAGCCATTTCGGCGGGCATTTCTGCTGCGTCACAAGATTTTCCTTCCGAATACTCCGCAAAGTAGAAAATACGTAAACAAATTCCCGAGCGGTAGGAAACGGAACGAGCAGGATACGGTGCCAACGTCGAACAAAGTGCGACTTCCTATACGAACACGCGCGGGCGCGTGTTGCTGGCCGCGAGCCAGCCCAACGCGGATCCGGTCGATCGCAAAACGCGAACACGGCAAAGGTGGATCGGCTGAATGGAGTATTGTTCTTTTCGACGGCAGGCACAACCAAATCATTCCGAAACTTTGAGGCTCGCGCGAAACCGTAAATGTGTCACCGCTTAAAGATAATTCAATTACTTTATTACAGGTCGGTGTTCCGCCGAACCAGAACGAATCACATTGGGCACATTCCAGAGTGGCGACGAAAGCACACGAATATTGGCACCACTCAAAGTTAAATTAAGGGCTATGGCGGTTTGCAATTGCAACGCGGATTTATTACACAATTTACAGTGTAAATTACAGGTACCACCCACCGAAATGGCGGACCGAACTTTCCGAGCAAACATTATTTTATAGCTCAACAAAACAAATACGACCATGCCGTTCGTCGCTCGCCCCAAGGCATTTTCGCGCACTGTGCTGACTCATCCGACCCACCCCAAAGGCGACGCTTTTAAGTCATCGGCCCGATTTCAAACTGTCCTCGACCTCGGGGCAGACCATGCACTGGCAGCGGCGAAAGTCGTTCGTTCTCCGGTGGGGAACAAAAACGGCAAAAAAGAGTTAACCCATCACAAACCCAGCCACGATATGCCAGAGAGCATCGTGCGTTCAATTAAATTATAAGAATCGTCGTTTCGGAGAAGGTTGAAAATGTGCCTCGGCTACGAATAACATAATCGCGACGAGGCTGTCCATTGCCAACGCAGGTTGATTGCGTGTGTCGCAAAAAGCGGTCGTTACGTGAAGCTCCCCGGATCTCAAACTCGACTGCAGCTTGTTTCTTCACATGCGTAAACATGCGTAAACGACGCACACGAGGTAGGCGATGGAAAAGAGTTTCCCTCAGCTGCTGTAACACACATTTGGCCGAGCGGTTTGCACAAGGGACCAAAATCAAGTTTTCACCGCGTATCCAAGGAGACATTTCACGACCCAACACACACACCAGTGTGGTTTATGATGCTGGAGGCGTGAAGTCGGTAGGTCAGTCGGAGTGTGGCACGGAAACCTTTCCGTAATTAAAAACTCACCATCGGCAACAGCACAACAGACGGACCCCGCCGTCCGCCCCAACCCGTTTGGGATGCATACGGAATTAGTATTGTTTTCAATGCCCGCACGATACATCCCCCCGCTGGGGCCGCGGCCGGTCAGTGGAGATGTTTTTTTGTGGCCCCGTCGGCATAATCAGATTTGCATAGCCCCAGTTTGTAGAAGCATTAAAAAATGGGCACACAGGAACTAGAGTGCGTCGTGGAGTGGTTAGTGTCTATCACTAGTTGGCGACGCAAGGGATTGATTACAATGCGGTGGCCACTCAGTGGTGACGTTGGTCGCCGCCAGAGACATCACTAGAAGGCTAGTGCAATTGCTCAAGAGGGCCGCTCACGATAAACCGTTAGTGACGGGGCAAGCAAAGACGCCTACTTCGCCGCACTACCGGAAGCTGGCGAATGATAACGATTTATCGCAGTAGACTGGTTTTACCCGGGAAAGGCGAAAGGATAACAATTTAGTTCTGAAAACTGTTAATAATTTCGTTGCTCCACTGGTGATTGGGACCGGCAGCAGTTTTCAATTCCCTTCGTTTTAATCTTCGTTCACAGTCAATTATATTGAACAATTTTTTAATTCCTGCGTTCGATGTGCATCGCTGCCATTGCAGCGATGTTCAACAACTATGTTTTCCCATGAGCCCTTCACGGGCGGAGCTGCTGCTGGTCATTGTTCCGTTGAAACGCTTCTGTGTGCGCCCCCCTTCAGGCATGTGTGCCAGGAGGGGGGCGCAGATTGGCGCGCGTGGAGTCATCGATGCGTGGCTCGCAGCAACAAGTCGTGCGAGTTCGCTCTCGGTTTCAACCGGACGAAATGCTGTGTAGCACCCCTTTCGGTGCAGCTAGATGATTTTCGGATCACTTTCCAACGAACGCCAGTCGTATCATCGGAAGCGAGTTTGGCTCGTCATAAACCATGCCCGTTCCGATCGGTGCCGACCTGAGAGTGACCTACAGAGCGCAATTTTCATTGGCAGTTTGTTCCGAAATCGCTTCCCACTTTTTATGCGTTTCCCTCAGATTGTTTGCCTTGCGCTCACATGTGCTACAAGCGAACCGTCTGCCAACTGGACAAACCATTAAAAAACGGTCCAGATGAACTCCAAACCTGTTCGGGTGGCCGTTGTGCACTGTTGTGCCAACCTGCCCAAGGACTTATCGCTTGTGCAGCGGTAAACAGCTTCCATCCGACGAACGAATTTGATACCAATTATCTTCCACTCGCCGCAAATGCTAATGTTGTTGTTGGGTTGGGTATCGTTTGCATCACTTCGTACAAGACAAGAAAAGAAGGACTGTCGCGCCGCCTGCTGCAATGATTGCACGCGCCTTTGCCTATCGGATACACGTGACAATTCCGGCCTTCTCCTTGCGCCTAACGTTGGTTGGCATGTGCGGGTTTTCACCGGCTTCCGGACAAGCGATTTGGCGCAATCAGCTCTCAGTGCGGGGTCGGTCTTGCAAATTGCGCCTATTCAAGGAGCCCTCCAAGGAGACGAGACACGGCCGTTAATCTGCGCTTCGATGCCAATAACCTTGAAGGACACCCAGCGAACGGTCGACGTTTCGTTTCCTTCCCGTTTAAAAGGTGTTCTACCTTCGCCGATGGACGGACGTTGTCACACGTTTAGTGTCGCCCGAAACACACACACAAACACAGATGAAAAATTCCTGTGCACTGTCCAGATTCGGGGGGAGGCAATTGGTTCTTTTACTAAAACGGACCATCCACTATTCCTACAGTTCTGGCAACTAAGCTCGTTTCGCAGTGTACCTACCTACTCATAGAATCCGACTTTCCAGAAATAATACTGAAGCGTAGTAGTAGGCTACGTTGTTGCTAGGGTTTCTTCCTCACGGATGGCTGCGGCTGGCGACGCGCACACAACAGACACACCGTGTCTCGGTTTGCCCAGCAGACTAGGGATGCGGTTTCGAAACCCAAAAACTGACGGCAACCGAACGAGAAACACAATTTTGGCGAACGCTACGCACTACAACTCGACCAACGACCGACATTCCATTTCTGCGAACAATGAACTGACACTGCAACTCGTCGTCTCGTTCACGGTTCGTCTGTTCAGTCACTCACACACTCACCGAGGATTTGCCAGCTGTCAGCTGTCAGCTGGCAGCTGTGTAAAGAGGTTCAGCCCAAGACAGTATGTCGAATTGTGCGTCGCTGGTAGCAGTCATAGCCAACAAACGACATAATTGATTGTACAATTGGCCATGGATTTTCACAATCACCGCCAATCGGCCGCTTTAAATGTTTGGAATCAAATCGGCCTACGAATCTACGATTCAAATTACCGATGGCCCCTCTTGCACGCAAACTTGCACCGAATGACATTTCGCTGTAGTGCCGTCTCTTTCAAAACAGAACCAATGTTATCAGTGAAGGTGTTCAGATTCCGGTGAACAAACATTTTGTCCAGGCAATATCTTTGCCTTTGTTCAGCAGCTGCGTCCTGATAGTTCACATCGCAGGATGTCCGCGGAATGGTACGTGATCGATAGTAGAACACTATGGGTGTGTGTGTAACACAATTGATTTCTATGGCTTCCCCCGCAGGATCTGTGTACGCCGTCGCCAGGACGAGTGCCGCCGTTATCTCGATCAGTTCAAAGTATTTGACCATCCACTAAAACAGTCAACGATAACGGTACGGCCGCAGGAGGACAACCAGTGTTGCTTTCAAACTCATGCCATCTATGCCCCTTTTGGCCGCTAGGTTCTGGAATGTCGCGGTACTAGGAATAAAACACCGCTGGCTAATGCAACGGTCATGCATCCCATGGGACCGACAGCCGCCACACTGTCGCTTGATCCGCTCAGTCTCGCCTTCGACGGTTCGGATCCGCTGAGCCAGTTCGCGAAGCAGCAGGAAACTTCACTGGGCAAAGACCCACTCTCGCGGATGGTGGCCGAGATGGAGGATCTAACGGTCGCGTCGGTACCGACCGTGACGGGCGCGGGCAAGCCAGCGAAGGAACCGACCAACTTGCTGGAAATGGATCTGATCGAACCATGGGTCGCTCGCCGGGGGGCGATCCTCAACCGCTACACAACCTCCGAGAAGCTGTCGATCGTGACGAGCTTTCTGACCGGGGGAGAAACCATCAAACCGCAAACGACAATGTCGGAGAAGGTCAAACATCGGTTAGAACAGTTGGATGACTTTGAGGAGGGTTCCGTGCGCCAGATGCTCGATCTGTCCCAGCAGGAGTACGTGGTGAAGATCGAGCAGCTGAACCACGAGCTGGTGCAGGCGTGGAATCAGGATCAGCGCGTGAAAGCGCTCAAGATTGCGATCCAGTGCTCGAAGCTGCTCTCCGACACGTCCGTCATCCAGTTCTACCCGTCAAAGTTTGTCCTGATCACCGACATTCTCGACATCTTCGGTCGGCTCGTGTACGAACGGTTGCGCACGAAGGCCGAGTACGTGCACCCGGGGACGCGCGAAGCGACGTCCCTGCCCGAGAGCTTCACCCCGGAAATGGTGCCCGAATCGGCGAAAGAGACGTGCGCCAACTGGTTCTACAAAATCGCGTCGATCCGCGAACTGCTGCCCCGGCTGTACGTCGAGATTGCCATACTCCGCTGCTACAGCTTTCTGGCACGGGACGAGTTTAGCCAGGCGTTGCGCCGGCTCACGAAAATGATACGCGGAATCGGCGACCCTCTGGTGGCGATCTACGCACGATGCTACCTGTGCCGCGTGGGAATGGGACTTACGCTCGATCGGACGTACATACGCGAAAACTTGGACGACATACTGACGGTTTATCACACGATCTTCAACGGTGGCATCCGGTCGGAGATCGCTCGGCATCGCGTCACACTGAACGGTTACATTGCGCTCTACCTTCCGGCACTCGATTGGATCCTGCAAGGCGTCACGATCCTGACCACCGACAGCGAGCTCGACGAGATTATGCAGCGATGCAAGGAGAAGCGAAATCCAGCGCTCTTACTCCAGTCGATGCTGCAGTCGTTTCGCTCGGAATTCATCGCCGTGCGGGCTGCTCAGCTGGTGCAAACGCTCTCGGCCGTGTCGGAGGAGGGCCTTTCGCGGGGTCAACTGTTGCGCTTGTTGGGCAGCATTCTCGGCCACACTCCGCCACCGGCCGAACAGAGGGCCACGGTGCTGGCGAACGCTTGGAAAACGATCAGCAGCATGGGCAGCGTCGAGGAGTACATTCAGTGCGCAGAAATGTGGGCTCAGTACACGAGCCAACACTTTGGAGTATACGGACCTGTGACGGTGGCCTCGGTGAAGGGATACTGATAGGGGTTTGTTTTTTGCTTTCTAGCTGCGAGAAATCGACTCCTTCATGGGTGACATCCTACAGCACATGGCCCCGAACCGGGCCTATGAACAGCACTACCACGAGCTGCAAGTGATCGTCGACAAGATCGTCTCCAATGCACAGGACATTCATGGCATCATGGCGCTGGTTAGTAGTTCCCGTTGTCGATTCTGTGCGGATGGAGCTCTTCATCGGTATCATCATTGCAGGACAACTTTCTTCCCCTGCTCGACCTGTTCCAAAAAGAGTCCACCAAGCTGGAGGTTTGCAAGAACATCCTTACGAGCTACCGCAACGCATCGGCCAGCGATACGATGATCATCAATGATCCGGTCGTGACCAACGCGCTCATGCACATAAGCCGAGTGCTGAATGATTCCGTAAAGTAGGTACCCCCCGCCATCACTGGTGGTCCGTGTGCTTCCGCTTTCTGACCATTTGTTTGGACAGTGCCCTCACAGGGGATGATGAACGGCGCCAGATAAGCGGTCTCATTTGTCACTTCGTCCGGAAGGTCGACTTTGGGCGTGACTTTGAGCAGCAACTGGCATTCTACGTGGAGGCCCGCTCGGTTCTTTCCAACCTAGATTCGGCCCTCTCCACGCTCATCCATTCCGTAAATCGGTTGGCGACGAGCACGCGCCGCATCGTGCGCGGTCAGCACACGCAGAAAACGGGTGCGTTCGTGAAGGCGTGTGCCGCCTATTGCTTCATCACGATTCCGTCGATCATTGACGTGCGGACGCGCATGGAGCTGTATCTGCAGTCGGGCCAGGTGGCGCTGCTTAATGTGTGCCTCCAGCAGGCCGATTCGTGTTTCGAAGCGGCCCTCAATCTCATTCCCGAAGTACCGCGTGCAATGGAAATCGACGGAAAAATGCAAACGAGCGATGCATTCCTCAAGACGTACGTCGTTAATTTTCTTTCCACGCTCGTCATTGTGCCGGTAAGACCCCCTGCCCGACGTCCGTGTGGTGGCTTCAGCTTCAAACGGTGCTCACTCTCCCTCACTCGCAGGACAATCCGACGCAGGGTGTACTGTATTTGCTCCGGCTGTTGCTTGACGTTGTGCCGAACTATCCGTTCGAAGGGAGCTCGTCCACAACGCTGTCCAACATCTATCTGCATGTGCTCGATTTTCTCTCCGTGGCTGCCCAGGAAGTGTATCCGTACCACATCGTGAACGTAATCTCGAACGACGAACTGTACGGTTCCGATCCGAAGTTTATCGCCGAAGTGAACGAGCTGTGCTGTTCGGTTTGCGATAAGCTGCTCCAGCAGCTAAAGCTACTGCTGGACGCGAACGCGCCCCGCGCTCAGTCGCAGCTCGCGCTCGATCTGTTTCTGAAGATCATCACCGGGGCCGATCTGACGGTGGATAAAATGTTCACCCTGGCGTACAATCTGTGGAACCTGACGGTCAAAAATAGGCACGTCCTCGACGGCAAGCAGCTGGTAAGAGAGGCGGAAACATACACGGCGGGATGCGCGTGACCACTAATGCTGCGTTATGCCTTCTTTCAGCAAACCGTGCTTTCCTACACGGAACACTTGGCGGAGGTCACACAGGTGGACACACAGCACGATTGTTTGGTTGCGTTGTTGGAAAAAATGAAGTCGCGGCTATAGGTGCTCAACGTGTGGTTTGTGGCCGCAGCGCACTAGTTCGTTTATTTTTCATTTTTGTACATATTTATTCGCCTGAAATTAAGATAAGATTCTACTTGTTTATCGCACTACGATCATACTCAATGGAAAATAAAGTATTTACCAAACGCACGGACCGCGTTCACGAACACGGGTACATGTATCGGACTTTCTGCAGATCGTAGTAGCTGGCTCCTTCTGTTTGCCCCAAAGGAATGCTAGCGTTCCAGCGTGATACCATGAAAACGGTGTCTCCCAGTGTGCCAGGATAGTGCATCAGACTGCCGTAGTCGTACGGTAGACCGAACGTTTCCATGTAATCCCACGAACCTTTGTAGAAATTGTGCCGTTCGTCTGTCGAGCGCGCAAAGCGAAAAATTAGATCGCCACCCCAGGGGAGTCCCATTGCGCCACAGACCCACCTGGTGCGATGTTGTCCCAAAATATTTCCACATAGTCGTCTCTGTCCGGGCGCGTGTGCTCGTGGAACAGACCCAACACGTGCAGCAACTCGTGCTGGATGGCTCCGGACAGTGCGAGGCAAAAGTTGTCCAGCGCCACGTCGAGCGGGTCGCCCTGCCCGCGACGGTACCCGATAACCGATCCGCAGCCCCAATCCGAGCGCACAAAGCGAATGTGCTCCCACTGGTCCGGGGTTTTCGGGATGAAGTAGACACACGTTTGCTGCTGCAGCACATCCATGGCCTCCAGAATGACGGCTTGCTCGTGGACACCTGTTGCAAGACGGGAGGCAAAACGCGTTTCGTCGGTGCGTTTGGCTAATACCAGCCAGCCCTGGACCACCACTTACTGAATCCCTCGGCAAACGTGTACGGCACCACTCCGTTCGGCCACTTGTAGTACTCTAGGCGCAGGGCGTTCCGGCCATTGGAATCCGTGTCCGTGTGTGGCGGCGGTGGTGGCTCTACGAAGTGGGTCTCAAAGTATCGTTGTTCCGGTGTCACGGCACTGCAGCACCGGGCGGCAGCGAATCCGATCAAAACCCAAACTCCGACACTAGCAAAATACATTCTGCAAACACACGGTGGCCGTGCGTGCGTGCGTGGCCTGATCACCGACGGGAAAATTCCCCCCCGTTAAATGCCTTCTGACCGACGGGCGGCTCACGCCCTATCGCGTGTCTCGGGCTGGCGTTTTTTTTTTTAATTTTAAAATACAAAATGCAATGCATTGATAAAGGGCGCGTGTCGATCGGTTTCTGCATGTGGTGATGTGACAAAAGCTCATAAATTAAACTACGAACAGGGAAAGCAATTGTGGACGAGCCCTTATCATAGGCACGTTGCTACTTCAAAATGTAATTAATCTAATTTCACACTATCGCCTTAAAAGGTTACACAGTGAAACTTATCAGTCGCGGCGGTGCACTTTTGAATGCCAGTACCGCTCGATTCGAGCACTCAACCAGCGCAAATCACGGTGGGATATGCTGCATCAAAGGGTGCATCGAAGCGCGTGAGGATTGCTGTTCGCTGCGATTGCTAGGTAACAGATGAAAGACGAAATCGTAGCACGCTTCGCGAGACATCCTGCGGGATCACGAAAAGAAACACACGAGAACGCACGAGAAATGTGACACAAAATTTAATGTTTTCACAACTCACTTTTATCTCAATTAAAAAGCTGCTCAATGGCTACTACTAGAATTGTTTATTTTCACTTTTTTTGTGTCCTCTCGATTCGCTGCGTACTATTTCCACTGCTCCGGATTTTTTTCTTCTGTGTTTTGCTATGTGCTTACTCTCCCTGCGGCCCCTCTGCTCTCTCCGGCCTGAAGTCCAAAATTTTAGTGTCCAGTTGAACGTCGCCTTTTCTTTTGCTGTTTCCGTTCCTCAACACAGAACACCCTGCCCTTGCCGTTTGCTCTCTGTGTATGTTATTCTCTTCTCAGTAACAACGAATATTATAAGGTATGTTCATCAAGTAGAGTCCTTCCGGTTCCTGTTTTCTTCCTACCCAAGGTAGAGTGTACACACATCTCGCGTGTGGTGATATTTACGTGGCGCTAACAGTGTATTGGTGATGATGTAGAAGAAACAATGCACCGGATGAAGATTATGATCGCGAGGCGCAGATGTGGCAGGGAGGAGTACACACAATCCTTCGTTATCCGTCGCCTACTACGGTGTGCGACACACACGCTACATGATAATGACCCGACAGGCTGCGCACACTAAACAGCCACGTTGTGTGCGAGAGAGATGGATGATGCCGCCTCGACACGCCTTGCCATGGGCGGCTTTTCCGGATTATCTCTTGTTAGTGGTTTCCGTTTTCTTTTTACTAATATTGTGAGTCATTTTTATTTACGAAAAATAAGTAATTGCTACCTGCGGGGAATGATGGTTTTGGGTGTGGTGTTTGGGAGGTGGTCATGTACCACTTCTATTCCTCTGACTGGCCCGGGGCCGGACAGCCTAGCCTAGTGTGAGTGCTTCGAGAGAAGGTTGGGCGAGCTACACCGATGGGCCGATTGTTTCGAACGGCCAGAAAAACGGAGCACAGCGAGGTGAGAATGGGGAATGGTCAGCGAACTCGAACATTCGGTGCACACTTGACACTTGAAAAGTTAAACACAAGGGACCATAGTTTTACGGGGCACTCGTTCATGGAAAATGGCGTATACATGCCTCAGGAATAGCTCGGTATTGTAAACACAGGCGCTACCGGCCTGCGCTCAAAAGCATTAACTCATCTCGCTCAAAAGGAAGAGATTCGTGCGTTTTCCCAGTGTCCCAGTAGTGTAATCCACTCATCCCCGTCGTGTCCGGGGGTCCCTATTGTTTGCTTATGCGCAAAACACAGCACGCGCACACACTGGTAATAGAGAACTCGCTTGCCTTTCCGATTTCTCTCTTGTAACATGTTTGGTTTTACGGTATTGGTATTCCTATGCGCGTAATGTTTCACATTGCTCTGGCTAATACTCACTTAGTTATTACTATTTAATAAACCGATCAAAATCGCATTCCATAATATTTGTTTTATCAATTTCCTTTTTTTGTGTGTTCCTTGCAGCGTTCTCAGAGAGTTTCGTCTCCGTTTGCGCAGTAATATGTTGGGCGATTTTACATTTGTTTGTTCGGTAAGCATTCGCATAATATTCACACAGGATAACGCTTGCGCCCTCTCGCTCTGGCTGCTGTTGCTGCAACCACCTGCTTTTGATGCTGGGTTTTTAATAGTTACTCCTTTATTATATATTGACAAAAACAATACACATTCAATGGATGCTTGTTTGCTTGATTCGTTTTTCTCTGTTTGCAATCGAGCGCTAATAACAGCAATTGAGTCCCCGCGAGATCACTGATCACTGAATATTGCGCAATGCGCCTGGGGGGGGCGTGGCCGACCGCGCGATCATTGATTTTCTTTCCAGTTCCACACCACGCGGTTTCTCACACAGAGCAAGCAAAGTACGTACATGAGACACAACGCGTGGAGCGCGAATATTTTCGCACAGGCAGCGCACTGCGCGCGCCAAAGGAGAGAGATGCGTCGAAGGGTGGCGGCCACGGTTTGGCTGTTTGCTGGACAGACACACAAGATTAGAGCCCACTACTAGAGAGGTGGTTGTTTTCCCGTTTGCTACTAATGCTCTTTTTATTGTTTCTTCAGTGGGACGAGACACGTGCACATATGTGTGTTGGGCGCGCTGTGAAGGGAGTGTTGTGTGTGCGATCGTGTATTTTGCAGGACAATATGCTTCCACCACAAACCACAACAGCTGCTCAATCGAATAGAACACACTTAGTAATTGTTAATTTTAATCAACTCCTCTCTTTAATTTCCGCTCTTCTCTACTCGCCACATTGATCGTTTGCCGTGCGCCTTTCTCCTCTGTGCAGCAGCGTCGTCCGTGCGCACGCGTATCCTTTTGCGCGCAACGCATCATGCTGCTTTCACACGTGCGCGCCTGCCTCGTCTACATGTGCTAACCCTACGACGCTCCTTCTTCTCACACGCGGTGTGGTCGGTTTGTTGTTATGACAACCGAAGAAAGACACAATACCCCACTCCGTCTACTTTGATGGGTAGCAGCAGCCAACACGCTTCGCAACCACCTCTTTCTCTGTCCCCATTCATGTTTTCGGTGACCATGAATTGTGCAAAGCGCAACGAATTAAGCCGCGCGCGGAAGGATTCAGAAAAGATGTCCGCTGCGCGCTGTTACCCGGAACGAGGCTTTAAAACTGATAGGAATGTATACAACAGATTGTATAATATCTTAAGATGTACGTTCGAGGCGCGAGGTAACACAAATGGTGATGCTTATGCGTGAGATTGCAAGACACACAACACGAGCGCGTCCGCGGAGCCGTGGACAGGGACGATGCTACTGTGGAGAGAAGAGACGATGGCAGCGAACAGGGAGATGCGATCCCGGGGATTGTGTGTTGAGAGTCAGGAGGGCGCGTGCGTGGGGTGTGATAAGATGGATTAGCTCGATTTCTACGACGAAATACGAAACAGCCTTTTCATTTATCTATGCTATGTATGGAGAAGAATGTTTTTCCGGGAGAGGGGGGCCAAAATGGGTTTGTCCTTAAGTTATTTGTGTGCTTCTCTCGCTCGTTTCGGTTGCTGTGTTTCTGTATGTCCCCTGCTTAGTAGAGAATAGTGGAAAAACGCGCGCGTGCACACACAACACACACATACACATGTAAAGCCCCCGGTTGGTGATGAGAAGGACACAAAACAGAGTTAATGTGTGGTTTTTGCATGAATCATAATTGCCGGAATAGGTGTTCTTTCCTCGGAACGCACGGTTCTTTCGCTCGTTTAAACTACATAAAAGTTTCACGAATCGCGCGCATTTGTGTTCCGCCCTCCACTGTTGTAATTCGGTTCTCGAATGCATTACCATACACGCGCTATCTTTCTCCTCTACTCTGGGCGCCTTTGGAACACGTTCCGCCCGTTCTGGATGTGATATTCTACAGTTCCTCTTTATGCTTTTTGCGCTGTTTTGGGTTTTTTGTTGTTTTCGGCTTGCTGCTTTACATCATTGCTGTATTTTAAGAGATAAATCGCTTTTCACACGTGTATTGTAGGTTGAATGAATAAATGATAATTTCCCATAGCTCTCTCTTACTGTCTTCTTCTACTGTCCCATACACATTTCAACACAACTTTGCTTGCTACCAAGACCACACCACGATACACCAATTCAATTAGTATTTCTGTGCCCTCGCGTTCTTTTCCGGGAATTGCTGCTATTAAACTGCTGCGAAACTTGTTGCTTTTGCTGAGTGTTTGATCATTTCCATGATTTTTGTGTTTTCGTTTTGTTTATTATTCTTCATCCCGTGTTTTCTTTTCTTTTCTGCTTTTTTGCTCTGCTATGTCCGTGTTTTTCTGTGTGTATTTCTTATGTTTATTTTCTTATTTCGTAATGCTTATCTCTTATCTTCTCCTTTAATTAATAAAATAAACTCACACATAAAACGAGTCGCGTGCAAATTACGACACGTCCTGGTCTTCAACATCCTGGATCTGTTCTTTCTGTTCTCCTTCACCTGGGGGGTTGGGTTTGAGAAACAAGAAAAAGAAAATTAAAACCCAATACACTAAATCGCAACTACCCCTCCAAAAGGGGCTCATGGTGGTAGAGAACTGTCACTTACCGTCACCCTGCATGTCGGATGTCCATAGGGTAAGGTTATCTCGCAGCAATTGCATGATAAGAGTCGAATCTTTGTAACTTTCTTCGCTGAGAGTATCCAGTTCGGCAATTGCATCGTCGAACGCAGCTTTCGCTAGACGGCAGGCACGATCCGGAGAGTTCAGGATTTCGTAATAAAATACCTAAGCGTACGGAGGTGGGAGCAAAATGGAACGTTAAATCGTCAATCGTATAGATGGGTGGTAGTCATTCGTCACAATATCGATCACTTACTGAAAAGTTCAAAGCCAATCCCAATCGGATCGGGTGCGTTGGTGGAAGGTTTGTCATAGCGATGTCGCTGGCGGCCTTGTACGCAACAAGTGAATTTTCGGCCGCATCCTTTCGGTCCCCACCGGTGGCAAACTCGGCCAGGTAGCGATGGTAATCGCCCTTCATCTTATAGTAGAACACCTTGCTTTCACCAGTGGTGGCGCACGGAATCAGGTGCTTGTCGAGCACTTCGAGAATGTCCGAGCAGATGTCGCGCAGCTCCTTCTCCACTTGCGAACGATAGTTCTTAATCATCTCCAGCTTCTCTTCCACACCCTGTGTAATAGAAATTGGCAAAAACAAATACCACATTAAAGATAGGTTGAGCCTTTTTCGCGCGGTTCGCGGCGTTTAAACAAACGCACCTTGTTTTCTTCCTTCTGCTCAATCGATGAAATTATCCGCCATGATGCACGGCGTGCTCCGATAACGTTTTTGTAGGCTACCGACAGCAAATTTCTTTCCTCCACCGTCAGCTCCACATCCATCGAAGCAACCTTCTTCATCGCTTCCACCATTTCTAGAATGAAAGCAATGTGTCGTCGTTTTAAAAAGTGCGGTTAGTTGTGTAAATTGTTCATGCATTCGAAGGATTCTTCCAACTTCCACCAGCCAGACTACTTGGGATATCAAAATGGTGTCTTACACACGATTCGATGATTACGTCACACACTGTTCTTTGCTCATATGAATAAATGTATGGCCATGTCCGAACGAACAAACGGTCGGGAAGCAAACGTGTGTACTAAATAAAGGCGACGAAACAGGAAACAATACCCGCTAATGTTAAACCTTTTTTGGGAGGAGAATTACAATTCGCCACCTCGTTTTACGAGTGTCACTCATATCTTATTATATACCCCATATCATATTATATACCTCTCATATCATATACCCCGTAAGTGTGCTGCTTTGCTGGCCCCCAAGCTCTCCGTCTATGATGGTGAGACTTATCATCATAGTAACCCACCCTCGCGACGAACGTCAAATAAATCATGTTCTAAATCTATTTCAAAGTTTGCACATTTGTGGCCCATATTCCTTTAACAGACCATATTCGACCCATTTCCGGTCCCGCCGTGCAACAATTTTTTCTCTAGTATACACACCTCAGATACCAGGTTTTAAGAGGAGCGCCATAGCAAGAATAGGTGATCGGTCGCGGACACAGCGCCTTACATAGCGAAGAAGTCGCACACACGGGAACACGCGTCATCGTCGTCGAGTGCCGGTGTTACAAGTGAACATTTTATCATCGGCCGCGGTCGCCCCATCCAGCCAGCCAACCATGATGACGGCAACGGCGACTCACAATCCGCTTATTCTTTATTTGTCTCTTTCTCATCTACACATTCTCTGCGCGGGAAGTTGGTGTGGCTGCATTTAACATAGCGGCACAGAGCGGAGAATGGTGGCCACTGACAGGGGGCACCACGCACACCTTTAGGGGATTCTTCCGAATGCCATACACAGCAGCAGCGGCAGCAGCAGCAGCAGCAGCGAGACCTTGCTAGCTGGAAAAAGGTTGCAGGGTTATGACACCGCGGCCTACTCGGCTTCCAAGCGTACAGCAGTAGCACCCGACAATGCTGACTCTGCATCATCGTCCTTCTTCCTGCACGCACGCACGGCCTATCATATGCCAAGTGGCGGATTTTTCACCACACGCCGCCGTCTCTTGTGTCGTCCGCGCTGAGCCCCGCTATAAAGAGTGCCGCCGGGGCCATTCGCACGCACACCATCACACACGATCCACAAAGAGCGAGACGGCAACGCACGGCGAAACGGAAGAGATGTTTTCTCTTCTTTCTATCCCCATCAGGGGATAGCCGCCGCACATTCTTTGCGCCGAATGACGAATTTGAGGTTAGAAAAGCGTCGAGGGTTTAGCGGAAGATGAAATTACATGCAGTTTTAGTCATTGAAAGCTGGATTTTTCTTACACCAAGAAGAAAAGAGAGAAAAGAGAATGGCAGTTGCCCAGCTGCCCGTTGTTAACGATTTTTCATCACGCACGCAACGCAAAGCATGCTTAGGGAGAAAATGAATTTGACAAAAATCGCGTAATTAATACGTTAAAACTCGTACGAGAGATTCTCCTCTCGATCCGTGTTCAGTTCGTGGCCTTGTGTTACGTAACACAATTGAACAATTGGCCAGGCATAGGTAACGTGTCAAGCAACGGGGGGGGGGGGGGGGGGGGGGGGAGGGGGGGCAAAACGAAGGGGGGAGGGACACTTTTATCATTATTCGAAATGAATTTACAGCTAATGCGGCCGTAAATTGAACCTGACATTGACCGCATAATATAAGCCCCGCATGCAAAAAAGGTGAGTTAGTGATAAGAGCCCACCACCTTCGCGCGGCACGGACCAGAAATGATAAAAATAGTATCATCATGTGCACGTCTGCTGCTGCTGGCAGCTACCGACTGGAACTTGGGAAGTAAAATGAGTAACACCTTATTGATAATATGGACACGACACACTCGGGTATGGTGTGTCACATGTGTGCGATGATGGTGATGATGGCCGCTAGGCAAATGAATCCTGCACGAGAAGAAGACTTATACGGGCATCTCAAGATCTCGGACTCATCAGCAAGCAAGCAACCACGACGAGGGAGACGCATGTGCGGCCGAAAAGCCAATCGATTCAACAGCACACTTTACAACCATTCGTATCACGCCGCTCAAAAATAACCGTAGCGCCAGAAGCTGAATATTTGGGCAATACATTAATTTAAATAAAATTTCTTTGACCCGGCTCCGATGGTCACGAGACATTGCGCTGTTTTTGTTCTGGCTGCTATCATTGTTGCAATGTGGCTGATTGTGCAATCAATCTCCGGCCGTAAGATGGGCCCCTCAAATCGGAGCGTTGCGGTTTTAGTTGCACCTGCTAAATTGATTTCAGGTGGCGGTATGTGGTAATGGCATTGAGGCATTGAGCAATAGTTTGTTTTTCAGTGCCCGCAAAGGATATTTTTGACAATCGATCGAATTCGGCCTCGGACAATAAACAATAGAGCATAACATTGACAGCCTGACAGACAGGCCAGCTGGGGGCGGATGAATTGATATGGTAATATTATATTCCAGTGGCTGCAACACAACAAACTGTACAAACGCGGCGACCGCCGTGGTCACGCTAACAGCGGGCGAATCATTTTGTAAGAAACTAAAAGAGACGCAGTAGTTCCGCCGCGCTGTCCAATAAAATAAAATGTAGCAGGACAAGAGGCCCAATCCAACAGACTTCTAATAATCTTCTCTACAGCCCCTGGTGTCGGTGGTGGCCACAGTGTGTACAAAAGCGCAAACACTTGACACAATCAACAATTGCGCGCACGCGATGAAACACAAGAGAGTGCGCGACCATATGGCCGCCGGGGACCGGACCACTTTATAGCTAACATTGTACACGCGGACCAACGCGGACTTCTGTGGCTGAATTAGCACCCCCTTTAAACGGTGAAGCAAATAATAAAAAAAAATTGGAGCAACTTTTGGGCGCAAACTTCCCATCCAGTAAATATACGCACGCCCCACAGCCAAGGGCCAGGGCACCCCTGACGCATGTGTGGCAGCCAGTGGGCGACCTTCCCGCCGGCCCAGGTATGCAGCAGAAGCTGATGAGCTGGTCACGCGGAACAAGCAAACATAATGGCGTAATAATGGTTCGCGCGCGCACAAACCCCAATGACACGTTCGTCGCTGGGGCTTGGGCAGTAGCGGTCATCACCAACCCACCCAACTTGCGAGGGAACCTGCGAGCCAAGCCCAATATTCTTTTTTGTATGCGATCTGCAGACAATAAAATGGTTGTCTGCGCTGCTGCGATACTGCCGTTCAAAAAAAAGGTGGCCACTTTGGAACTCGCCCTTTTTTATACACAGTCTCTGTGAATGAACGCTCCCCGCCGGTGTCCTCCTTTTCCTCAAACACGGCATGTTTTGTGGGCCAACCGTCGGCGGCCAACGACGAACCCGCCGCACATCATTGCACTCTGCCGCCCTTGTCAGGGTTACCTACTTACAGACCCTGGAAAGAATCCGGTCAACACACGCCCACCGGTGGCGCATTTTCATAAGTACCAGATGAGCCAGGTTCGGTTCGGCCAGGTATTCGCCACGACACACACGGGAAACCTGCGTATTAACGTTCCAACCATAAACGAGGCTTCTCCAGAAACGGACACAAACCCGTGGTCGATGAAGAGTGGCCCATAAATTTGGCGTTTTCCTTGCTCGGCGCGCTCTTGTAGCGGTGTTTTGAAGCCTTTTTTGTTTCTGCCTCGGGGCCACCACCACATTGCGGCTTGATGATGCACGGAATGTGCATACATCACCTGGGGTGGTGCTGCTGCCTGCGGCCGGGGACCCCGGGGGGCCACACATCTGCGCCAAGCCAAAGCAATGGGCACACAATTTGGCAACTTTTTCTTTTTACAACAATCCCATCGTTGTGGGCAGAAGAAAGACAGACGCACACATGCGCTTCTCCGGTACACGGCACCGGTTCCGTCGTGCAAGCGTGGCACAAACCATTTCGGGGAGAGGTGATTTTTCGCGCCACCGAACCGTACACGTCGTGTCTTATTGATGACGTTGGTGGTCTCGTGTGTTCGATTGTCGAACGTTGAAGATCCGGGGTGGTCCGAGGCCGTGCGCACCGCTACCCAAGAGAGATGAGATGCTCTGCTTTTCTCTTCCCGTTTCTTTTTGGGGCTAAAAGAAAATCGCGGCCTGGTTCGCTGATACCTTTCTATGGCAGAGAGATCGGATGACCAGCCACGATGATATTTCGTCTGCAGAGAACAAAAAGGTTGCCTTTTCTGGGCCGGTGTGTTGCCACCGGTCACCGTCTACTCTGACTGATCGATACAAGAAGAGTGCAAGTTGGAACTTCCATCGCTACACTTAAGGATGCGACGGCGTCGGCGAATCGAAGTAGCCATCGCGCTGCTGCTCATTAAATCGACTCTTCGCTGGAAGGCTGAAAAGTTTGAGGGCCAACCTCCTTCTGGTATCTTAACTCTTTTTTCCTACGAATCAACACCGGGTACTGGCGCGAGGAGGCAAGGATTCGGACTTGCGCAGTGTGGACCACCACCCGCCAGCCAGCCAGCGCACAGAGGGCGAACTTCAAAATCCTTTTCGGTTTTACTTAATAGCACAAGGCGCTTTCTTTGCGTGTAAGTCGCACCGAGAACGGAAAGCTACATCTTCCGGTGTGTGAGTGCTGCCGAATGTACATTCTTATCGTTGCACTTATTCGCACTCCTTGAAATGTACTTTCCGTTGAGCTTTCTCGAACACCATGTGAACGCTTACCAATGAGCAAAGGAACAGAATTTTGAAGGCCATTTCCACGCACAACAAGGAAAAGTTAATTGTTCGTAATTAATAGACATGTGAGATGATTAAAAAAAACCACCAAGCACCTGACACGCGCACCTACTCCATGACTGGACGGCGGCCGTGTGAGGGAATCGTTAATGTGCGTTTGTGTGTGTGGAAGGTTTCTGTTAAAAAGGGCCCTCTTTTGACCACTGAAAAATGTGTGTCCGGCCGCGACACCAAATGTTGCTCCCTTCTCCGCCCCAATTGCAGCGGCGGGTGAAGAAGATACGAAGAAGCCATTAACGACGGCGGGGGAGGAGAGAGCTTCACACATTTTCCAAAAAAGCATCTTGCTGTTCGATTCCAATCGCGCGGCGCGGATAGGTGCTAGGTGGTCTCGCTGTCTGTAGTGGTGACTTCCTCAAATTTATTCTGCCATCGCGCAGCTCACATACCCACCCAGCTAACTATCTCCATCCGTAGCAGGCGGCGCGCTATTCGTGCGCGTCACGGGCACTTTTGGTAAGAGCGAAAACTGTTCCGCGCGAATGTTGGGCATGTATTGGTGAGAATAGCGGCTCCGTTCTTCGCTCGCTCGCTCGCAATCCATCTTTTCCTAACCGGAACAAGAACGAACACCGGATGGCAGAAAGTGTTGCCAGTCGGAGAGCGGCCACTGAAAAGTTCTTGCGATTGCGGCATGCTACGCGACAAATATGCGATCCGTGTTAAGGGGACATTTAGAGCAGTCGTTCGCAATCAGTTCAAAATTAATAAAGCGAGCTGCAAAAACGCGAACACCAAAAGCTTCCTGCAGCGAGGGGGCAAGTTCCTCTCCAGACTATGACGCATCAGATTCAAGTGAAAAATTACGAGAGAATCGCTCGCGCTCACCGCCGATACCATGATGTTCACGCTCTGCGATCTTGTGCTTTTGCCCCCACACACCAGCCAGCTCACGGCTCCCCATAATCGATTTTTCTCCGTCTGTTCGGCCCATAACCAACCTGCCTGCCTGCCTGCCTTTGCCTACACACTCTTCTGCCCACGACTTGCGCCGCATAGTTCCCTCTACTTGCACCCGCCTATACTAGTGGGGCTCTATTCAACTTCCATCCAAATCCAAGCAAGCTCGTCCGATTTCGGACGCCATCCGGGTGTCCTGCTCTTGCTGCTGAGCGCGCTCTTTGCCGGTTCGCGTTGGCTCTTTCTGCCCAGAGCGTGGACCGCACATTCCCGCGCATACTCACTTTCGAGTCATCGCGCGCGCTCACGCTTCCAATCTTCTTCCTCCTCTCTTTGCTCTATCTACCGGAGCCTTACACCTTTTCCATGGCAGTCTTGCTTCTTCTTCTTCTTCCTACCCTGCTACCTACACACTTTTTCCGTTCGGCAGCGCGCGCATACAGCCGCCACACTCATACAACGTTGGCGCGTCTGTTCGCAAAAGCCGTCATCCGCCGTTGTGTGTCCACGAGAGAGTTCCGAGCGCGAGAGCCCACTTTTTCGCTCTTCCAAATGGTGATCAATTTCCATTTTTTGCACTCATCCAAAGGGAACACCACCAAATCTCCGGTCTTCCCGGCTGCTGTTGCAACAAAGCAACCTCATCTGGAACTGTGGCGGAGAAAAATGGCAACCATCGCAGCACATACACGCCTGGGGCTTCCCAACGGTTTGAGACTTTTCTCATTCGGCACACTTTTACCGAACTGGAAAATCGCATGCGACGGCGTCGTGGTGTCCAGGGGTGCCCGGTAGTGGCAGGCGGCGGCCGTGAAGTTGGCACTACACACATACACACACACAAACACACGTATGCTCACGCACACTCTGGGGCTCGCTATCGTTCATAGTCACTTTTTTCACGTTTGGAGCGACAATGTTTTAACCCGAAAAAAGTCCCCTCGGCAACTGGAAATCGTGCGCGCAAAAAGGGACACCTCTCACGCATCAACAGCCACAATTGGCCATCCGTCTATGGTGAACGGATTTTCAGCACGCCGAAATGCGGAGTACCAGAGGGAGCACAAACGTTGACCAGAAACCGGACTTTCGCCGATGGGCAAGGATCGTGCGGCGGGGTGGGGCGGGGCGGGCGGAGGGGTCAGGGCCCGACGCAAGGAGGATGGTGGTGCAGAAGACTGGGGAATAAGGTTACGTACTGAAAAATAAGAGTATCGGGATGGGCCACTTACCGTCATATCGCTCAGCCTGTTCGGCCAGCTTCGCCTTGTAGATGTTGTTTTCGCGTTCCGACATTTTGAAGATTTCAAAGAGGTTCGGTTTTTATAGTATTAATAAAACTCTCCTTTTGCTGTTCGAATCGCGGTTCCACTGGTGACGGACACGGCTCTGGCGACGATCAACCACACACTACTTTCTTGCTCTGCTCGCTTCACTCTGCTACGCTCTGGCGCTGGCTGCTACGATGGACGATGGCTTTTCCAAACTCACCACTACACTCCGCTCGGGGAATCGCGCGGTGCAAACGCACACCTCGCTATCGTAACGCTCGACGCACACGCACACCAGCGCGGTTGCAGTTGCTCTCGCTCGCTCTTCTACGACTCCCGGTAGCCCGTAAGGGAGATGCAGCAAATTTCCGGCACCCGCGTTTCTACGGAAGCAGAACTTTGTGGGCTCTGTTATTTCCACTGTGAAACCTTCTAGGCTGGAAAAACCGCGTTCGAAGCCTGACAAACCAATGCTAGAGAGTCGCAAGATCGCGGCCGGCACTTTGGCAGCCGGTGAATTGTGAGAAGCTTGCAACAATGTTCCAACGGGGATTATGCCCACACCAAACCAAGCAAACGGCGTGACCGGTTAAAACTCACACCAACTACGCTTCGTTAGCCGGGGAAAAGAGAGACGTCCAACTGCACTAGCTAATCGTTTGCTGATCTCTGGCGAACTGACTGCAAAGCCTGACTTCGCAGCTTGCTGGGTAACCCGTTCTGCGCTATTCTGCCCACCAACGTGCGTTTAAAATCAATATGGCCGCGCCCCGTTCAATAGGATGTGACCAAAGTACGCCAGCTTAAAGCTTTTCCCCACGCCGGGCGTGTGTGCGTCAGTGGCACGAGAGAGAGAGAGAGAGAGAGAGAGCGGTCGCTCTCAGTTCAATTTGCTGACCACAGGAAACTGAGCTCAACTTCTGGCTGTATGTGTGCACTCTTTCTTTCTCCGCGTGGTTGCTGTTCTCTCTTTTCTGCACAATTATCATTGGTTTTTTGCGATTATTGGTTTATTGTTGAGCAAAATACAAATCGGCCGTTGAACAATGCAACACACAAGCGCGTTACGCAAATGGCAGAAGGCAACAAAACACAGTTCCAGGTGTGAACCAATCAAGCAGGTAATAAAGATAATCAATAGGTGATTTCAAATTTTCACAGCAAGTCTAATTAAAATAAACGAACATTACTGAACGAACAGCACCTTTGGTGCATTGGACAATGGACAATCGTTTCTGACAGACTTAGTGTATTATCGAGACTTTGGCTGCAGGGACAATTTTTTCTTAGATTTAAAGGATGTGCCATTGCTTTTTTACGTGTTTCGCGCAAATTCTAAACAAATTCTTTAACGGTTTCGAAGTACCATAACCCCGAAATTCACCAACCCGTGGTGAATACGACAACTGTCATTTGAAAGCATTTGGTTTGTTTTCGTTTTTCGGTTTTAGCCGGTGCTGGATTCGTTTCCCCGTGAAAATGCGATACGGGCAACTTGTTATGGGACCTGCCGGTAGTGGGAAGGTAGTATCGAAGTAGTATCCGAGCACAAGACGTTACATCCTCCATAACCATTCTCTTGTTGAACATCTCCGCCCCACAGTCGACGTACTGCGCGACCATGCAACGACATGGATTCGACGATAAGCGGATGATTAAGGTGGTCAACCTCGATCCGGCGGCGGAACACTTCGGTTACCAACCGTTCCTGGACATTAGGGATCTCATTCAGCTGGACGATGCGATGGAAGATGAAGAACTGCGCTACGGTCCGAATGGCGGGTTGGTGTTTTGCATAGAGTATCTGATCGAACACTCGGACTGGTTGCGGGATCAGCTATGCGGCGTAGGATCGGACGATGAGGACGATACGAACGGCGTGGAGGAACCCGAAGATGATTACGTGTTGTTTGATATGCCAGGTCAGATCGAGCTGTACACACACCTGAAGGCGGGCAATCAGTTGGCCAGATTGCTTGAATCGTGGAACTTCCGGCTCTGTTCGGTGTTTCTCGTCGACTCACAGTTTATGATTGATGGCGCCAAGTTTCTGTCGGGCACGATGGCTGCCTTGAGCGTAATGGCCAACATGGAGCTTCCGCACGTGAACGTGCTGAGCAAGATGGATTTGCTCAGCAAGGGCCACCGAGGGCAGATGGACAAGTACCTGGAACCGGACCCGCACGCACTGCTCGGCGAGGTGACGAACGAGTCCGCGTGGGGACGAAAGTATCGCAAACTCTCCGAAACGATCGGAATGCTGATCGAAGACTTTAGTCTGGTGCGCTTCACGCCGCTAAACATTAACGACGAAGAGAACGTGGCCGATCTGCTACTGATGATCGATAACGTTATCCAGTACGGTGAGGATGCGGATGTTAAAACACGAGACTTTGACCCACCCGATCCGGACGAAGCCAACGATGACGACGATGGACGATTCTATCGGGACGATTGAATGCCGGTCTAGGTATATTTTTTGTTGCGATTGTATTCCTCAGATGTTCAATACAGATTAACGATAGAAGATTATTTACATGAGTGTTATTCTGCTTGAGCTACTTGCGCGGGTTCCCCTTCTCTGGTCATCTATGGCCCTACAATTGGATAACTTTTTCCCGTAAACACAGTGGACGGCTCGTCGCGACACCTCAACCGCTTTCGTCACCATCGTTTTTGTTGTTTTTCGTATTTGGTTTTGACGATGTCGTTGACGGCGGGCTCGTTGGTTCGGTAGGTGCTTCGGTGCCGGTCACGTTCCCCATAACGTCACCATCGACGGCAAGATTGGCGCTGGTTTCGTCCGCCCCGTTGCCACTGTTATCGTCCGGTTTGCTTTCGAGCGAGAAGGGCGGTATGCGGCAATCGAACATATGACCATCCTCGCGCTCCATACGAAACGTTCCCCACATGTGGCCGCTCGGTGCTTGAAGGCTCACGTGCGAGCTGTACTGGAACGCTGGAAGGCGCGGGCTCAGCACCGGCTCCTGGCCGACCACACCACGGCCACGTACCGTTTCCAGTGTGCCCGAGAGCGAAAATATCCTCCAGTGGCGTTCGCGCAACTGCACACTCAGTTCGCCCAAGTTCTCCAACCGTATGCAGTAGCGCCACTGAAAGGTACACAAAATACGTTTACTAATCCGAACCGAACCGTCACCGAAGTCGGCAGTTACCCAGTAGACCGATGCCGCCGGCGTTTCTCGGCATCCCATGTAAAAGGGTATCACGGTCACCCGGATTCCCTCGGTCGTTTCCTTGTGCACATCCGATAGCTCTAACCAGGGGTGATTTTTCTTTTGCCACGCGCGCAACGTTTCCTGCGCGGCAAACGGTGGATCCTTGTCGGGCTGGTGAGCTAGAAACTTGTCAAACAGCTCGTGCTGCAGCGGATGCTGTTCGCCCGAGCTGTACGGCAGGATGTCCTCGTGGGCCACATAGTCCAACCCCGGAATGGCGTACAGACTGCGGCTCGATTCCTGGTTGCCGAGGAACGTGACGGCCTCCGTTTGGGCGCGTATGTACGGACAATCGCGTTGATCGATGAGCACCTGGTAGAATGTGTGCGTTTTCTTCTGCACTTCCTTGCCACTGCTGGACCCACTCGGTCCAGAGGCCCCGTTCGCCGATGACGTACCACCGCTCTCCAGCTGATGGGTTTTCGCCGGGTTCGGTAGATCGCGGTCGTAAACTCGGGCGAGCCACGGAAACAGTATCACACCGCGGTAGCCAAACACACGGTGCAAGAACAGCTGTCCGGTTTCGTATTTGCCCTGGGCCTTCGGCAGCTCGAGCCGGCCCACTTCAGCCAATCTGAAACGTAAATAATTATATAACTTTCCATTGAGTTCCACCGCTGAAATAACGTTGGGTGGAAAATGGGCAATCGTTGGGCACGACCGCGACGTCTGCGGAAACTGGTGACCCACATCGGTGCGCTGGCATGCCCCCAGAGGGGTGCCCCAGTTACAAGCTGGCGCACTTCTACGCCGCGCTCACCGTGTGTTGTGGTGTACCGAAACGGAAAATAAGCGCACCACCAAGTTGAACGCGACCGGTCGGAAATGGTGCAAAGCCAGCGCCTTCGACATCAACGGACTCATTGCGCCTGGTTACGGGAGACACTAAACACACCCTAGCGATTCGATGCAACGCCGAGGGCGATAATTTCTACTGTACAATTTTATTGTTATTATACGAAAATCGCCTTTTCTTGGTTTACACGATTTTCATTTTTCATCACACCGAGCAAACGTCACAATTTGTGTCCGCGAGACCCATTTTGACAGTTTGCACTTTCTCGCCTGCCCATTTCGCTCGTAACGGGCGAACGATGCGTGAGACGCAAATATGAACACCGTTCGACCACCGAAGGGAGGTACGTCTGTGCTGAGTGCTACAGCACGCAGCGTTTCGTCGGCGGTAGCACTCAACGTACTCAGCAGAGGCATACGTGCTCCTCTGCAATAGGCAACGCCTTGGGTCGCTGTGTCAATTCCATTTTGTTCCATTGTTTGTGTCATTCGGTCTTGAACGCCAGGTTTGCGGCTTGGTGTTAGGCCTTGTTTTCAGTCATCCGATAAAACTCTTCCGGCATAATGGCACTAAAAACGTACGGCGATAAACCGATCAGCTTTCAGGTGGAGGAGAATGGCGAGTACTACTGCGTTGGGTCGGAGGTAAGTGCTCGTGCGTGGAGACGACGTTGGCCAATGCTCACCTCTGTCCGTTTTAGGTGGGCAATTACTTGCGCCTGTTCAGGGGCAGTTTGTACAAGAAGTACCCCGGCATGGCGCGCCGTTTGCTAACGAACGAGGAGCGCAAGCGGCTGCTAGACTCGGGCATCAGTAACCACTTGCTGTCCAGCTCGGTGTCGTTGCTGAAGGCGACCGAAGTGCAGGACGTGCTGGATGGAAACGATGACAAGTATAAGGCCGTATCGGTGCACACATCCGAGCCACCGGCACCGAGAGAGAGCAAGTCGAGCAAGAAGCAACCGCCCTGGGTTCCCACGATGCCAAACTCGAGCCACCTGGACGCCGTTCCGCAGGCCACTCCGATCAATCGGAACCGGGTGTACAACAAAAAGGTGCGGACCTTTCCGATGTGCTTCGACGACACGGACCCGACGCTCAACGTGGAGAACGCCTCGCAGACGGAAATCCTAGTGCCGATTCGGTTGGACATGGAAATCGAGGGCCAGAAGCTTCGGGACACGTTCACATGGAATCGCAACGAGTCCATGATAACGCCGGAGCAGTTTGCCGAGGTGTTGTGCGATGATCTTGACCTCAATCCGACTCCGTTCGTGCCGGCCATAGCGGCTGCCATTCGGCAGCAGATTGAAGCGTATCCTAACGAACCGGTCCTGCTGGAGGAAGGCTCGGACCAGCGGGTGCTGGTGAAGTTGAACATACACGTCGGCAACACGTCACTGGTGGATCAGGTCGAGTGGGACATGGCCGAGAAGGAGAACAACCCGGAGGAGTTTGCCATCAAGCTGTGCGCGGAGCTGGGCCTGGGGGGAGAGTTCGTTACCGCCATCTCGTACTCGATTCGGGGGCAACTCTCGTGGCACCAGCGCACGTACGCCTACAGCGAAACCCCGCTTGCCACGGTCGAGGTGCCGTTTCGTACACCGAGCGAAGCAGACCAATGGGCCCCGTTCCTTGAGACGCTAACCGATGCCGAGATGGAAAAGAAAATCCGCGACCAGGACCGGAACACACGGCGCATGCGTCGATTGGCCAACACTTTTACTTAGACGTTTTTTTTGTTAGGCAGGGTTTCATATTTTTTTAATCCATTCATTAAACATTAACCTCTTATTATATAATCTTCTCAGCCTGCACTCTCTGTGCAAGCAGAGTATGGGGCGCGTGTGAATAATAAGAAACTGTAGCGACGGTAAACGCCAAGTTTTTATTGTCTCGTCTCGTCGGCTTCGTCGGTTTCCGAATCGGTTTCTTTCGCCTGCTGCCGGGCACTTAACAGGCGGATTATGTCCACAGCAGTGAAAGATTCGTCCACCTGCGTCATAAGATCGTCGTAATCGCTGTCTGGGGACGTGGAACCCTCGTCGGAGTCAACGTTTTGTTGCACGTTCTGTTCTGTCCCCTGTGGCGGCTCCTCATCTGAGCGATAGAAGAGAAAAGATTACAAAGAGCCGTTTCATAAACGGATTTGGCCGTATCTTACCCTGCTGCACAGAGACGATTTGTTCGTCATGGTCAGTTTGGAGCCTCTGCACTTCCTGTCGGTCAACCCGTCGATCTTGGAGTGCAGGAAGCGCGTCGACTGTTTCGACCGTTCTACACAGTCCCACACTAAGGCCATTCGCCCCGTTCTGGCAAACGTTCGCGGGTACCCATTCGGAGTCCACCACACTGCCGACGACGGTTGGTGGCGCGCAAGGAGTTATGGATGCCGTCAGTGGCTGGTCTAACGACAAAGACTGCTCCTGCTCTTGGTGTCTAGGTGGCTTCGATTGTCTTGGTTTGCGCGCCTTCTTTTGGGTCGTTGCCAGGGTAACCGCAGGCGATGGTAACTCGATCACCTCAGCTGCCTCGGGGCGCTTGCTTGCTATACATTTCTCTTTTGTGGAACCTTTGATTTCCGGAGCCGCCGTCAGCATGCTGGCGGTTTGCTTGGCCACGTTCCGGTTGTTTACCTTTTTCGATGACTCGGACGATTTCTTCGGTCGTCCAGGGCGCTTGTTTGCTTTAGTAACACTCGGAGCGGTGTTCTCTACCACCGCCGCCGGCATGTCCTTTGGATCGATTATTGTAATGTTTTGCATGGCGTTGCCGAGACTGCCGGGGTTTCCTGACTCGTTCACTGGTACCACCGCTGTGGCTTCGGGTGCTCGCATGTACCTTTCAAGCGTCAACGGTTGCAGATGGTGAGCAGAAAGCGTCGGCTCATGACCGAAAGCATGCTGCTCACGGTTGGCACCAAGAAGACTTGCTTCGCCGTCACCAAACACTACTGCCACCAGACCCTGCTGGTTGAGTAACTCATCGTCCAAATCCCAATCCGTATCACTGTCCGCTGCTGCCGGATCGCCGGTTGCTTCCCGTGGTTCGGCCGGCTGTTGAAGTACCACATCGTCGATGTTGAGCATGGTCAGCAGTATTGTCCAGTGGAAAATCATACGAAACCGCTCTTCGAAGCGTGCAATCGACTCATCGAAAAGTTGCTTATCCGGCGCGCGCATTCGTTTCAGTTCCTGGTTCCTGGTTTCAGTTCGTCCTTCGTTCTGTTCGTAGGACGCATTGAGGCACACACCGCGCAACCCAACCACTGTGTTGTAGCTGGGTGGAAAGCGACAGACAAACGGGTCCGTGGTGCGCAGAGCCAAATTCGAGCGCAGGGTTGCCACGAGCCGGGGCCAATCGAGCGGGGACTGTATGACGGTGAACAGCGTGGACACCTCCGTCTTGTTGAGCGGCACGTTGCACGCCTCGACTTTGGAGCACTCCACCTGCCGATAGAAGCCTTCCAGCAGATGGAGCAACATTTTCGTCCCCGCGTAGACGTGCTTCCGGCGAGAACTCACATCCAGCCGATAGCCAAACTTGTACCGGAAACTGAACATCATCTGTTCGTAGAGCTTTCGCTCGGAGATGTTCGCCAAAGTGTCGCAAAACTGACGTGCGCCAGCCGCAGGGTTGCTGCTTCTGATGTCGTAGATCGTTTGCCTCCAGTTCTTGTCCGTCACCGCAGAGGATAGCTTTTTCGTGTCCCGGCGCGGTACATCTTCCAGCTTGGCGTTGGGGTGTTTGGTGAGGAACCGTTCAATCGTGTAGTAACGCGTCCGGCAGCTGAGCCGCGAGTGGTTCCCGAGCGCTGTGGCACAGTCCGACCACGAAATCTTGTGAGCGCCTCCGTCGGCGAGGAACGGCTCGACGTAACGCATCAGTCGCTCGTCCTCTGCCAAACTCCAGGACGCCCGTTTGTTAACGTAGCTCAGAGTGTTCTTGTAGCGGGCATACACTTGGCGTACGGTACGGCCGGGCAGCAACGCTACCTCGGGGAAGCTCTTGAAGTCGGTACCGTACTGCTCCACATACGCCAGGATAAGGCAATCCTCTTCGGCGCTGAACTTGCTGTGCTTTATCGGTCGCGTAAGCGTAAACTTGTAGCGATTGTACACCTGTATCTTGTTGCGGAACGGCATACTCTCGACCACCTTGTTCCAAATGATGTTGTTCCCGATGCGATGTCGCTCCACCGTCTCCACGAGCCGGCGGTCCTCCTCCTCGGACCAGGGCATCTTTTTGTTCTGTGCCATCGGCGAGAAGTGAGCCTGATAGTGCACAAAACACTGGTACTCCGAACGATCCTGCACGTACTCGGCGATCTTGGCCCACTCCTGGCATCGGTACCGAGTTGCCGCTTCGATGAGCCGCGACTCTTCGTCCGGCTTCCAGGCACTCCGCCGTAAACCGGGCCGCAAATAGTTGTTCCAGATCCCCTCGCAGGCCTCCGGTGTGTGGCGTTGGCTGACGCGAATGTACGATATTTTCAACCAATCTACGACGAACCGTTGGCCCCCGTAGCTTCCATCGTACGCGATCACCCTCGGCCACAGCTGCTCGGCCGTGAGCGATCCCAGCCCGTCCAGTTCACGCTGAAAGCGCTGCGCGGTCGTCGAGTTGTTGCAGCGCTTCGCCTGCAACGCGTTTTCGCGCTGCAAGAATTCCCTCATCTGGGCCGCGACCGCCTTTTTCACGTTCAGCTTATCCTTCACCGTCCACAGCGCGTCGCTTGCCTCGTACAGGTCGAGGGGGAAGAACTCTTTCATCACGTTCTTCCGGCGCAGATAGTCCTCGTTGTGGGGGCCCGGGTAGAGAGCGTGGTCTTTGAAAAACGGCTGCCCACAGATGTACCCGCAGATGCGCGGTTTGCCAGCAGACCTCGGCGGTTCGGCGCGGCTTTGACAGTCTTCTATTTTCTCGTCGATATGGCGCAACTGTTCCCGACAATGGCCTAGCATACCTGCCAGCTTGGAGCGCATCAGCTTTAGCTTCAGCTGGTACTCCTGGTTCAGTCTGATGGCGTTGGCTGTCGTAACGTGGACATTCGACTGAATGATGTGCTCCACCTCGGCCGTATAGTTGACCAATGGCTGCTCCTGGATGGAGGTTGAAATACAGACGGATCAGGCCGAAAAGTTGGCTGCCTTCCGATATGCTTACCTCATCGCAGTTCCAGCTTTCCGGGTCCGATTCAGAGTCAATCACGGGGGAACCCTCGGTGTCGGAGCTTGCATCGCTGGACATTCTCACCTAACGCGCCGTGGCCTTGAGAGGGGTACTCTAGCAGGATCTTTCATCAACACAGCATCACTTTTATCAATTGTCGCCCTATAACATGCGTTTGGCATTTCTGTCTCCATAAACAAAACAAACAAACACACACTTGACGTGATTTTGACAGTTTGCGCAGTACGCACTTTATTTCGAATCTTCAGTCGCAGTAATCGGCTGGCGGTTATCGGTTATGAACCAAGATGTGAGTGAGGATTTTAGTTATATTTTGTGAATTTCCCTATTATCCTTTTCTTTTGTATAGAATTCTACCTTGTGCAATTTTCATGCCTTTTCGATGTGCAGTATGGCTATTAGAATATGTGTCTCTTTTAGTAGATATGCATTTTAAAACCTGGTCCACACGCTACGATTACGATGCGATATCGGCGTAAATGACATCTCTCGGATGACGTCATTAATGTCGCTGACGCAGATCTACAAATCTGAAAAAACGAACATCAATTTGTGAACAAATTTCAAACAAGTGCCAGTTTGTCCGATGACTTGTTGATGTTTTTGAGAAATCTTCATCAATGCAACTCTAATTTTTGTTGTCAGCTGAAGTTTCTTCACATAGTGCCGTAGATTCGATGGTTTGAGGCAAGGTTTCATTTCGTCGGCAGCCGTTTATCTTGGCCGTGTTACTCGCAGAGTTTGGCGGAAATCACCAGACAGTACAATCGTTGTCCCTCCAATACATCTCGAGTCATTGCACTTTCTAATGCAACGCTCGTCAATGTCACGCAGCCGATCATTTCGATTTCCCGATACTTTGCCAGGGGGTTGGCGCGGGGCGAACAACGGCGCCCGTAAAAGCGAACTGTTACGAATAGGACCAGAGATTTTAACAATGTCTCTGGTGCAAGCCAAGACCGCACAGCGGTTGTAGTGCCAAAGGAGAAGAAGATGTGTTAAGGGACAATGGAGAAGCCTCACTAACGTGCAGTGTGCACGCCTCGTCGGGCTCCGGTGGGATGGTCATATCGGCGGAAGTTCCGGCTATTCCCTTTTGAGATGGCAGGACTGCATCGACAGCGATACGAGAACGGCGGGTGTAAAAAGTTTGTGGACGAAGGCGCTCAACTCCGAGCGATGGCAGGAGTCTTTATTACAGGCCAGGACTGTTCGGTGGTAATAAAAAGCAATAAATAAATAATAAACAGCATAATAAAACAACAATCTGCAATTAACGTTTGAAGACGAACGCCAAAAACCATCAGACAGGTAGTGTTTCTTACTGATCTTTAGATTTACTTTATTTTAATAACTCTTTTCCATATTTCGCTGCTTTTTTCTTTCATTATTTCAAAGATTTATCATGTTAGAAAATCCGGTTTCTAACGGGTGTTGGCAAAGAATCAAATCACTTTCGCATATTTTAGTTAAGCTGAGCGGAGCAGCATCAAGATTTACTTTTTATTCTCCGATTTATGTGATTCTACTGCTACGAGTTACTTTACATTTCACTCTCTTTATATTTCGGCCCTGGCGCTCGTGAAAACATCGCCCGGCGCTCCTGCGGCGATTTTCCGGTTCACTCTTCGCTGTTCATCGGGATCTACCGCGACGATGTTCCTGTTGCCAGACTTTATAAACAGACGCATCTGTTTATAACACCGCACCTTAATTCGCGTAGCTAATCTGTCAACCGTTACAACTTTTTGTAACGTACCATGTTACTAAGTTGGTTCAGCAAACATACATAATTCTATCTTTAAGAAACGCAAAAATGAAAGGACAGTGAAAACTAATGATGTTGGTCCTTATTGTGAATTTTAGAGTGACGAACTAGATTGCTTGATTGCCTGAACGCTTTATCACAGACTTTACACTTGTATGGCCTTTGGCCGGTATGAGTGCGTATATGTTTCTTTAGCGTAGATGATTGCGTGAATTTTGATGAACAATAAGGACACTGATGCTGTTGGTCCTTATTGTGAATTTTCGAATGATCTGTCAGACTGCCTAAAGCGCTGAATGCTTTGTTACAGATTTTACACTGGTATGGCCTTTCGCCGGTATGAGTGCGGATATGTCTCTTTAGGTTAAATGACCGTGCGAACTTCAATGAACAATGAGGACACTGATGCCGTCGTTCCTTATTGTGAATTTTAGATTGAAGAACTAGATTGCTTGATTGCATGAACGCTTTGTCACAGACTTTACACTTGTATGGCTTTTCGCCGGTATGAGTGCGGATATGTCTCTTTAGATTAAACGACTGTGCGAATTTTAAGGAGCATAGAGGACACTGATGCTGAAGGTCCTTATTGTGAATTTTAGAATGACGTACTAGATTGCTTGATTGCATGAACGCTTTGTCACAGACTTTACACTT
>NC_071286.1:1659527-1696831 GCF_943735745.2 Anopheles bellator | reverse complement strand
ATGTTTCCAGAACATTCATATTTCTTGTTCGCTTGATCAACAGTGCAATACCTCTGATTCAAGTGCAAATCCGTTGCTGCATCCGGTGAGACAACTTCAGTTTTAATTGACAATTCTGTGCCAACCGTTTGTTTGGCAGAGTGCTCAAGATGTTCTTGATTGATTTGTGATTCATTCTCGTTGTTCTGCTCTTCGATAAATTTATGGACCAAATCATTCTTTTCATTGCATCGCCAACGAAAGCGATCCATTTTTTTCAAACGCGATTCGCATATCGTGCACAAATACGATGGAACTCGAGGAGAGAATGCAAGCTGTAAAAATATGAGTATCATAGACCAGTTTTACTTGTGGAACAAGTTGAGATGTCCGTTGCTACAATTTAACTACCTGTACACCGGCAAAATCGAAGATTTTTTGTACTTTATATTGTCCGGATTCGTCGCGCGTTAGAGCATCCAAAGCATCATCGTTCGACAGACACCATCGACATATTTTTGCGGTTCTGGAAAATAACTTGCTATCATACCTTTCAAACCTTATTGAACACCAACTTACTCAACATCACCCTCTTTCCTTATCAATGCCGAAGAATCCATTTTGACTGTAATCGTCTACTTAAGCGATTTTGTAAAATCGTTCATTTTGCACTTGTTTATTAAACAAATTCTGCTCCAATGTGTTTTGCCGTTTGACAATCGGTGATTTTTGACAGCTCCTGGGCGTCGAAAGTTCGTCAACAACGGCGCTGCTGAGATCCTCCTGAGTTGCACTGAGCGCACTCATTTCGATCATTTAATTTAAAACGTTTTATGATTTGTGGTCAGCTGCTTTCGATTTGAATCAGAATTGGGGCTTGCTTCAGCTTGTTCGATGTTATAAAAACCTGTCGTGACTTTCTAGAACTCTCCGTTACGGTTGTGTACGTGTTCCTTAGTTTTACAGTTTCCGTCTTACTGCCAATCGTTTACTAACATTCTTTTATTGAGGACCGTAGGCCTACTGCACCAACAGTGAAAGCCTCGGACGTTAGAAGCCAACATCCGTTCCCAAGGAGCAACTATGTCCGTTTTCCCGTCCGTTTTTACCATCCGACGGACGTCGAACTGTTGAAAATTGCGTACCACAAATGTAGTCATTCCGGCAACACTGCCAGTCGGCAGCACTGTCTATAGCTAGGTTCGCGCTCTTTTGAATCTATTTCTCCCATCTTTCTACGAACGTAAGTCGCGTTCAAACTCTCAACGATTACAGGCAGAATAAAGCCACCATTGATTCCAACCACGCGCAACCTGACTACCGTTTAATATTAAACACCAACGAACGACCGTTTTACCGTTTTTAGTCTTCGTGTGGCCTCCCAGTGTGGGTTGTGATCACACGAGTGTGATCACTGGCAGATTAGTTCCAAAGTACGCGGAGGGTCTTGTTACCTGCGCGAACTGTTCTAAATTTAAACGAGTTCACAACCGTCCGTTTTGGTGTCCGCGTCGTCAGCGCGCCGACGATCCGAAAGCTCGTGGCTCCTTTGGGGTGTTTCTACGACCACGTTTGCAGTCGGCATATCAACGTTTTATGATTGTTTCTGATGGAGTGGAGTTCTTATAACACTTTTCAAGCAATTTCAAGCAATAGTATGTAGCAAATATAGGGGTATAACGGTGCTCAATGCCGCCTATAAGATCTTCTCCCTCATTCTGAAGGAATGACTAGCCCCTTAAGTCGATGAGATAGTTGGCAACTATCAGGGAGGATTCAGAGAAGGAAAGTCTACCACTGATCAGATTTGCACCATGCGGCAAAGATGATTGAGTACAGGCAGAACACATATCACATCTTGTGTGAACCCATGACTAGTTACGGAATAACGGCCAAACTTACCAGACTTGTTAGAATGACCATGACCAACGTCACAAGCCAGCTGATGGTGGATGGATAGCTCCCCAATCTCTTTGCTAACACCAAGTGATTGCGCCAAGGAGACAGCTTAGCTTGCCTCCTCTTTAACATCGTGCTGGAACCATCCGAGACTCGGGAGTCGGGACGAGACCTCGGGGACTACTTCAAGTCTACTAACCAGATCCTGGGCGATGCTGATGGCGTTGACGTCATTGGTCAAAGTCTCGGTCGTTTAGTGAACAGGACCAAATTCACGATGGCACCATCATCAGCGGCCCTACCAAAACCTTCGCGGAGGTGACCGAAAGTTCGAAGTTGTCTAGATCTTCATCTAGCGGAGGTCAAAGGTAACCAACAACGAACCACCAACCGGTCATTCTATAGTCTGAGTAAACTATTTTGCTCACATCTCGCGTCGAGACGGTCGAAGGACCTCACTGTCGAGCAGCATAAACGTCATAAGATCTTCTGCCGTTCTCTTAGTCTTCTTAGGTCGTTGCTTGAAAGATTTCTTATTTTATTCAAAAACCAGTTTCTAAGGAAAATAATTGTTATTAGGCTGATCGTTGCAGATTGTGAACTTTCGCTAACTGTTATCGTCAAATTCATACATTCATACAATCAAAGATACAAAATTCAAACATATTCTAACCCAAACTTAAATGAACAATGAAGATTAATGAGGTCCATCCTTCTTGTGAATTTTTTTGGAGTGACGGGCTAGAGTGCCTGATGACCTGAACGCTTTGTCACAGACTTTACACTGGTATGGCCTCTCGTCAGTGTGAGTGCGAATGTGATCCTTTAGCTTAGACGACTTTGCGAACGTTGATGAACAATAAGGGCACTGATACTGTTGGTCCTTATTGTGAATTTTCGAATGGTCTGCAAGACGGCTTGATGAATGGAAGGCTTTGTCACAGACTTTACACAGGTATGGCTTTTCGCCAGTGTGAGTGCGGATGTGGATTCTCAATTTGTTAGACTGCGCGAACTTTGATGAACAATAGGGGCACTGATGCTGTTGGTCCTTATTGTGTATTTTCGAATGATCTGCCAGATTGCTTGAAGTCCTGAATGCATTGTCACATACTTTACACTTGTATGGCTTTTCCCCAGTGTGAGTGCGGATATGAATCTTTAGGTTAGATGACTGTGCGAACGTTGATGAACAATAAGGGCACTGATACTGTTGGTCCTTATTGTGAATTTTCGAATGAAGTACCATACTGTGGTGTGATTTGAACGCTTTGTCACAGACTTTACACTTGTATGGCCTTTCGCCGGTGTGAGTGCGGATGTGGATTCTCAATTTGTTAGACTGTACGAACTTTGATGAACAATAGGGGCACTGATGCTTTTGATCCTCGTTGTGAATTTTTGAATGAAGTACCATACTGTGGTGTGATCTGAATGCTTTGTCACAGATTTTACACTTGTAAGGCATTTCGCCGGTGTGAGTGCGGATGTGTACCTTTAGCATGCTTAAAAATGGATATGTTGCCGAACAATGAGGGCAGTGGTGCTTATGGTATTTGGAACGGCTTTTGCTACGGACGTCCCGAGTTCCTGGATTCAATACGTTTTGAGTTGTTTCTGCTGTTGAATCATCAGCACACCTATTGTCTGTCACGGTCACAGGATGATCCTGCTCGTGATCGAGAACATTACCCTTTGTTTGCAGCTGATGCTGTCCATCGACCTCTTCGTACTCTGATTTGATTGCAATTGGATTTTCCTCTGCCTCGAATAAATCATCCGGTATATTGCCACAACATTCATATGTCCTATTCGCTTGATGAACAGCTCTACACTTCTGATTCAAGGGCAAATCCTTCGCCTCATCCGATGTGGTAACTTCAGTTTTAATTGACAACTTTGTGCTATCTGCACACAGGTTTCTTGACACAGAGTGATCTTCTCGATCCTGACAGAGCAATTCTAAAGAATTTGTTTGCAGGTCGTCTTGTTCATGATCCAGTTTAACATTCGTTTGCCGCCGATACTGCTCACCGACATCTACATACTCTAATTTGATTGTAATTGGGTTTTCTTCTACTTCGAATGGTTGGTTGCCACAACATTCATACGTCCTGTTCGCTTGATGAACGTTACAACATTTCTGATTCAACTGCAAATCCTTCGCTGTTTCAAGGAAGGAAACGGTTTTAATTGACAATGGTGTGGCAACCGTTTGTTCGCCAGAGTGGTCAAGATGGTCTTGAGTGATTTCTAATTCGTTGTTCACTGTATTCTGCTGTTCGATAAATTTTTCGACCGAATCATTGTTTTCAATGCATCGCCAGCGAAACAGATCCATCTTCTTCAAACGCTCTTCGCACATCGCGCACAAATACGATGGAACTCCATGTAAGATATTAATCTGTAAAAATAAGAGTCTCATAGAACAGTCTCCCTTGTGGAGCAGAGTGAGTTGTCTGCTGTTACAATTTTACTACCTGTGCACCGGTGCATTCGGAGAGCTTTTGAAGTTTAGATTGTCCGGCTTCGCCGCGCGTTAGAGCATTCAAAGCATCATCGACCGACAGACACCATCGACATACTTTTGCACTTCTGGAATATAATTCGCTATTATACCTTTTAATCCTTATTGAACATCAACTTACTCAACACCATGCTCTTTTTTAATCAATGCTAAAGACTCCATTTAACTGCTATCGTTTTTTAAACGCTTTTGTAAAATCGTCCACTTTGCACTTGTTTACTAAACAATCGAATGCTTCAATGGAATCTGCCTTTTGACAATTGGTCTGTTTTTGACAGCTTCTGGGGGCCAAGTTCGCGCGCTTGTGAGAGAGCCGCCGCTCTTTTCAAACTAAAAAAACAGTTACAAGGTGTATCAAGTTTGTGTGAATTTAAATAATGATTATAGTATTAAGTATAGTTTTGATGTATTATATCAAACGTTTAAATAATAATTCCTACAGACGCAATGGGTAAAGCTCTTCGATCATTTTATATCCCTGTTTATCCTCGAATCATAAGTCATTAGATTTTTATCAGAAATTCGATCAGATCATAATCATCATAATCAGATGATTATGCGTCCCATTTTACATAAAATGTTGTTTTTGATCAAAACACGTGGAAAGAAAACTAAAAAGTTCTTCCTAACCACAAATACCACCAGGATATCTGCGATATCTGCGATTATGAAGCAGAACGGGCGGAGCTGACCGAACTGACCGTTGCTTTTCGGTCCCCGAGCCGGATGCTCGATTAAGAGGATATTAAACAACAAACGCTGACACGCATGATGCAAGATATTTATTAAGTGCTGAGTGTTTATGACAATATGCTATAGGTTCCCACCACACAGCGCATGGTTATGGTTAAAATATTTCAGCGTTAAAGCGCTCCATCGGTGCGATCGGTGCAGCAGCTAAGAAAGGGAGAGAGCTGAAGCTCGCACGAAGAAGTGTGTAATTTTCATAATGTTTCGTAGACATAATTTTGCGATTATTTCGTTTGACGAAGCACCTGGGCTTATGATTTCGACCGTACGCGAGAGTGCGCCCCTTTTATTCCGGTGCACCGGTGCCACTAGAGCTGCTGGTGCCTGCGCCACTGCTGCTCGAACCCCCGCCTGGGGACGGCAAAGCCTGAAGCAGCTCCTCCATCCACCCGTCCGGGTTGTCGATGTCCCCGAGCAAACCTAAGAGAGATAGGGGACGGAAAAATGAAACGAACGAAAAGGTACAAGGTGGGGTGTGCTTCTTACCGGCCACGTCACAGAACTCGCCAAACGAGGCGCACGGTAGGTACTCTTCGGCGAACGTTTGCAGCGTGCTGTCGGCCGATTTGAGCAGCGTCTCGTCGTTCCGGCGGATGTAGTTGAACAGCGAGATGGGCCAGTCCTCCAGCTCCTTGGGCGGGGCGACCCCACGGAAGCTGTCCCGGTACAGGAGCTCCGTGAGGGCCCAGAACATGAGGTACGGCTTGTAGACGCTGTAGTCCTTCGGGCGTTTGTCGGCCGGTGCCAGGAACTTGCACACCGAGTTCGGGCTGACGTGGCGCGCGTGACCGATGGCGATGAGGCGCCGCAGGTGCGCCAGCTTGTAGCGAGCCCACAGTTCGGGCGTGTGCAGGGCCAGCGACATGGTGAGCAGATAGATCGGGCCCTCGGCGTCGTACGCAACCTCGAGCCACCGCTCCGAGGGGCGCTGCTGGAGATACGCGCTCAGAAACATCTCCTCGCGCGAGTACGAGCGTGACGAGAGCAGCGTGTAGAGTCCGTAGAACAGCAGGTACGCCACCAGGTGCATGTTGGACTGGGGACCGCCGCCACCGGCGTCCTCGTGGAAGCTCTTCTCCTGGGCGAAGCGCCACAGTAGCAGCTTCAGATCGTGCATCGAGCTGCTGAACGTGATCTCGCAGCGCTGCGTACACTCCTGCATGTAGTTGTTGTGGCGCGCCATCGAGGACGAGAAAGAGGACTCGCTCACGTCCGGACCCCACAGCGGCAGAAGGCCATTGCAGCGCGTGTTGGCATTCTGCAGCGAGGCGCTTTCCCACTCATCGCGGGATCGCGCCAGCCGGATCGCGTTCATGTGGCAGTCCACGTGGACCACGTTGAAGTGCGTCACCGTCGTGTAGCCGATCGTTTTCTTCTGCTTCATTTCGTACTCCTCCACGTTGGCGCGCTTGGTGAAGGTGTAGATGCCGAGCACCTTGTTCGGCTGGCACGCGTAACCCTCGCGGCAGATGAAGCACGCCAAGCCGGTCTCCTCGCGCAGCTTCTCGATCTGCGATAGGATGGCGCCCTTGGCCGTCACCTGCCCCTTCTCGTTGGTGCGCATACCGAGCGCGTCCAGTTGCTTCTCGCGCGTGGCCATCGCTAGCCGCTTCTTCTCGGCGCGCGTGAAATCGCGCACCTCCTGCACGCGCTTGGCCGTGGCCAGCTCGGTGCAGAGCGCCTCCAGCAGGTTCTCCGCCAGCGAGCCCACGTGCTCGTCGCTCGAGACCTGCTCCAACCGGTGGATGATCGGTATGATGTCCTTGGCCACGGCGAGCTGCGTTGCCTCGTGCTTCGTGGCCAACCCCGTCAGGGCGCGCAGGATGTACTTGAGCGAGGCGCGCGAAATGAACTCCTTCAGCTCGTCCGAGTCCGTGCGTAGCAGCGTCGGCTTCACACAGGGCGCGTGCGACCGGATGTACTCCAGGGCCCGATCGACGATCCCCAGACCCATGATGTAGTCCTTCAGCGTACCGCCGATCGAGTTGTGCTCGATGCCGGTGGTCAGCACGCAGAACAGCTCCATCTTGAACTCTTCCTCGGCCGTCCGCTCGGCGTCGAACCGATCGAAGTCGAACACCACGCGAAAGTGTTCGCACAGTAGCGCCATCTTGATGTCGTTGCCGTACACGAGCGCGGCCAGCACGCGGATCAGGTGCCGCAGCACCGACGGATTGTTGCGCACGTTGGCGCAGTTGGTGCACGAGAGGAGCGCCTGCACGTACTCGGGGCCACCGAACGTGAGCGAAAACTGCAGGAACGAGTCGAGTGTGTCGGATGCCGCCTTCGACAGGATCGTCTCCATGATCTCGAGCAGCTGCTCCGTGACGGCCGATTGCTGGGCGTCGCTCTCGGCACTCTGCAGACACAGTTGGAGCACCTTCAGGAGCGTGTTGATGGCGCCCAGCTCCGGCTGACAGAGAACCTCCTGACAGCGGCGTACCTTCACGCTCAGCAAGAACAGCTTCAGCAGCACCTGCAGGAGCGTGCGCGACTTGGACACGTTCTGCAGGCTGCCGATGCGGTCCAGCATCACCTTCAGCCCCCCGCAGTCGGCCAGCACGTTGGCCATGCGGTACAGCTGCTCATTGTCCACCTCCTCCTGGCTCTTGGCATTAAGCGTCTCGATGAACTCCTCGGTGGCGTCGCCCAGGAGCCCGCGCATCCGGTACACGATGCGCATCGCGTCCCGCTCGCCGCCCTCCTGCAGCCACACCTTCTTGTACACCTCCTTGACCGGCAGATCGAGGCTAATGATCTTGTTGTGCACCAGCAGCTCCATCCCGTTGTCGTCGTCCAGCAGCGCCACGAGCTCGCAGTCGATGCAGATCTTGTTCTTGACGTCGCGCATCAGCGGACCCAGGCCGGCCTCGTTCGAGGGGTACGGGTTGCCGAGCATCCGGCCCTGCAGGTAGTCCTCCTGGTGCGGGTCCTTCTCGAGCGTCAGGAAGAACTCGCCCACGTCGTTCTCCTCCGGGTGGATGATCGAGCAGAGCCGCTCGAACATGAAGACCGGCGTCTTGACGTCGCTCGTCGGCGTGCGGCGCACCGTGTCGATGCAAACCGCCATGAACGCGGCCGTCTCCTCCTCCGTCCCGGTCGTCATTTCCTCCAGCATCTCCAGCAGCTTACCCTGCGCATCGTCGATCAGGCGCGTACGCTGCACGATCAACTTGCGCAGATCCAGGTAGCCCTGCAGCACCGGCCCCAGCAGCTTACCCTTGTACGTCTTGCGGATCTGCGCGTTGTCGAGGAACACGCCCATCAGCTCCACTAGCTGGCGGAGCGCATAGCCCTGGGCCAGGTCCGTCGAGAGTGTGGTCTCCTCGAGCCGGTGGATCTTTTCGATCTCCACCGTCACTAGCTGCACCAGCAACTGCAGGACGCCCTTGAGCGCGAGGTACTGGCGCGATGGGCACTCGTCCGCGATCAGCCGGTAGACGGTCAGGAACTCGCCGCTCGCCTCGCCACTTTCGCCGACGTAGCGCAGGAAGCCGGTCAGCAGATTGAGCATCTCGCGCTTGCGCTCCGGCGTACGGCTCAGGGACGCGATCAGGGCGCAGGCCATCGTGCGACCGAGCCGCGAGTTGGTGTTGAACAGGATCGGCTGCAGCCAGGTGGCCGCCTGCAGTTCCAGCGGCGCCGGAGGGACGCCCTTGGCGAGGGCTCGTTGGCGCCACCGTTTGGCGTACTTTTCAACCAGATACGCATTCCGCACGGCGTTGCGCCGCTGCTCCAGGGCCGATCGGAACCCGCCGAGAGCGGACTGTGCTGGGGCTGCTGCTGGGGGTGGTGGTGGCGACGAAGACGACGAGGAGGATGTGCCTCCTGTCGCACTGGCGACCGCCGCTGCCGCCGGTTTCCTGGGTGCCGCCGGAGGCATCCGAGCTTTCCAGGCCGCAAACGTGTGGTTCGTGTCGCCCGCGATCCACTTCTCGTAGCTCAGCGTGAGCCCGTCCGTCGGGTGCACGGTGCACAGTTGCTGAACCGTGGTCTCCTTCGGTCGCGCCAGCGGTGGACAGATCAGCGACTGCACGATGCGCAAACACGGGTGGATGACGGCCGTGGCGGGGCCGCGCGGATCGCGCGATGCCTGCAGAAACAGCTCGATCACCGTGCGCAGCTTCATCTCCCAACAGCTGTCCTCCTGGCCGACCATTGACTCCAGCAGGGTCATCTCGTGCCGTACGGCCGCATCGAGCGACACCAGGGGCACCGTGCCGGAGAGGGCCATCTTGACGCGATCGTGCAGCAGCCGACAGAGCGCCCCGGTGGCGTCGGGCAGATCGCGCGTCAGCAGACACAGCAACTGGCGCACTTCGTCCTGCAACTGGGTGGTTCCGCGTCGCAAATTGTTCGTCGCCAGTTCCTGCACCAGCCCCTGGCTGCACAGCCCCACCCGGCACGCCATGTTGGAGGCCATCGCGCGCAACAGCGTCAGACACTGTTCGGTCGACGCCAGGGCACAGCCGTAGCACTTGTTCATGGCCACCGTCGGACGATCGGCACCGACGCCGCCGCCGTCCGTCGCCGTCGGGACAGCGTCCTGCTGGCTGCGATCGTACGCCACCAGCTCCTTGCGACAGGCCTGCACCTTCTGGATGATCTTGCTCAGCTCCTCGAACGTCGACTTCGACTCGACGCAGTACTTTTGGGCCAGCAACTGGATCACGCGGTTCACCTGCGACGCCACGGTCGCCCCACTGCCGACGGACGACGCTCCGCCGATCAGCGACTCGTCCAGGGCCCGATCGAGCTTGTGCTCCGACACCTTCTGCACGAGCAGCTCCAGGATCTGCTTGTTGTTCTGCAGTGCCTTGTACGATCGGTCCGCCTTCTCCAGCGAGGCGTGGATCGACTGCACGGTTTTGGCCCGATCTTCGGCTGACTCGATCGGATCGACGGCGCAGCACGCCCGCCCGTAGATACTGTAGTCGAACTTGGCGTACTTGCAGAACCCGCACGAGTGGCACAGGAACGGGTCCTTCTCGTCGTAGTTGATGGCCCGGCACTTGTGGCACTGGAACACGTTCTCGCCACAGTTGCCGCACACGCCCGGGTTCGCGGGGACCACCGCGCTACACCGCGGACACTGGAGGCTCTCGCTCGAGCCGCTCACCGTCTCGTAAAAGTCCGCGTACTCGATCATGAGATTGCAGGCCGTGATCGGGAGCGAAAAGTCGATCTTCACGTCCGTCTGGCCCGACTGCAGCGTAACCTTGCGCGCCTTGTGCCACATCGACGGCCGATTCTTGAGCTCCACCACCGCCTGCACCGTGCGGTTGTTGTAGTAGATGTTGATCGTGCGCACCATCTTGGCCCGCTTTAGGTCCGTGATGCGCAGCACGATCTTAGAGATCGTGTGGCTCTGCACCAGCTTCACGATCGTGGTCGTCGTCGTGAACTTGGAATCCACCTTGACCGTCGACAGCTTGATGTTGCCGAACGGCAGCTCGGGGCTGTTGCACACCAGACAGGGCTCCGACTCGAGGTAGAAGCCCTCCAGCTCGAGCACGTGTGCCAACGCACTGTAGATCGGGGCGTTCGGGTGGCGCGACAGTAGCTCGTTCTGTTGCCGCAACACGGACACGGCCTGCGCCGTGTAATCGGGCAACCGGTCGGCTAGCGAGCGCGTGTTGAGCGTCAGGAAGCCGAGCAGATCGACAAACTGAGCCGTCCGCTTCCCGTACGCCGGCAGCAACGGCCACAGGCCCCACAGGCACTGCAGCAGCGATTCCTTGTGCAGCTCGGCGCTGTTCTCGTAGAACGCGTACACGAGCGCGTGGGCCTGCCAACGGATCGCGGTCGAGTTCGTTTCCAGCAGGAAGCTGCGAATGAACTTGCTCAGCACGGCCGGTGCCACCTGGTTGAAGATCTGGGCCACCAGCGCCACACACTGGGCCGGGTCAAACTTTGACTCCGATGGTGCCACCATCGTGTCCGACTCCTCCGACTTATCGCGATCTTTGCGATCCTTCACCGTCACCACAACGCCCCCCGCGGACGACTTTCCTGCCGCGGCCAGTGGATCGGAGGACTTTGCTAATGAAGGAACCGGGGCGACCACGACGGCTGCGGTGTTGCAGATGGCCGACTGCAGCAGTTGCAAGATGATCGTCGAAACACCTTCCTCCAGCTGGCAGCAGCTAATGTTGAGCAGCGACGACAGTATGTCGGCGTTGCGGACACAGAACTTTTGCCAGTTCCCGGTGCGGATCGAAGCGATCTCCTGGCACGCGCGGAAGTGCTCCGTTAGCTCGACCAGCGCGTCGTACCCGAGGATCGGTGTGGACGGCGCCGGCGTGCTGTGGTTGGCAGTTGCAACCGGGCTCGAGCCTACTTCGCAGCACTTTTTCACCGCCTTCATGTGCGTGTCGAGCGAGTGAAGATCGCGCAACTGGCGGTACTTTTCCTTGCTGCCGCAGATGTACAGCAGCAGCTTGCGGACCTGGCGGCGCAGGACCGGCGACTGCATGTACATCATGTACTCGCAGAGCGTGGCCGTCATGTACTCGCACAGCGAATGGTACCACTCGTGGGATGACGGGTGGCCCGACGAGAGCTTCAGGATCTGGTACGGCAGCCGGACCGCCATCTCGGTCAGCACCTGGGCGTACATCTCGAACACGTCGCTCGATCCCTTTGGGAACGGGCGCGTAAAGAAGGGCTGCATGTCGGGCGCGATGCCGTACAGGGTGGGCTTTAGCAGAATGTTTGAAGGGCCACCAGCGGCCGCACCGGAGCCGGAGCCGGCGCCGCTCGCACTGCCTCCCGAACCGTTGGCCCCGGCGGCAGCAGCAGCAGCAGCGGCGGCAGCAGCGGCGTTTGCTGCCGTCGAAGCGAGCCCTTCGTCGACGGTGACCGCCGTGGCCGAAGACTTCCAGTGCGGCAAAAAGGATTCCATGATCATCAGACAGTACGGGATGGCGTTGTTCTTCATGAGCGCATTCGCCGTCGCTTGGGCCACAAACGAAGCGTTGTCCAGCATGGCCTGATTAACGGAGGTGGAAGCGCCTGCCGCGGCGGCAGCTGCAGCCGCTGCAGCAGCGGCCGATGAAGATGACTTTGACTTCACTTTGCCCATCAGTACACCGATCAGGCGCAGCACGACGAGCTGAACCTCGGTTTTCGGGGTGCGGTGGGCCAACTGGTAGATCTTGGTCGTCGGTATCTCGAGCCGATCGATCAGCGCCTGCAGAAGCCGGGCCAGCACCTGCTGGTCGGCTTCCTGGCTGCCGTCCAGATCGGACGTCAGCACCAGGATTACCTGCATGAACGGGATGCACTGCGCGCCCGTGACCCCGTCGAGTGACGCAAAGTTGTCCACCAGCTTGCTGAGGATCGAGTAGCGCAGCACGTGCAGTTTCGTGGCGTTTTCATTGGCGGCATCGGATGAAGCCGGCTCCTGCTCGACGCCCGGGGCGGTTGACGGAGCAGCCGCAGAAGGGCCGGCGGCAGCGGCGGCGGTGGCCGCCGAGGCCACATTCGACGAGGTCGATGGTTGGGATGAGGTCGCCGCAAGCGGATCGACCACCGAAGTGCGCGGTGGTGACGGATTCGGTTGCTCTTCGTACGTCGAGCTGCGACCGGAAGTGCCACCGATGCTTTCCACTCCACTGCAGCCACTCTCCGAGCCTCCGCTACCACTTCCGGCGTGTTCACCGGCCGGCGATGTGCGGAGCGTCGATCCTTCCGTGGCCACGTTCGATAGCTCGTCATCATCCGATCCACCGCCGGACGCGTTCGAATCGACGTTGAACGACGAACCACCGGCGATGGCCGCCGCGAGACTCTGGCCACCCGCCACGGAGCCACTGTTGCGGTTGCTGTTGCGACCCTGGTACGCGGCGATGCTTTGCTGTAGCGTCGGCAGATCGACCTCGTTGTCCTGCAGGCTGAGCGCGATCGCGATCTCCATGATCGTGTCATCGTCCGTATCGGACGCTTCCAACAGGTGTGGGAACCCTACGCCCAGCAGTGCCTCGAGCGAGGCTAGCGCCTGGTTTCCGGCGGTCGGTTCGAGACCGAGTGATTCGATAGCGTCCACCTCAACCGCCATTCCTCCCACGGCGGCGGCGGCGGCGGCACCACCGCCAAAATCTTCATTTACCACCGCTGACGATCCGCTGCCCGACGATGGCCCGGCGACGGGTTCGCGAGAAGAACCTCCTGCTGCTGCTGCAGCTGCAGCCACCGCCGCCGCGGGCGCTGCCGAAGATGGTCCCCCGGCTCCACTGGCACTGGCCGACGGGGTCGGCGTGGAGCAAACGGGCGGACTTTCGATCAACACCTTGCGGCGCTTGATCTTCGGTCGCAGCAACCGGATCATGGCCTGTTTCGCGCTGTGGCTGATGATGGGGGCCGGATCGAGCAGCAGGCTTACGAAGAACTTGGTCATCCGCTCGACGAGCTCGGGGTCGGCCAGGGCAAACGCGTACACGATCTCCACCAGCGAGTAAATGACCGCCTCTACGTGGCACAGACCTCGCTTGACGATCGCCACCGGTTCCTCGAAGGCGGGCGTTATGAGGTACAGTTCCTTCATGAGCACCACCAGCCGTGACAATATGTGGAGTCGGTGCTCGGCACAGATCTTGGCCATCGCGTGTGGCCGCTGGATGGCGATGCTGCGCATCATCAGCACCGCCCGATAGTACGCCTCCGGATCGACGTCACCATTGTCGACCGTTTCGATCATTTGCTTCAGCTGCTCGTGGATGTAGTTCAGAATTTCGCGATCCTTGTACGCGTGGTACGCCACTTTGCTCGTGTGGCACGTCATCAGCACGTTGCGGGCATCGTGCTGCAGCACGTTGACGGTCGGGTACAGGATCAGTGTGGTCGCGACATCGATCGCCGACTGGCGGGCGGATTCTTCGGCGACCGGTCCACCGAGCAGCGAGAGCCCACTCTCTAGCACGTGCAACATTCCCGACAGCATCCGGTCGAGCGACGTCATGTACAGTCCGTCCCCGGATCCGCCGGTGCCGTCGCTGGCGGCAACCGGCCCGGTCGTTGCCCCCCCCAACACCGGTCGCCGGTTCACCATTGTTGCCGGGCGCGGATGTACCGACGACCGCAGCCGCCACAGCCGCCGCGCCGTTATTCAGCCCTGTACCACTGGACGCATCCTCCGCCTCTTCCGGCCAACCGAACACATCCTTCGTCTTGCCGTAGATCTTGATACTGTCCAGGATGGTGATGTGCTCCGCGTCGGCCGACGGACCCAGATGAATGCACAGCTTCTTGTCACTCTGCAGGCTCTCTTCGCGCGTTAGCGGCAAATCGAACCAGCGGGCCCGCGTGGCCACGGTAGGCACGGCTCGGCCGAGGATCGTAACCCTCTGCGGTGCCTTCGTTACATCCTGGGAGCCGATTTGAATGCGAACTCCTGCAAAAAGAAAGAATTGTTGCCGGTTAGATCATCGTCGTGATCGTCGTGTGTTCCCCCCTCTTACCCGTGATGACCATGTTCTGATCATTGTTCATCACATCGAGCGTGAATCCGTTCGCCTTGGTCGAAGTCACGTACAGGCCGGTTGAGTTTAGGCGATGCTTCAGGTGCTGCGTGTTGTAGATCTGCAACAGATCGTTCCCACCGTACTCGACGTCGTTCATGAGGGTGCAATGTTCGAAGAAATCAATCGGGAACACGGGCGCGGCCGGTACGCCAGCCGGACCGGATACGGTCCGATTTGCGGACGCAGCGCCGGCAGCGGCACCGGTGCCACCACCGGTCGCACTGCTACCACTGGCCGCCGCCGGTGCTTTTGTGGATTTTCGCGATCGCGACCGTGAAGGTTGCTTCGCGGCCGTCACCGAACCGCTGCCACCGCCGAACGATTGCAGGGTGTGCCCGATCGGTTGCACCTCGGGCGACAACCAATAGCCCGTGTTCTCGGGGTGGGCCGCATAAATACGCAAGCTGCCGTCCTCGCACAGCAGAATCAGTGTGGTCTTCTCCACGCCCGACACACTGTGCCGAATGGCGACCATGTCCATGATCTTGGCCTTGGCATTCTGGGCCTTAATTTCCTGCGCCATGTAGCCGTCTGGTTTGATCATGAAGATGACCGGATTGTTGAGGCTCTGCATCATCGCGCACACCAGCCCTGGGTGGCCGGCGATTTCCGTCCACTGGCAGAGCGGCTGGGTGGTCGCCTTCGAGAACAGCTTCGAGCTCGGATTGCACACCAGATTGATCACACACTTGACGCCCTCGTTGACGTTCGTGAGCGGCGCCATAAAGTTGCGGCCGGCCGCGTAGCTGAAGAACAGCAGCTGCAGCACGTGCGAGTAGTAGATGGACACACCGCCGGCCAGAATCTGCCCATTGTCGTCCGAGATCAGCGGGTGGTCCAGCTCGAGCGTGCTGGTCACGTAGAACGGGCCGTGCTTGGCCAGACTTTCGTCGCTCAGCGGCTGCGTGTAGATGTAGCCGAGTGAGGACATGATCAGCATATAGTACGTGCCATCCTGATCGTACACGAACGTACAATCGCGTATCTTGCCGCTCGGCACCAGGAAGTAGTACTGCGGGCTGTAGCTGTCGTCGGCCAGGTCGTAGATCTTCACGAAATCGGCCGTTACGAGCGCCAGCTTGGTCTGGGACGCGGGCAGCCAAATGGCGCGCTTGATGAAGTTGCCCGTTTCGAGCTGCGGCGTCAGCACGATGTGATCGTTCGCCGTGCCCGAGCTGGTGAACGTCAGTATGTGGCACTCCTTGAGCCCGCACACGGCCAGAAAGTCCTCGTTGGCCGGGTTCGAAGCGAGCGACAGCACCGTGCAGGGGACGGGCGCCGATGCGAGGCGCGTCAGCGTAAGCTTGCGCTTGGCCGCGTCGGCCTGCTTGAGCAGCGCCGATAGCTGCAGGATCGTGACCTTACCCTTCTCGTGCGAGATCGCCAACTGTTGGCGCTTGCCGTGGGGTGACGCAAGGCAGCAGAGGGCAACCCGGCGCACCAGGTTCGTCGACAGGAGCTGCTTGATCGTTTGGCCCTGCTCGCCCGAGTAGTTCATGCGCACGTTCTCGAAGGCGCCCTCCTGCGAGCCGAGCGTTGCGATCATGATCTCGTCGCTCAGCACGTACGACTTTTCCGGCTGATGGAGGCGCTCGAGCGCGTTACGCGCACGCCAGTGACAGCCGACCGGCGAGTAGCGGGCACAGTGCTCCTTGATCGTGGGCATGAGCGAGCTGAAGAACGCCAGAATGCACTGCACCACCGTCTTCCATTGGGCCGGGTTGTTGAGCGCTTCGCGCGACGATTCAATGATCTTGGCCAGATTCTGTTCCTTCTCGGCGGCGGACGAAGCGAAGCTGGCGACCGCACGGCTACTTCCCGGGGCGCCCGCCTCGTGCGCCGGGCTCGAAGGACGCCGGAGCCGCCGGAGGGCACCGGAAGCGGTGAGTAGCACACTGTCCGCACTGTCGGTTGTCCGCGGTAACAGCGCTGCCGCCGATCCGGAGCCGAGGATCGAGTCATCGCCCCCGTGGACACCGGACGAGTTGCTTCGTCGACTCAGCGCCTGGCAGGAGCCGTCTTCCTTCGCACCGCAGTCGCAGAAAAAGTTCCCGTACTTGGCGTAGCTGATGTCGTGGTTCTTGTGGCAAACCCGGGCACACACCGAACAAACACCGACACCGTCCACCATCTTGCACGTGTGGCAGTAGTACCAGTGCTGGTTCATAAAGTCCTTCTGCGTGATCGAGAACGTGCACAGCTTGTTGCCTAGGCTGTCCTCGTCCGAGTCCTCCAGCGTGCTGTCCTCCTCTTCGCCCCCCAGCTCGTCCAGCAGGTCGTCGGCGTCGAGCGGCGACCCATCTTCGTCCCAGGTCAACGCCAGGCTGCGCGTTCCCTTCGCGCCAAGCCCCAGCAGCAGATCGTTCATGTAGATCAATATGGCGGTCACGTTGTTAAACTGAATGGCCGCCTTCCAGCCCGTGCCCGGAGCCGCACCGCTCTTGCCGGCCCCTTCCAACACCTGGGCACGGCACACGTCCAACCACTCGATGGCCGCCGCGAACAACAGTGCATGACCGCGGCCCTTCCCCGCATCGGCCAGCGTGATCATCACGAGCAGAAGATCGGAAAACACGATCGCTTCCTGGCTCGGGGCCAGCAGATTGTGCCCGATCTGGATGAGTGCCTGAAAGAGCGCCTCGGACACGGACGCCGTGATGCGGTTCTCGGCCACAATGTACTTCACCAACGATTGCAGCAACATTCCGTTGCGCTCCAGAGCCTCGCCGGATGCATCGTCCGTCGGCGGCTTTTCGCCACAGTCCACCACGGCCCCGCCACCACTGCTGGTGCCCGCACCTTGCCAGCCGCCACTCCCTCCCTTCGTCATGCACTCGTAATCGATGTCCATCGCATCTTGTTGCTGCTGCTGCTCGGCGGCCGCCGGATCGATGGTGCTCGACGGGGCCGCACCTTCCGCCCCAGTCTCCGAGGTTCCTCCTGGCCGGCCGCTACCACCGGCCGTGGCCGATGTCGCTCCTCCGGCTGCCAACTGATCCGTTATGCTGGCCATTGCCGACACGGTGGCCATGTTCGTCGGTGTCGGAACGTTGCTCGAGTTGTTGGACGCGTTCGCCGTCAGACTGATGCCGCCCGGTCCGAGCAGAATGTGGCTGAGCCAGCTCTTCAGCCGCGACCCCTCCGTGACGGCCAGCTCGGCAATGCAGATGCACAACTCTTCCTCGTCGAACGGGGCATCCAGCTTTTCGGCGGCCTGGAACAGTTTCTCGAAGAACTGCAGCACGTGCGTCGAGTACGCCTGCGAAATGCTGGTCCCGGTGAAGGACAGCAGCACCTGCACCAGGTCGCCATCCTTGGTTTCGTAGAAAAAGTCCCGCATCGCCCGCAAGCCGTTCGGTGTGTCCAGCAGCGTCTCCCAGTACCGGAGGACGCTGCACAGCACCGACTCGTCGATGTTGGTGGCCCGCCGCGTGGCGCACAGGTCCGTGTACTGGATCAGAAATTGGTAACTGTGGCGCAGGATGTTCGAAAACGCGGCCAGCTGGTACGCCTCGCTGTTACTGTCACCCCCGAGCAGCGACTCGAGGCAGCGGTTGATGGATTCGTGCAAATACTCGGCCCGCAGATCGAACACCATCGGTATGAGGAGCTCCTTTAGGCGCTCGTCCAGCTTGTTGTCGTCGTAGTTTGGCAGCATGTAGTACACCAGATCGATCGCCGACTTGAAGGCGTGCTTCAGCGACAGCAGAATCGAGTACGACAGATGCTTCGAGGTCTCGGTGAGGTGCGCCTCGACGATCGTCAGGGTGTGCACCTCCACCGGGAACGAACCGCTGGTGAAGTTATCCTCGCTGACGCCCGACAGACTCTTGCGCCACTCGACCGTGATGACGTCCTTATCGTGCCCCGTGATGCACCCGACCAGTTGCTGGGCCAGCTCCGGGCAGAACGAATGTTTGGACCCAGCGATCGCGATCAATGGCTCCATCAAACAGGCTGGTATCTGGCCGCTCAGATTCTGGGACATCGTTGCACTGTGCACAGGGAACAGACAAGGGGTTAGCCAGCCGGATTGTTTTGCTCTGCTTTAAAGGCTCTTACTATGTTGCTACGCGCAGTATCTCCAACACGTCCAGCAGCGCGTTCATCAGCACCTTGGTCAAGTCAGCCCGAAACACTTCGGCCGCGACCGCTGCAATAGGTGACCAACTCTCACCCAACGACGGTTGACCGGTTTGGGTGGACGATCCAATCGGATCGCTGGATCCGGCTGCCTGCCCTCCAATCGATGTGGTCGAAGACGAGGCAGTGCTGGAGGACCCTGCGGCGCCACCTGCGGCGGACGATGCGCTGCCGGTCGATTTGCTCGTTTTCACGTTCACACCTTCCTTCTCGGCCCAGCAGATCGCGTACAGATGCGACACCAGGCTGTCAAGCAGAATGATCTGCGAGAGGCGCGGCTGGTCGGCGGAAAAGTTCTTCGCGAAGCTCTCCAGTCCGAGCACGGTCATCTTGAGGCTGTACTTCACATCGGACACATGATCCGTGAGTCGATTCCACATGGCTTCGGCCGATTGGGTGTACATGCCCTGTGGGGATAAAACGGGGGCTGCAATTGCGGAAGGTAACTGTGAGCGGAAGCTCGATGCATACCTGTTTCACCAAACTGTTGACGATTAGGTAGTGCGAATGGGTGATCGGATGCAGACAGCGGATCGACCACAGCAACGAGTGCAGATTGGGCGTTCTCTCCTGCATCAGCGCTTCGACGTGCTGCGTCGAGGGGGGCAACCCGAGCAGCAGCTTCCAGCAGAGACTGAAACAGTAGTGCACGGCGCACAGCGTTTGGAAGGGGATCCGCGCCAAGCACATGTCCGCAATGCCCAGGATGTCGATCAGGGCATCGATCAGCCACGGATACTTGAGCTTGTCGGGCGTGCACAGGATAAAGTTCCACGCCAACCCGTCCAGCTTGAATTCCTGCTGCACCTTGGCGTCGACCGTGGTGAGCGAGTAGAACTTGGGTTTCACGCCGCCAACGATGAACTCGTTCGCGAGCTTGCGGTGCTTGTCTTCGATATCCTTGCGGCAAAATGACATCAGCTTGGTTTTGTAGTTAACCAGATCGGCCAACTTCTGCTCGCCGTCGAGCGAAAACACACTGAACAGGTTCCAGCGAACCTGCTCGAGCAGCACATTCGGCGGATTGTACAGGTGCTTCATGAGATACTCGAGAAAGAGCAACAGTCGGGACAGCAGCATGATCTGGTGATCGCGCAACGGCTTCTCCGGCGTCACGCTTCGGCACACCTCCGAGCAGCGAATCACGCCGCCCGCGGTCAGCAGCAGGATGGACTTTTTCTGCATCAGATTGAGCGAGTGGAACAGAAACAGCAGCAGCTGTGCGTGCTCCACGTTGAGGTCCTCCACTTCCGACTCGTTCGGTATGGCCGGTGTTGTGCAGATGCCCTCCACGAGCGTGTTGACCAGCCGGTGCCACACCGACAGGCAGGCCGCTTCCTTCTCTTGCGAGGGCTTCAGCAGCAGAATCTGAACGAGCACGGCCAGCGTGCGCGGATACACCTGCAGGGGCCACACGTTCGAGTCCTGCGTCCACGGCGAAACGCCCAGGTGCAGCAGCAGAGCCGATTGCAGCGATTCGTTCAGCAACGAGTTCGAAATCAAATTGTGCAGATACTTGCCGACGGAGCCGGAAAATTTGACCATCGCGTTCTGCCACTGCAGGCAGCCCGAGTTGTCCTGCTCGCCGCGCGTCGAGTCACGGTCCAGTTCGCGCAGGATGTTCGCCATCAGCACCATCTGCTGTTCGCTCAGTCCCGTCTTTACGTACCGGTTCAGATACACGTGGTTCCCGCCCAGCGAGTTGTCGAAGAAGTTGAAAATCAGCGACGCCAGATACAGATACTCGTGCGGTTCGTCCTTGGCCGGCACGAGATTGCTGCCGTGGCGCCCCTTTTCATCCTTGTTTTCCTGCTCCTGCGACTCGGTCATCTCTTCGTTGGCTTCGGGGGAAAGCGTTTCCTTGAACCAGAGCCCCAGATAGCTGTCGCTGTCCTCTTCCTCCGGTTCGCTTTCCTCCGAACACGAGAACGTATCGTTAAAGTACGTCGTCGAGTCGCTGTAGCTCATCGGTTCGCCCTCGTTGGTGCTTTTGGTGTTGATTCGGCGAAGCGTGCACGCCTTACGATACGACACGGTGGCCAGGAATGTCAGCAGTTGCTGCAGCGTGGCACTGTTCAACACCCGGACGACGCGCTGGATCGAGGTGTACTGTCCGAGGATGTCGAAGCCGGCCGACTCGATGCTGCTGTACTCTTCCTCGTCCGTGCGCGAATCAATCTTCAGGTCATCGATCAGCTCCGTCAGCAGCGTAATGCTGTGGCGAGCGATGGCCGCGTTCAGCACGCCGAAACCTTGCTGCACCTTGAACAGATTCACCCGCAGCGCCGGTGACGGTTGAGCCGACGCTACCTGCGGCACATCGAGCGTTTTCAGCGGACTGCGCCCTTTAAGGCTCTCTTCGGAAGTTTTGGCCGTTACCGGCACGATCTGCTGCAGGCCGCTCGTGTTGCCCGACGCACCCATCGTTCCCTGGATACCGGAAATCAGCAACCAGGCGCCGATGCACAGGTGGTTCTGGTAGATGTGCGTGCGCGTCGAAGACTTCAAGATGGCTCCGATTTTGGTGAAAATTTCCAATCCCTTGTCCACGATGCCCCGGGCAAAGTCTTCTTCCTCCTCGGCCTCCTTCTGCGACTGGGCGCTGCTGCCGCCACCACCACCACCGGATTGTCCCTGCGTCTGTTGCAGCTGTCCCGAGGAGGCCGACTTTTGCGAGCCCGCCGTTGCCATGGTGAGCACGCTTGCTGCAGTCGACGTCAGCACACCGCAGTAGAGCGCCGAAATGCCGCACTGCGAGAGTAGCGTGATTTTTTTCGGTGTCAGTGGCTCGACCAGCGGCAGCGATATGGCCAGCAGCAGGTTAGAGATGTCCGATTCCATGAAGGTAAACATGGACTTGACGGAGTTGGCTTCGGTGCTAGTGACCGGAAGGTACAGCGGACGGCCAAGCATGGTGCACTCCTCGTACTTGATCCGATACTTGGCCAGCGTGGTGAGAGCGCTGGTGCACCAGTTCAGCAGCGAATTGCCGGCGTTGATCGTTTTCATGCAATGCAAATTGTGTTTGATGAATAGTTCCTGCAATGGGGTCATCGTTTAGTATCACGACGCATATAGCGAACCGACACGGTCGGGACACTACGTACGTACCGTGCAATCGATTTGCTCTTCACTGAGGGCCGAGAAAGTGAACACTCCGTTGCCCAACGGTGTAGTCAGCTGCTGTAGGATCACTGTCGACAGATCCGAACGAGACCGCTTCATCTCCACCTTGGGGCTGTCCTTGTCGGAAGTGCCGGAACCCGAGCTGCCACTGCTGCCGCTTGCGCTACTAACCGACGAGGGTTTGTTGGTCGGGATTTCAGGATACTTTAAGTACTTCATACCGGACACCGATATGATGGACGAGACCGCACCGCCACCACCGGTTGCCGGTTGGTTTTCGTCGGTCTTTTTCCCTTCGCAAAGGATCTTCAGCGCCATCAGCAGAATGCTGGGCTTGCATGGTGCCGTCGAATCCAGGTGTTGAATTACGTAACGGATCAATACGGATGAAGCTTCGGTGTACTGGGGAAGTTTTGTTTGTGACACTAAAGGGCGAGAGGAAAATAAATAATCACAATCAGCAATCACATTACGAAAGCCGATTTCGCAACAACTTCAACCATGACGTTGCGCGTTCAAGAAAAATCAATACAACTATGGCCGACAGTGGCTGGGGCACTGCAAGGGGGCCACAGTATAGCACTTACGCGATGTGACCTGGTTAGCGATATTTTCAGCTGCCAGCACGACAAAGTTGTCGAAAAACTGCTTGCTAGCCGGATCATGTTCGAGGATTTCATTTTCACTAGTTCGGGAGGGCAGAGACACGAGAAAAAACGATTAGTAAAGTTTTGCCATGCTGATTCACGATTGCGTTGCAGAATGGGGCGAAAAAAAGATGGACACCCTAGCATAGGGGAATTTTCACTTCAAGTTTACGCTTCACAGGGAGCCCGTGGGCCGGATATAACACACTACGTACTTTTGGATGATGGCTTTGACCAAATTGGTCATATCATTTTTGCCTATACTTTCACTTGACGATGAAACAAACGGTTTTAAAATTGCAGCCCAATCGGTACCTCCCGAATGGGCAGCCATTTTGGACCATTATGACAAGCAGAGCCATCTTCGACTCTGAGCTCTAACCAAAGGGGAAAACTAACAAAGCAAAGGGGAAAACTGCCTTCAAACGTTGGCAGTAATGTCACTCAGGAGCTCGTGGAGCTAGGTCAGCGGGTTGAGAAGTTGGAATTTTTCGCCAGCAAAACAGGGTTGCCAGTGGAACTTTGGATTTAACTTAAGTTATCTACAAATGCATTTAAAAGTCTATAATTTCAAAGCACATTATCAAACTACGCCGAAAATAAAGTGTTGCTGTTTAATGGTTGTTCAACATGCCCGTCCCACTCTTTCTGCTGCTCTGCCACCACTGCAAATCAAGCATTATAAAGTGTCAACATAGAAAATGGGTCCGTCTGGTCTCACTGGTGCTGTTTGTTTACGTTCGCGATCAGCTGATGACCTGATTACCCCTTAAATTTGCCGGCAATTCCAGCGTCTCGTTTGTAAACAAACCACAGCTGATGCCGGTTCTTTGACGACTGTTTTTATTTTAGCCGTCTTCGGCGCTGAAGAGATGAAGCATAGACAATTGATTCAGCCAAAGCGCTGGCGCTTGACCTGTTCATAGCTACTACACGAAGGGCTTGTTGAACTGTGTAAGCCTGGCGTTGCTTTGAGCTCCAGCATTCCATTTTGTACGATTTTGCCACTGTTCGAGCGCTTCCAACTAACTATCTGGACAAAACCTTCACATCCGTCAACATGGTTACTGAATAGCTTCCGCTTTACACGTTCCTGGCAGATGGGGCACTGCATTTCGAAACTGTCGCGTGAAAGTGCGATTGTGCGGGTAAAGTGCGATATGAATCGTTCTGCCGCCTCACAACTGTACGACGTGCCGACGGGTTCCTCTGTATCGACGGTAATTATCTCGGCATTGGAACTGGACACAATTCTTGGCTTACCACTCGTAAGATCGAACGATTCGCTTACCGGCAGCTTCGTTTTGTGGCGTCCACGAATGTTGTCACGCTTCGGCAACATGTACCTTACGTTCACCGCGTACCGGGTTGAAACTTCTCCATCGACTATTCTGCTCATTTCGTAAATTTTGTAGTAGGTGCCACCGCAACAATCGGCGTGCTTTTTCCACCATTCGTTGTGCAACCCGGGCGCACCTTCGATCGATCGTACGATACCGTGGAATGGTTTGTAGTTGTGGCAAATTCCCGTGCAACGGTACCACTGGGTCCGGCAGAGCATACTGGTGTTGTTCAGCTTGTGGCTGAAGGAAATGCTAGTTTGCAGCATACTATTCAGGAATGTCATCATTTTACGAAAGTTGTCCCCATGTCCTCCATTAGGTTCCTTCACCTTCTCTACTTTAAGGTACGCGTGAATCATCTCGTGCTGCAAATAAAGTTTCAGATCATTGCACTAGCATTACGAGCCGATCCGCACACGTTCTTACCAGAATGATGCTGATAATCTCTATCCGTGGTCGCAGAACTAGCAACGCAGCATTCAATGCAATAGTATATCGGCCATTATCATCGTTAAAGTTTCGATTGGTGGTCACCGTACCCATCGTGGTGGACCAAACAACATTGAAACGTTTCGCTTTGAAGCGCGATTGAAAGTAAAGTGTATCCAACTTATCAAACAGGGCCTGAATGTCGGGCAGGACCTCGATGAATTGCCACTCAAAGTTATATTCGGGGTCTACCCAAGTTTGCAGTTCTTCTATAAAATATTCACGAGCATTCAGATCTGCGGGCTAAAAGAACCAAATTAATGCCGGCGACAAAAACGAAATGAGCCAACCTGCTAGAGCCTACCTCTGCCCGAAACACCTTACATTCCGCAATCGAATCATTGTCTTCGTCTTTGACCTCTGGTTTCACTGCTTTCGCCATGTTCTCCGTCGTTGTATCGGCCAGCACACTAAGATCATCGCCGCTATCCGAAAGCACCTCGATCGTATCATATTTTGCCTGCAACTTGATTGCCAACTGATGATCGCGCTCCACGGAATTGACGATAAAAACGTCCTCTTCGTCGGAACTTATCTCTAACAGTTCCTTGTCGAACTGGCTCTGTAGCGCCTGAGCTAATCTAAGATCTTCATTCTGATCGGACATTTTGGACACTCTACGAGGAAATCGACCACTGAATTCGGTGCAAACAAATTTCGTTTCCGAACCTAAAAGATTGCGGTGAAAAGAAAAGCGCAATTTGCACAACTGACGTCTGACGTCAGGTCCGATGAAAATGCTAAACGCTATGCTTTGTCAATCACATTTATTCTATGGTTGAAAAAAGGAAACAATACAACCAACAAAGCGTAAAATTTTACGGTATGGAAGTACAATATCAATATCAAAGTGAATGGTTGAAGCGAACAAAAAAAAAGGCCGTGAATGTAGAAAGCTGTTTGCAGTATTTCCACCGGGGTTTGCTATCTTGTCAACTGTTAGCAGCGGGTAAACAAAAACATCACGGTTCATCCAACTTTGCAGTTCCTGTGCTAGGAAGCTGGTTTGTATCATCTAGCGAGGATGGGGGACGTTAAAACGTGCTCTATTCGCATTTGTCAGGACGGGCACGCCAATGCGTTAGCATTGAACCGAGAGTACACACAGATCGCCGTTGCCGGAAGAAGCTGTAGGTAGCCGACTGTTCGTTCACTGGTAGCCGTACCCTGTAAATTCGCGCTATGTTCCGGCTCTTTTCAGTGCTGAAGGTATTTTCGATCGAAAACGATGGATTCACTGAGGTGTGTAACATGCGGGGAGGAAAGAACCAAAACCTTAGCTACTCGTCGAATGACGTGGCGTGGAGTTCGCTGGATTCGAACATCCTGGCGACGGCGGCCACGAACGGTGTGGTGTCCGTGTGGGATCTCTCAAAGTTTGGCCGGCAAAAGCAATCGCTGGTGTACAACGAGCACGAGCGAACGGCCCATTCCGTCGCGTTCCACGGCACGGAGGCGAACCTACTGATTTCGGGTTCGCAGGATGGAACGATCAAGTGTTTCGATCTGCGCACGGACAAGATCGCGGTCAATACGTACTTTAGCAATTCGGAGAGCGTGCGCGATGTAAAATTCAGTCCCCACGCGCCCAACACGTTTGCGGCCGTGTCGGAAAATGGAACCGTCCAGCTGTGGGACATTCGGCGAAATGATCGTTGCACCACGCAGTTCACGGCGCACAGCGGTCCTATCTACACCTGCGATTGGCACCCCATCCAATCGTGGCTGGCGACGGGCAGCAGGGACAGACAGATAAAGGTGTGGAACACGAGCCCCAAGAACTCGTCGCTGGAAAACACCAAAAACGTATCGCTCGAGTACACGATACACACGATCGCGGTGGTCGGTAGGGTACGCTGGAGGCCCGAAAAAATGTACCACATCGCCAGCTGTGCGCTCGTGGTGGACAACAGCATCTACATCTGGGACCTGCGGCGACCTTACATTCCGTACGCCTCGTTCAACGAGCATTCGAACGTTACCACGGGCATCGCGTTCAAGGGCAACGATCGGCACATGCTGCTGTCGACGAGCAAGGATTCGACCATTTTCAAGCACGTATTCAAGGACGCTATGCGGCCGGCACTGAAAGCGAACCCGCAAGGGGCCAGCTTCAACTACAAGGGCGATCTGCTGTACGCGTACGAGATGAAGGTGATCGCGCCGGCTCCGCCACCGCCCGTTTCAACGGGTCTGCTAAGCCAAGGCAGCGGGTTGCTGGGATCGCGTCAGAAAACTCCTCCCTCGGCCGACCAGTTCCACCTGGCCAAATCGAATCTGTCGAACTTTTTGACCAAAACCATCGGCACCGGCGGGACAAAGGATGTGACGAAGACGTCACTGCTGAAGGACTATCTGGCTCTGAAGGGCTGTGCCAAGGAGTACGTTCTCTCGGGGTCATCGCTGGCGGAGATCTGCGGCCACAATGCGGCCGTGGCGAAGAAGTACGGCAAATCGAACGTTAGCTTTCTGTGGAACTTCATTAGCCAGCTGTACGCGTACAGCTCGATCGCGAGCACGAAGCTGGAACAGCGCAACTCGAACTCCAGCCAACACACCGGCGGTCGCCTGATGGCCCAGATCTCCAACCAGTCCAGCACCGGGCGTAGCGAGGAGCGGGCCATCGGCAGTGGCAGCAACCCCAACTTGGGCCCCATCAGCAGCACCGCGAGCAACGGCAATGCCGACGATTTCGTGGAGTTTACGAGCAATACCAAAAATGCCAACGAACCACCGGGCTTGGGGCAGCTACTGTTGGTCGACGTCGAGCACGAGCGGTGCGAGTTCGTGTTCGGCGAGACGGAACTAACGTTCGATTCGGTGGACTGCATCAAGGGGTTCCGGAACGGGTTTCTGTACATGGGACCGCACGATATGGTGAAGGAGTACACGATTCCGTCCTCGAATCTGATCAACGCACACGAGCTGCACCCGACGCAACACCGTAAACATTTGGCGGTGGCGGAAAAATCACAGGAAACGTCCCCACCACCGAACCCGGCCCCGAGCTTCCTGAAGATAGCGGACCACAATCCTACGCCGCCCATCTGGCAGCCGCATCAGGTGCTGGCGGACTGTTTATCACTGCAGACGGAGGTCGGTGACGTGCAGACGTCCTCGTGTATATTGATGGCCCTCGGCGAAAGGCGCCACAGTCTGCAGATCGACGAAACGGTCCAGGAGAACTGGCTGCTGTCGTACATTGAACTGCTGCATCACCATCAGCTGTGGAACGAGGCGACACAGGTGATCAACAAAAGCTGGATACGGTCGGTGGCCGAGTTGAACCAGCAGTCGACCACCATGTACACTAGCTGTGGCCAGTGCTCGAAGCAATTGCTGAACGCGGTCGGCTGGTACTGTTCGCGCTGCAAGTCAGCCCAAAGCTCCAAGTGCAGCGTCTGCAATGGCGTCGTCCGCGGACTGTACGCTTGGTGCCAGGGATGTTCACACGGTGGCCACCTTGAACACTTGAAACACTGGTTCGCCAACAACCCCAAGTGTCCCAAGTGTGGCCACTTGTGCGAATACGAATGAGCGAGTGTGCTCGGTTTAATAAATGCACAAAGTGGGTAAGGTCTTTTGATTGATCCGATTTTTCATTTATTCAAAACCGAGTATGGTGCGGTAAGATGAATATGGAAAACCCCCGTCACATATCCGTTGACTCGTCATCACTGGAACTCAGGTGGAAGGCGGGATTTCTGGTTCCACCCTGTGCCACCCCGCCGGAACTCGCTTCATCGTTGATGACTATGGCGGGCGTCAGCTTGGTGGAGCTGTTGAAGATCTTACGCTCCTTCAGCATGCTGCTGGCGCCAGGGCCACTTTCGCACGTTTTCAGATCGTGGGCACTGGTCACGTGCCTTATGGGGCGCGCTTCTCGAGCCGGCACCGCCGCCTGTGTGTCCTGATGATGGCGCAGAAACTCCTCAAACTTTTTATTGCCATCCCACGACTGGACGTCGAAGGCGCGGGAGGGAGGCGGCCGTTTACCACGTGCCCGCACCGGACGCGTCATTGGTTGGGTTTTGTGCGGAGGCAGCGCCCGCTCCACGTTGGGCATCCCGGTTTTGAAAACCGGTTTCGAGCCCACCGAATGATTGCGCTCGACGCAACGGTTGTTCCCGGTGTGGCTAGCGTTCTTTGAGCGCTGTCGGGGCGGCGTCGGCACTCCAACCGGCGGCTGTTGGCTGGGGAGCGCTGATTCCGACAGTTTTCTAAACAGAGCGTGAGGGCTCCCGGTCCGGTTCGGGCGATCGTGGGCATTCTCCAGATTGTACGAGGTACGCGACGACGAACGGCTCAGTTCGGGCGACGAGGGCACGCTCGGTGAGGCCACGGAAAAGTCCGACACTGTGGTGTTGCGCGAAAGTTGTGACAGTTGCCGCGGGACCGACGAAATCCGGCGAGCTCGATCTACGTCGTCTTTCAACGGGTACGGTTTGGGGGGAATCGGCGGTGGAAGCGACTGCAGTTGAATACTGGCATCGGACAGCTTTGGCCCCGGTCGGGGTGCGACCGCCATGCTGGCCACCCCGCGGGCCGGTGAGATGAAATACGTTTCGATTTCCTGCAGCGACTTGCCTTCCGTTTCCGGCAGCACCTTGTAGAGGATCGCCGCGCCAACCAGTGTCACTAGGGAGTAGATCCAGAACGTGCCGGGCAGCGTGAAGGTGGCCAGCATGGACAGGAAACTTTTGTTGGCCAGAAAGCCAAAAATGTACGCAATTCCACCGGCCAGTCCGGAGCCGCCGGCGCGTACGTTCGGGGCAAACATTTCACCGATCAAGATCCACGGCACCAAGCGGATGCCGATGTGCGTCAGGAAGGCACTGCCCAGCAGGAGCGATAGTGGTACCCAGACGAACCGATTTTTGTTCACGTGCGGCAGCGGCACGAACACCTGGTCCGGGATGGCCGATTTGACGTACTCGCCGTAGCTGATCGTTACGTTGATCGGCTCATTGAGACTGTCGTTAACGTAGTAGTTCGTAAAGCTTTGTGCCGAATAAACAATGCCGTCCGCGGCGGCCGCTGAGTCGCTGCGGTTAGGCTGCCCCATGGCTGTGGTTGCGTTGAGCTGCGTCTCCAGGTGCAGCGGCAACACCGAACTGTTGGACAGCTCGGCGATCACCTCTCGCGACCGTAACGGTATCACGGTGATGTCCGCCTTGATGGAGGATACGTTTGCCACGACATTGTGGACGGCGGCACCGGGAATGTCGTTCAGGAAGTAGGTATAGGTGGCGGCTCCGAAGAAGCAGACGGCGCATCCGATAGTCGAGAGGAACACTAGCGGTCGCTTACCGGTACGGTGCACCAGAAACACGCAAAACAGCGTCCCGATCAGCTCCGTCAGCCCGAGCAGACACGTCGCGTAGTACTTGTTGATCGGCGCTTTCAGCGTGTGAAAGATCTAATGCGATAGATCAACAGCACGGGGCCGATTAGGGTGGGGCGGTTGGCGGCCGGTCGCTAAGGTCACATACCTGAACGGCATACGTTTGGAGCGTGGTCATGCCCGAAAAGTGTCCGATGAAAAAGCACAGCAGAATGATCCCGAATGGCTGAAGGAAGGCCCTTCGCGTGTAGAGCCGGGCCTTGTCGACGATCGTGAAGCCCTTCTGCAGCGCCACATCCTTCGTCATCTGTTGCTCAATCTCTTTGAACTCTTCGCTAACTTACCAAACGAAACGACAGGAATAATCTCGTGATGAACGAACTGATCGTCCTTCTGCGCCTACCTGTTCCGGAGACACCCAACCACGTAGCCACGCTAGTGCCACTTTAGATTCTTCCAACCGTCCCTTGCTGGCCAACCACACCGGACTCTCCGGTATGAGGAAGAGCAACAGGGCGGCCAGTACCGGGACGACGGAACTAACCAGAGCGACCGTGCGCCACTTCAGAAAGCTGCCCATCAAAAACTCCAACAGCACGCCCAATATGACGCACGTCGATCCGGTGGCTGCCAGCATGCCGCGGTAGCGCGGTTGGGTAATTTCGGCCACGTACGTCAGCACCGGCGCTTCGCCGAGTCCACCACTGAGCCCGGCCAGCGCCAGCCCCCAGTACAGAAAGGAGACGTCGCTCGCGTAGTGAAACAGCATCCAGGCGACAAAGATCGGAATGTTGATCAACTGGGCAGCGAACGAGACGTGGACACGTGGTTTGAATCATGGTTGGTTACGAGGGCCCGGCCCGACACCGCCTTACCTGCATTGCCCGCCGTCGGCCAATCGGTTGAGCAAGGGCACCGGAAAATATACTGCCCAGCGGGACGCAGATTAAGTTGATGGAGCTGAGCCACGAAATTTGCTCCTTGCTCAAGATCACATCCTTCTCGAGGGCCGGCTGTCGACCGTCACCGCCCTGGATGGCCGGGATCACTATGGTCGGGAAGCCGAGCGTCATGCCGTAGCCGAGGAGCAGCACATTCTTCACTCCGACCGCCAACGTTTGCGCCAGTGCCGCCTTCCGAGTGGTAAGCCGATCCGAGTCGGATCCGACACTGCCCCGCTTATCCTCACACTCGGGGTCAGACATCGCGCTGAAGTAGCAACTGGCAGCGGTACACTTTACGTAATCGAAGAACACGGTCCCCGGGTGGGTTTCAGCGTGCTGGGAGCGGTACTGATGGAACACTTCGCGATCACTGACCGTGGACCGGCTGGTGGCACTGGTGGCGCTCGTCTTGCGTATGGCCAACCCGAGCGGATCCGGATCGTGGAACTGTTCACCGACAAACTTTAGCTTCTCCTTCCGTTTGCCATAGTTGGTCTTGCGGACGGCCAACTGGTACGGATCGGGATCTTCGAACGTTTCGCCCTTCAGCACCACCTTCGGCTTTCGTTTCTTGCGCTCCTTCCGCTTCCGGTGATGAGCCTGGCAGCAGCCGGTGGCAGGTGATGGCCGATGGTTCCACTGTTGCTGCTTGACACGTTGCTCGGTACTGGGCTTCGAATCGCGATCACCGTCGGTCGCGATCGGTGATCGCTTTTGGCAATCGGCCGTGCTGCGGAAGTTTTGCGAATCCATTAGCACGAATTTGTTGATGGCCCGGGGCCACTGGAGGCATCGGAAAATGCCGTCACTGTTATCAAAATCGGGGAGGCCGCCCCTTGCCCCTTGTGTACGCTGTCGATTAGCACCGATCGGAGCGCGGTCGTCCGATGGGAAGGTGTCAATCCTTCGACTGGTTGTTGTTTTTGTCGGTGATACCGCTGATCTGGATTCGAATCCAACGATCGCGCGCGGCAGTTTATGGAGAATCAAATTTTGTGGCCTACAAAAATGGGGCGGCTTACTTACTTGTCTTTCAGTCTCATCCCGTCCGCGGGTGGTTTTGGGGCCCTCCGAATTCGCGTGGCGTAAGTGAACACTTCACTGCCCGTTGACCGGTTCCCAGCTTTGCCGGGTTTCGCCGAAAATTCCCCTCCACGCAAATCGCTGTTTGGTGCGAAAAAACAATATAGACCCGGTCAGTCGGCGGCCTTCACTAATCGATTCGATCTACTGACGGCCGCGCAGCGCACCGCGACTTCGTTCGCGTGTTAACGGATGGCAACTGTCCCGCGCAAAGTACGGCATTGCGAGACGATCGGCCGCCGCCGTCGATCTACGCGTCAGGGGATTTCTCGACGCGCGCGGCAGGCTGGTTGGAAGCGGAATCGGGGGCAGTGCCATTAGAATATTCTATTGCCACCCCGCCCCCCCAATGGGGGCCCCAGTTGTTCCCCTGGCCGGGGCGGGAATTTCGTAGGGTTTTATCCGAGTTTCGCTGATTCGCGCCAATTGTTGGAGCAAAACGCAACATCGTCAATTGATTCTGAAGTTTTTATTCATTAAATAAAATTTCCATTCAAAAAAGAAAATACAAACTTCAACGTTCACCGTCAACGCAGCGTGAGGTCCGTAGTTCCGTGCAAGGCCAATTCGTTATCTGCGAGGCTCCGTCAGTCGGCGGCCCGGTTTAGGCGGCCACCTTCTCCTCCGTGCAACCGGTGGTGGCCGACACCATCGACTGCCCATCGTCAGCCGGCGCATCCTGGCACGAGAGGGACGGGAACTTCTGGTACAGAGCCGCCCGGTACCTAGGATGGCTGATGCCGTACACGATCGGGTTGTAGACGGCGTTGGCCTTCGCGAACAGCGATCCCCAGATGGTGGCCAACGGGGTGATGGGTGCCGCCTTGAAGATTCCGGTATAGTTGATGACCAGGTACGGGGTCCAGGCCATGAACCACAGCGAAATGGTGACCAGGGCGACCTTGGCCAGCTTCATCTCGGTGCTAGTGTTCTGAGCTTCCTGGGAACGCAGCGAGGCGACGTTCATCTTCTTGGCCTGTTCTCGCATGTTCTTCTCGTGAGCCGAGACAGCCTGGGACAAGGGACAAATGAAACGGTGACAAGTTAGAAACGGATTTCGTTTGCCCATGGCCGTGGGACCTTACCTGGATGATGAAAATGTACGAGTAGATGATGCTGAACAGCGGCAGGTAGTACACGAAGCCCGAGTAGATCAGAATGTATGATCGGCTGGTGAAGTCCTGCGTCAAGTAGTCGGTTCCGCAGGCGGTCATGTTGCCCTCCGGCACGTATCGGTTCCATCCGAAGAGAGGGGCCAAGGTCCAGAGCAGGGCGAACGCCCAGATGCCCAGAATGCGCAGCAGCGCTCCGTTGTTGCCCATCGGCTTGGCCGAGAGACCCTTCACGATGACGTTGTAACGATCGAACGCAATCATGGTCATGGTCCAGATCGAGGCACAGCCGAACAGTGATCCAAACATGCCGTACAGTTCGCAAGCGAACGGACCGAGCACCCAGGTCTCGTACCAGCAGTTGATCACCATCGGCGGGGCCATGGTGAACATCATCAGGAAATCAGAGAAGGCCAAATTGACCACCAGCAAGTTGGACGGGGTACGGAGTGACTTGGTATTGGTGAAGATGTACATCACGCAACCGTTGCCGATGAGCGAAACGACTCCGAGGACGAAGATGGCGAAGCCCAGGATCGAGTGCCACAGCGGGTTCATCGGCGGAAACTGGTACCAGTGGGCGTCCACCATGTGGAGCATCTCCGGCGGGACCTTGTCAACCACCGTGACGTTGCTGACGACCGTCTGGGTCCAGGCGCTGAAATGGGGCTCCGCGTACGCTGCCATCCTGAATCGTTGCCGTAGACAGTTTCGCACACAACAGTAACGGGCTGCTCTCTGATGCTCTCAGGCGGTTCTGGTGACGGTTCTGTGGTGTGTGGCCACGGGCACTGTTCCCACTCTAAGGTCAAGCTGAAGAAAATCGCGTTTGATGGCGAACTACTCCAGGCTCACTGTAGCTACTGTGGAACTCTACTTGGACTGATCACCGGTGTTGTACCAAGAAACAACTCGTCCTTCGTACCGTCGGTGCCGGTCTTTTATAGTTCGGCTCCCAAATATGGCACTAATTCGATTAGCCGCGTCCGGCCGGCCCTACCGGCGGGTGTCCTGGTATTCATAATTTCGGAATCGCTAATCCTTAACGTAATAATTCGTGTGTCGTTGTGGCCTTTTTTTGATCCTGCTCTGCGGCCCAAGGGCACACGCACCGTACCTGACAACAGTGGCGCTCCATCGTGGTCCGTAAGCGTGGAGTAAAATCAAATTAAGTTCTTGTTGAGGTCATTTAATCATTCTTTCACAACTTTATTTTTGGAAGCAATGGAAATCAGCAAGGGATGCGATTTTTTTTGGACTGGATAAAAAATCATTCACTGAAATGATGATGTTTAATGATATCTTTCTGCGAATTCCGACTATTCCGCTACAATTGAATGTTACAACTTATAGCAAATTATTGTAATTTTTTAGATACAATGGTGGGTACCACGTGTGTAAATTCCAGAACTGTGAGGGGCTTACCCAAAAATAAAAAATAGCTATTTCGCGAGGGACTATACATATTGTTACCCAATCAACAGGCCCCCGTGTCCTTCCGTCCATTTTCCCTAGGGGGCAGACCTTGGTAAGGGTGGGAACTAAAAAGAAGCGCGATGCGGGTTCCCTTATTAATATCCTTCAGTAAAAGGTTCCCAGATTAGTTGATAGTTCTCTCTTTTTTCGTCGTATTTATAAAAGTTTGAAGCTTCGAAATTCACAAAAGATTGAATATGTAATAAACTAAGTATTGATCAATAAATAAATATTGAGATTATTATACGGTTGTTAGTGATTTAGCTGTTGCAATACTTCAAATTGCAAAGCAAATTCAAATCCAAAGTTCAAATAGTTCCACGAATTAGACCTTTCTTGCAATGAACTCGCTACTCCGACCCCTCACCGTGTCCGCTTTATGCAATGTTTCAGGTTCGTGTTTCACACCGATCAATAACCGTAGCGTTTGAAACAATCGACGTTTGGTCCATTTTATCCTTGCGGTAGGTCAACCACGAAAAACGTTGGCGCAGAGCTGCCTTATATTTCGGGTGGCTGATGCCGTACACGATCGGGTTATAGACTGCGTTGGCTTTGGCGAACAGCGATCCCCAGATCGTTTGAAGAGGTCCTATGGGCCCGGTGCCAAGGATACCTACGTAGTTGATGACCAAGTAAGGGGTCCAGGCCATGAACCACAGCGAAATGGTAACGAGTGCTATTTTCGCCAGCTGGATTTCTGCATTCCGCCCGATCCGCCAATGGTCCGCCGATCGAAGGGACACAACGTGCATTTTTCTCGCCTGCTCCCGCATGGTTCTTTCGTGGTCCGATACAACCTGAAAAGGAGAAAAGTTAGACACATGCGAAGGACACACAAAAAAGGCACTAGGACTCTTTGGTTTTACCTTTAAAATGTAAGTGTAGTAGTAGATGATCAGAAATAACGGTAACCAGTAAACGAAGGCCGAGTATGCGTAGATGTAGGAAACACTGACCCAATCCTTCGAAAGATAGTCCGTCCCACACGCGCTCATATTGCCTTCCGGAACATACCGATTCCATCCGAACAGTGGGGCTAAAGTCCACACCAATGAATTGGCCCACACTAAAAGAATCCGCCCCACCGATCCCCGGTAGGTGAGCGGATTGGCTGAGAGACCGTGGACGATGACGTTGTAGCGTTCGTACGCGATCATGATCATGCTCCAGATGGAAACGCACCCGGACAATGAGCCGAGCATTCCGTACACTTCACACCACAGGGCCCCGAAAATCCACGTCCCGTAGTACGAATTAACGATGACCGGTGGAGCCATCGTGAACATCATCATAAAATCGGCAAACGACAGATTGATCACCATCAGGTTGGAGGGCGTGCGTAGACTTTTGGCGGTGGAGAATACGAGAATCACGCAGCCATTGCCCACGATGGCAATGAGCGCCAACAGTCCCACAGTAGAGGCCAACGCTGTATGCCACCTCGTGTCTAATGCTGGAAACTGGTGCCAGTACGTATCGACGAGGTGTAACATTTCGGGCGGCACTATATCAACCATCGTCCAGTTGTCTACGGTAACTGTCCAGGGTAAGGGCTGTGGAATCTGAGGTCCAGTGACAAAAGTTGCCATTGCCCGACGATTCACTGCTCTTTGTAAAGTTTGTAGGGTAGAATTTGGCACTTTACTATTCCGAACTGGTTGTGGACGATATTAGAGGCACCGTCTAACCGTCTAACTGGATCGGACCGAATATTGCATCACGTATTTATACGAGTTTAATTCATTCAGAAGAGCCGCCGTAATTGGATTATTTCAATAAAATACGGTAGATTCTATGATTGACAGTAAACTCTGCAGGACAACTTAATCCAGATGAGGCAAGTCAATGGATGAACGATTGATTCATGTTTCTGTAGCAACGGAGCAATCGTGAGAAAGTGACTCAGTTGTTGAGTTTATTTTTGTTACAATCGCATGTCCATTCGGATCCGCATAGTTCACTGTCTATGAAATGCTTCTATTTGGCCCTAACCAAAGGAGGCGCATTGTCGCTCGTGTACGATTGCGCAAACACGCGGTTCTCCCAGTCGATTGAAATCATCATAGCAACCCGTTGGTAACTATCGTTTGTTACCGAAAAGAAATTGGCATTTGGAAAATGTCTTTTGCTAGCAACATTCAAACGTTTCGTAAAAATAGTCCTTCGGAGAACTTTCCATTCCAAGCGAAGCGAGGGCAGTTGGAAGGTGATGCGGCACAAAAATGCACCGAATACGATCAAAATTTCGTTTCGTTTCATGATGATTCAAAACCCGGTAAGCGATGGTGACGAAGCAGCCAATGGCCTTTTCATACATTTCGTGGGTAATGGCAATAGATTCTTTGTAGCGCTCCGCCGGGATCAGCTTAGGGAAGTGTACAAGAAAAAACTCACGCAAATTCTGGTAAAAAATGCCAACGAGCAGCTGGAAACATTGTACCGACAGGAGGAGGAACGGAATCCGCTGAGGAAAAGGATGAACTACTATCTGGCCAAAGACAACAGCCAGGACGCGCAGTATTGCTTAGAGCGGACGGACGATACTGTTACGTTTTGGAGCTACGGCAAGCGTCGGAATCAAAACCATCGATTGAACAACGCTTTTACTAAACCACATGACGAAAAGTTGGATGTTCAATTTGAATAAACCAATTGTAATCTACTTCCGGTGTGTCGTTCGAAAGCAATAAAGACAGTAACTAAGCGCTAATAACGAGCGCAACGATCCGAAAGGATTTTGAACCGATTACGACCAAGACCGGTTAGGAACCGGTTCAAGGAAAAAGGCACAGGTATTTTCATCTTGCATTTATTCTTTGCTCTATAAAACAATCTACTTTTAAAACATCGCAGCCTTAAGCTTTCTCTTCCGTGGCCTGAGTGGCACCGGAGGCAACCGACTGCCCATCGTCTGCAGC
>NC_071286.1:1633827-1654527 GCF_943735745.2 Anopheles bellator | reverse complement strand
ACCATTTATGAAAGTGACAATACACACGTTAGAAAAGACATAAAACTAGTGGGATGCTTTATATTTGAGCTAGTTTTATCAAAAGATGGCCTCCGGTTCACTTATCATCATCAAAACTACTAATATTCCAATCCGAATCATCGTCCACTTTGGCGCGTTGCTGTGGACCTTCCGACAACGCGATTAAATGATCGCTTTTAGGCTTTGCCGGTTGTTCCTTGCTAATCGAGGAGCCTACGGCAGCCGTGCCATCCACTCGGTCCAGGTTGAATAGTACTCTCTTTTTTGGAATTGGTTTGGGTTGAAATGGAACGGTTTCTAGTATTTCACTAATGTCCGAGGTTTTCTCTACCGCGTCATGTCTGTTAGTTGCCGTTAGTGCCAGCGTGTTTAACGTCTTGATCGGAGTATCCAGCAACCTTTCGACGTGCTGATCGGACGTGCTAATAGATGATCGTTTCGGCGGCACTGGACTGTGTGGCGCCGGCCGTGACACAGTAACTGGTGTTATTTCGGCATGCACTGTGATGACATCGTCCCCGGCAAGTTTAATAAGGGGCCGTGCAGTTGGCACCGATGTTGTGATGGACGATTTTGTTCGGAACATACTCATATCCGTGGACAGATTGCCGGTAGTTTCGGAAGTCTGTAGGTTCTGTTTCAGCGGCAACAACTCTACCGTTGGGGAGGACCGTACTCGAGTGGTAGGTTTGCTGGCCTTAGGAATTACGTTTGGTTGAACTTTCGACGGTGGGGCATTGGTCACAGGCGTGGAATTTTCTCCAACCTTTGCTCGCGCCAGTTGTTCGACTTTCGAGAGCAACTGATTGCGAGTGATGAAGAAATGTTTATGCTTCTTCTTTTGAACGTCCCTTTGTTGCGCAAGCGCCTCGCCGGCCACATTAAAGCCGTCTACGGTTAACTGCTTAGCCTTGGGATCAATTCCGATTGCTTTGAGACGGGACCGGAATTGATTTAATATTTGTTTTTTGGGTGACAATAGCAGGGTTTTGGCGGTGTACGATTGCGTTAATGCATTTTGTGGTTCTTGGTGTGTGGCATCCGCCGTGTCGTTTGGGTGTTTGGTGATATGAAGGTCTTTACTTGATTCAAATGGAACCACCTCTGTATCGCTTTCGGTCGTTTCGGTTTCAGAAGAGTAGGACCGCTTATCCTTCTCGGTATGATCAAAATTTTCTATTCCGGCCGGTCCTACTGCACCTTCAATCGTAATCTCTGGAAGGGTGACCAACTTGAGTGTGGCTGATTGGCCCTGGTTGCTGGTGACATTCTTGGTACGGATCAACGGAACGCCTTTTCCTCCCTCGTCGGTCTCGTGCGTTTTCAAGAGCAACTTTTCTAATTGTTCCATTTTCTGTGTGTACGCCTCTTCGAATGTTACCATCGTTTCCCGGGCCTGCTTTTGGCTTCCTTCGTACATTTTTTCCAACTCTTGATATCGTTCCTTCCACACACTTTCGTCGGCCATCGGGAGCGGAGTTGTTCGTTCCGATCTTTCGATTGTCTGGATGGCATCGACAAGATTCTTCTTGACCGCCTCAATTTCCTGATGGATGTTTTGCCTTTCATTTGCCTTCCAAAATTCGTACAATTGCTTCTGCTCCTCGAGAAAACACTGGAGATCTGCTTTGGAAATCATCTGTTCGTTAGGTACCTCTTTCCCGACCAGCTCAACCGGGGAAGAGGGGCTTAAATTGCGGCTCAGGTGGCCTTCGGTTTGGGTTTGTACTTCTTTTTCATTGCAATCCTTATCGTCCGTCAAATTGCTCTGTATTCCGATGCTGTGGAGGATTTTGGGCCGCCTCGGTGCGTCTTCCTGCTGCTGCTGAGGCGTAACGGTGCTGCTCTCGTCCGAACAAACCCGGCAACGATGGCCTTTGGCTGACCGACGACCGTGTAGATCCTTCTCGGCGGCATTCAGGCGCTCTTTCAATTGTTTCACTTCCAGTTCCAGTTTGATGGTGTTTATAAGGCTCTTATCGGTATCGGATGGGTTGTGGTCGACGGGAGCTTCCGGTGGCCGAGCACTGACATGCTTCCGAAGGATGTGGGCACTGAGCAGCTCGGGGCTGATAAAGTTTTTGGTACACCTGGAACACGGATAAACGGTCGTCTGTTGGTGGTTCTGAAGTTCTTCGGCACGCTGCAGCTTGCGCTGGAGGAGCGCATTTTCGTCGCTCCGTTTTTTCATCAGCTTCTCCAAGCGGCCATTTTCGCTCTGCAGCGCTTGGATGGTGTTTCTTATCTCGACCACGGTTTCGTCGAGAAATTGTTTGCAGAACAGCAGATACTGAATGCTAAATTGGGCCAGAATAAAGTACTTTCCGATGGCGGGGTCAAGGATTCGATTGTTTAGCACGGTTCCGATGGGCACTTCCGAGATGTGTGGAATGAATTCATCCAATTTCTCGTAATCACACTCACTAACAATGGCATAGGGATCGATTGAGGCTGATAGGGAGGACAAACGGTTAAGGGTTAATGGTACCGAGAAGCGTAACTATGTTTATTATGTTTACCAACAAATCTCCAGTCGATACAGTGTCCGATCGAAAGCTCGCGAATCGTAAAGCCTGCTTCGCGAGCAATTTTCGGAAAATTATGATGCCATTTGCTGGACATGGCGCAGGCACGTGCTTCCAGTTACACCACTGATAACGGGATTCGCTTTTCCCCTGTTTTATTATTGACTAATCTGCATCCAACGATGGATCCTTCGCAACGCTTTGAAGGTTAAACGCGTTGACGCGATTTCTACGTCGCACTCAAGTGTTACCATAGCAACGCCAAAAACCACTACAAAGCAAACGAGTTTCCAACAATCACAATAATGGAACAGTGCACTATTTCAAATCAGCTCCAACAGACCGTCTACTATCAATGGTTCTATGTCACGGTATTTAAACAAATGTACCGAACCAGATTTTATATTCAGCGAATGCTCTCCGCCAGCTAGAGAATACTCGCCAATGTTTTTTCTGGCCCGAGCGAAAACGTGCCCATCTACGTTCGGTACCACGCGGCGAATCCGTTCGTCGTCTTGGTGATTCTGCGGCATATGCCGCACGACTAGCTGATAGAAATGGTTTTCGACACTCTCGTGAAAGTCTACGGCAAACTTGTGCTCTGCGTCCGACAACCGTTTAGCGTCGGACGGCCGGGCAGAATCCGTGTCGAGGATGTGCGAAGCGTATGTTTCGATTTTCTGCAACCGACACCGCAGGTAGGACGCCACAATGAACCGAATCCGTTCCACTTCCATGCGGTGCACGATGTACAGCAGATCGTTCTTGTTGGTCGACGCAAGGTTCTCTTCCATGTGCACCAACTGAATCATGACCATTTCGACCAACGATTCTTCGTACGGCAGCAAATCGGGGGCAAACTTTTCGTTTATCCACGCCCGTTGAAGCGATTCCAAAACCTGATCGAACAAATAGGATGCATGTGTACTCGGCCAATGCGGCTTATTGAGTGTGTATTACCTCCTGTGAAGACATTTGTATTTCATCGTCTTCCTCAGCTTCGTGGTCGACGTCTTCGGAAGCGCCGTTCGTTTCCGATGCTAAGTTGCTGGTGTCCATTTCGTTGAAAATTTAACTTAAACACGTTAAGAGCACGAGCACCGCTTTGTGTTTATTGTTTTGCGCGGGTCTCGCGCCACAAATGAAAGCAATCAAAATACTCTCTTTCGTGACCATTGGGCACGCGGTGTTTGACATTCACTTCATGCGCGCTGTCAATTTGACACTCGACCGGCCAGCGAGTGAAATACACTTTCGCCGCGAGCTCGTAGACCAGAAATTACTAATTCGTAGTTCGGAATCAACTTGTGCGTGTTCTAATTTCGGTAATGGCTCATGCGAGCGTGCAAAATGATTTTCGGATCGTCGTAGAGAATGTGATGAACCGGTGGACTGCACTGCGAATGGCGGTAGAGCACGGAATGGGTGGCCCCTTGGGATTGAATGTGCGTATCGTGTCGATTCAAATGGATGGCAACGAGGTTTTTGTGGAACCTTATGTGAAAATGTTTCTCTCTCTCCCGCAGACGGCAATCGAACTTATCGACTACGTTACATCTTACTGCACGGAGAACAAAAGCGTCGATTCGATCGATCTGCGCGAGGTACTGGAGGAAATCATGGATCAGGAGTACGAAACGATCTGCGAGGACGATTCGATACAAGGTACACGTGTTTGCCCACTGCTGGACAATGCATAATGTTTATGTGCGCGCGTTTTGTTACAGAAATCAGTGTCCTGCTGGTAACGTACTTGAACCTGCTGAAGCAAGGAAAGGGCGACGAGGTAAGAGCACAGCTGGCCTTAATGAAGCCGTGTGAAATGTGGATTGTAAGTGGGGCCAAGATTAAGTATCAGCGTATGGCCGATAGCAGTGACAGCGAAAACGATGACGACGACCTGGAAGAGAGGATGGACGTAGAACAATCCACCACAAACGGCAACGTAGAGGAGATTGGTCCTAGCACCGAAGGATCCAGCACCAAGTTCATAGAAGAAAGCATCGATCCCGGTTGGACACAGGTACGCGGCAGAAGGCGTAGATAAGTGCTAAGGAGCGTCGGTTAGCGGTTACAATACGGGAAAAGGTCAAATTGTATATAATAAACTAAAATTCCTCACGCTGAATATGGGTCAGTGCGACTGACAGCTATTTGTTTGTGATTGACAGCAAAGAAACAAAACGGTTTGACAGGTAGGCTGTCAGTTTGTTGACATGTCAGAGTGCATATTTTTTCTTCCGACCTGAGAACTCGGTGCAGGCAAAAGTTCGATCGAAAACAGGATGGTTGTAGTTAAATTAAAGGTCCACTGGTGATAAACCTTTCTGTAGTGTTCGTTTAGCGGTTTGGCCGACGTTAGACTAAACACGAGTGCAACAGCGTAAGGGATCTTCCCGATCATGTCTTGGCCAAACAGTTGGCCCGCTGTGCAGCAGCAGCAGCAGCAGCCAGCCGGATTGGTGCCATCGTATCCACCTCCAGTGGGCTCTGCTGCCGTCGCGACGTCCAGCATCGCGGCTGGGACTGATTTTGGAGCGCTCAGCTCATACAATCAGTGGCAATGGCAGCAGTACCAACAACAGTACGCCCAGTGGCACGCACAGTATGGGGAGCAATATGCACAGCAAACGGGCAACGCACTGCCCCCCGTAGCCACTCCAATGCCGTCTGCCGTGGCTACGGTGCCGACTGTTTTTGCAGCCGTACCAACGTTACCCTCGTTTCCGCCTGTCAACTTGGTCGCTCCGCCGCCTCCCTCGGAACCACATCCGGACGAGCTCAAGTCTCAAACAAGTAATGTGATTGCCGATGCCAGTGTATCATGTTGAGTGGCCTGCTCTCAGTATCGATATTGTTTCAGATCAACAAAAGCCTCCCTTACCGGAGGAACAGAGTGCCGAGGAGATCGCCTTCGACGAGCAGTTCCACAAGTGGGAGCAGGAGTTCGAGGTGTGGAAGCGCAACAACAGCAACCACCCGGACAAGAAAGCGTACCGGGATTACGAGCAAAAGTGTGAAGAGCGCCGCAAAAAGCTTCTGGAGCGGCGCGAGCAATTGAGAAGAAAACGAATGGAAAAGAATGCTTCGCAGGCTGTGCCAGCACCGCCGCCGACGGTTCCACCACCGCCACCCCCTTCCGAACCGGAACAACCAACGGGCGACGGAGCTCAAGTAGCAAACGTGTTCAACCACGCGTCCGCCGGAGCGCACAGTGCGAGCGGTGGAATCCCCGGATTGGATCTGATCTGCGAAAATCCCCCACCACAACTGAAAAAGCCCAAGCTGGAACCGAATGCGGATCCGGTGGTGGCGGTGATCGATTTAGAAGAAAATGATCCGACAGACCAGAAGCCCACTCTCAACGGTATGAACCAGAGTCCTGGCTCTGCCCGCGCGCAAGAGACGAACGTGGATGCGATCAGTTCCTTGCTGAACGATCCGAAGGTGAATGCTCTGTTGCAGCTGGTCGGTAACACGATGGCATCGGCTGGGACCAACGGTGGAGGAGACGCTGTCGGCACGGTCACTAACCCCCTGATGGTCGCACTTGCGCAGCTGACGCACAACCGGTCGGGCGCTGATGGCAGCGGTGGTGATCTGGTGAAACAGTTGCAAAACACAGTCGAAAATCGCCCCAATGGTTCGTGTCGTAATGAGCGTGGCGCTGTCGGCCCGCAGACTAGTAGATTTTCGAGCAGCCCGGCCAGCAGCGTAGCTAGCAGTAGCCGGACCACGCTGCCAGACTTTGATCCTCGCATTCCGCCACCAATGATCGATGTGGATCTTTCTCAACCACCACCGATGTTGCCACGAGGGCGGAATCACAAACCTCCAACGCAGAGGCGCGATCGGTGGAGTGGCAATCCGCCGGATCGTTTCGAGCACCGGTATCAGGGTAGTCCGGTGGCAAAAATGGGTCGCTTCGATCGTCCTCCACCATCGCTAGGGTTCTCGCCGTCGGCGGAGTACCAGATCGATCCGGAACTAGGCCGGCCCGTGGCCGTTCCGAAACCGCTGTGGATGACGGAGGACGAGTATCAGGAGATTTACGATCGATACGAGGACGTGCAAAGTTTCGATGAGCGTAAACACAAAATGGAACTGGCCATTCAGGTGTTGAAGCAGAACAAAATACGTGCCGGCCAGCTGCCGCCGGGCTACGAACGGCCGTTGCTTTCCGTCCGGGGCAGTATGCCGAGGCCGATGATTAAGACCGAAATCAAGCACGAACCGACCGATGAATACTTTCAACCGACGCAGGTCTTTGACTACAGTAACTGCAGGAGTGTACCTCCACCATCCGTAACCCAGGAGCCACCGATCGGGCGAGTGATCGACTATGGACACCAGGGTGCCGGATCGCACGGTGTTTATCGCCCGGATGACCGAAGGGATCTTCAGACTCGCCTGCGCAATGCTCAAAATGGCTCGAGCGGAGGTACGGCCCTTTGGTATTTGGTCGCGCTCGTGATCTAATGTTTATTTTGCTTACAGCGAACGAGAACCAGTTTGTTCATGGCTCGCAACGCTTTGATTACAACCACTCGAGCGTCTCGAACGCAGCCACTAGCAGTGGCAACTGCATCGCGGAACAGCGCGATGACCACCAGTGGCCGATGGCAGCGGTGTTGCCGCACAACAAACCGATCGACCGATCCGTTTCTAGCCTGCAGCGCTTGGCCGAGATGCACCTGAACCCGAATCCCGAGGAAAGCAACCCGCACTATCCTTGCAAGTTCATACTGATGAACGATAATCGACCCAACTGCTTGAGCACCAAGCGTGCCAAGCGGCCATCGTCGATACGGAAACAAAAGTTGAAGCAGCAACTTCAGCAACAACAGCAACACGAGCCGGCTGGTGGAATCAGTGGTACGGTCGTTCCCGTCGGACTTGAGCCGGACTCGGAGCCAGGGCTGGAAGAGCTGAGCTCGGACAACGACCTTGAAGACGATCGACCCGACTGGGGCAACAGTACCGACGACGGGGCCGCTAGCGGTCGGCAGTGTAAGAGTGAACCGCGCGACGACGATCGCTCGGAGTCGGTAGTTTCTTCCCAATCGTCGCAGCAACACGGATTGCCCCCGCGGATGATCGATATCGAGGAGCTGCTGTTGCCCCCGGGACGATTCAGTCGGCCGGCCCGTATCTGTTTGCTCGTTCGCGGACTCCCGGGCAGCGGCAAGTCACACCTGGCCCGGTTGATCAAGAACAAGGAGCAAGGGTTCGGTGGGGCATCACCGCGGGTCCTCAGCCTGGACGACTACTTTCTGGTGGACAAAGAGGTGGAAGAACGGGACCCGGTGAGCGGGAAGGTAACGACGGTGGTCCGCGCGGAGTACGAGTTCGACGGGGAGATGGAGGAGATTTACATCCAAAATCTGATCAAGGCGTTCAAGCGCACCATCTCGGAGCGGTTGTTTAACTTCGTGATTGTCGATTGCTGCAACCATCGGTTGGAGTACTATTGCGAGTTTCACAACTACGCCCGGAGCAACGGGTTCAAGGTGAGGCCTGCCGAGTGCCCCGCGGGTGCTGCAGATTGCTCCTAATCGATCGCATTCCCTTTCATCCAGGTGTACACGTGCACTATGCAAACGGATGTGGACGCTTGCGCCGACCAAAACGTTCACCATCGCACGGCCGCGGAGATCCAAGTGTACGCCGACAACTGGGCCATGGCCCCGGATGAGCATGTTCAGGTCAACTTCAACTCGTTGCTAGAACCGGAACCGTCGGACACGAATGCAGTCGTCACCGATATGGACATTGCGGCCGACGATGAATCCCTGCCAGATGTGGACAGTGAAAACCAGCTGGAACATGTAGGAACGCGTGCCGTTTAGCTACGTCACGAAACGAGCGTACGGACGAAAAGCGAACGTGTGGGTTAATCAATCTTTTCACCTGCATCCACAGGCCAACGCATCACAGGACGACAGTAACGACGATAGTGCGGCGGGTACCGCAGAGGTGAGATATTGAGTATATTGTTGACCTAGGCGCAGTGCTGCAGCTGCATCGTAGCAGCGTGCGCACTGTGCTTTCGTTTTGAATCGAACACATGTGCCTGTATGGTGCGGTTGCTAAGCAACGGCGGCTTTGTTTGTGCTGCTTTATCGCAGCAGTCCTGTATGTTTTTGGGTCGGAAGATGGCCGTACGCGCGATTCGAAGGGGCATTCGAAACCCCGAGATCGTACCTTTCTTAATGACACCGTTTTCTTTCAAATTACCCTTCATTAAATACGCCCATTTTGTGTCTGTGTGTGTTCGCGCGCGCATATAGTGTGATTTGTTCGCGAGTAAATGGGACAACGACACCAGTGAGCAGAATTTAGGTTGGTATTATTGTTTTCCTTCCATTTCTAACGTACTTTAAGTCATGTAGAGCACACGTTTGTCGATCAACTATCAATCGACCCTTGCGCTGCGTAACGGAACGTTGCATTGCATGAGCGACGTCGGTTGCAGCTGATGCCAGCACAAACCGAACCATACTAATTCTGGCCTATCTACCCCTGTGTCTCCTGTTCGATCGCAGCCCGACTCGATGGCACTAGTAAACCCTTGAAGCGCCCACCTACCCTGGAGGACTACTTGCAGCTGGACAACGATGAGGATGACGACGGCGACGACGGCGATGATGCCGAAGGTCGAGAAAAGGCGGCCGGCGTCGGCGACGGCGGCGCCGGTGGTGCTGTCAGCAAGAAGAAGAAACGTGTCCGATGGGCCGACGTAGAGGAGCGGAAAGCGCAACGCAAGATGCGTCAGGTGGGCTTCGTTGTCGGTGTAACGGATTGGTCACGGATGATGGATCCTACGAAAGGCAGCAGCGCCCTGACGCAGACAAAGTATATCGAGCGCGTGAAGAAACCGTCCGACGGGAAGTAACGCATTGGCGCACTGCTCAGTTATCCACCGGTGCCGGTGCGAGCGGGAAGTTCACCGGGGAAAGCCGTCGCACCGTTGGGTGCCCACTCGAGCGCACCCGATTGCAATTCATGTTCCACGGTTTTGCAATAATGTGAAATGGAATTCAATTGTTTAAAGGCTTTTCTACTGTGAGGCAACGGGCAATCATGATTAACTCGCGCGCATTGCATCTCTTATTGTATATTCTGAACCGGATCGCAACATCTACTGATTAGGGTATAAAGTTTGCCAAACTTATTGCAACAACCGCCGCGTTTCCTTTTTCCTTGCCTCCCGTTGATCCGAACTCGAGTTCCCTCACTAAACCACGGCCAGCTGGAACTGCACCAGCATTATCAGGTAGCTTGTAATGGTCGCGATCATCTGAGGCGGGAAAGGGGGGAGAAAAGTTAGTGGCCAATTTTGCCGACACTCAGTTGCGATCGTTTGCGTTTCTACCGAAAACAGTAGCGTGTAATCGATGTAGTAAAGACCACAGTTGTTAATTTTGAAATCCTGATGCAGCAGATCGATGGTGAATAGCTCAATCTGTGGAAAGAAGGGACTGGGAGTAACGGTTCTATTGTAGCACTGCGCCACCACGGTCGTAACTCACGCAACGATCGACCGTGGGTTCGACATCTGTCTGAAGAAACTCGTTCAGCAGCACACCGGTGTTTTCGGCCTAACGTAACGCCCCGCGAAAAGGAAAAGTTAAGATCAGTGAGCGATTCTGCAATGAATGAACGCAAACAGAGTTTGCTCCGAACCTGCTCCGTGATGTCGGCACAAGCGGAAACGATGTAGTAGAACTGGATGGCCTGAAACGTGGCGAATATGAACGAGCTCGTGTACTTGGCTAGAAAAAACTCATCGCCTTGCCTTATGCCTTGCACGATGGATGTATAGGCGTAAAAAATCTGAAAGGAGCGATACAGAACTCGAGCAGTCGTTAAGCGGTTAAATGATGTTCAACACAGCGCCCTCCTCCGTACCTCCGAGATGATGATCACAAAACTGGACAATACTAGACACAGCAGGGGAATGCGAACAATCTGTGCGATATATCCCATGCTTTCGGTGATGTGCAGATGCTGCTGGTACAGGTTCAGCCACGTTTTGATAGCGCCACCTCCCCGGTTCCGGATTCGGCTCTGTACCATCGCCTCGTTTACGGTTTCGTACAAATAGGCACAAGCGTGCGTCACCATAATGATCACGTTCGCGAGGATTGACAGTTGACAAAAGAACCAAATGTTGAGCGTCCAGCAGAGCACGCTCAGTAGCCCCGGTTCGAAGAGCTGCACGTAGAAGCTCACAAAGACGGGCACGATGCCCGCATCCATCAGCACGAGTTTGGCCATCGTTTTGACGGTGTATTTCCGCTTCCGGCCCCTCGGTTGATACTCCGAAAGGGAAGCGAAAATGGCCGACAAACCGTTAAGCGCGCGAAGCATCGTGTCACCTGCGGTCAACAGGTGAATGTGCGCGAATACAATCGCCCCATAGTTCAGTACATACTGGCACCAGGCCAAATAATATACTATCGAAAGCGTTGGAAAAGGAATTTCGCTTATCAGAAAGAGGTACACGAACGGATAGGTACACACTGCTAGCGCAGCCACGCACCGGCACCACAGTTTCAGTCGGCTGTCGGATCGGAACGTGTAGGATCGCTTGGAGAAGGAAAACGGCACGAATCCGGCTCCTTGCGCCAAACAGATGGTGCATCGGAACAAGGCTCGCGCCACGTGGTCGCAGTATGACATCGTTTTGGTTTGAACGATCGCGATTAACTGGCGTCGCATTGTGCGTGCGTCCCTCGATACCATTGTGTTAATGTGCGAAGTGATCAATGACTCAGTAATGGCCATCAAATATTGAAACCACTGCCTTACCTCCGAGATCATGATAACAAATTCATACAACAGGATGAGCGCCAGCGGGAAGTTGTAGAAGCGGACGATGTTTCGGATGGACTCGGTGAGCGCACTGTGATGGACCTGGAGGCCGCTGAGCTGGTGGGCGATGTGCGTCAGTATGAACTGCCGGTCTGCCGGACCGTTGTTCCAGCGCTGAGTGTTCTTATCCACTTCCAGTATGCTAGCGATCATCAGCCGCACACGCTCGTTGATGAGCCCGTAAAGAAAGTCGGTCCACAGTAGCGTGACGAGCAGGATGTTGCTCACTATCACCAGCTGTAATGTGCTGAACGTGCTCATCCACCAGGCCACGATGTACGGTAGGCTGGCACTACGGTAGTGCCACAGGTACGCGCCATTCCACGAAAGGCAGATCCCGATGTCGACGAGGATCACTTTCACCAACAGCCGTTTGCCAACCGCTGGCCCAGCAGATGGGCTGCCACCGGCGGAGTAGAACAAGAATTCCAGAATGGTTTGGCTTTGGACGACGAGTTCATTCAAAGCGCGCAACAGCGAGGAAGGATTGAAAATGACTTGCCGATAGAGAACGATCACGGTGAAGTAGTTGAGTACAAACTGTGCCACCACCAGATAGTAGCTTGTATGGAGAAGTGGGAAAATTTCTTCTTGCAACAATTTTCTGTAGCTCCACAAGTTCACCAACAGCAACAGTGTGGCCACCGATCGGCAATACCACAACCGAAGCGGTGACGGTTTGAATCCATCGGGTTGGTACGAAAAAGGCAGCACTCCGTACAGCTGGCCGAACCACATGAGCAGGGCCAACACTGCGTCCGTGAACGACACTTTTAGTAGCATGATTAAGCTCGTTACTGAATGGCCGAAAAAGCTGCCGAAGCGATGAGCTTCGATATCATCACCAATTAGACTAATGGAAGATGGGCACCGGAGAAACCCAAGTCCCATGCATAATTGATGTCACAGGGCGAAGGACGCATCGGCCGAATGAGGCCGAGCGGTGACAGATGGCAAAACGGATAAAGGGAACTGTTAACCTATTCTCTTTCAATATACATTCAATTGAAACTGTATCAACACGATCAAATATGATGTTGCGGTGGTGGCCACCTGCAAAAGAAGAAGAGTTACGAAGGATAACAGCGCTGCTGCGACTGCCTTACCGAGTACATAAACACCAAGTCGAGCGCGTACATATCGGCCACTTGAATCCGGGCATCGTGGCTCAACAGGGCCAGGTTGAACAGTTCGATACTGCGCTCGGTGCGCGTGTCAATCGGAGCGTCGATAAACGTGTTCATAATCACTCCTGGTTGGCGAGACTAGAGCACGTTTTGCATTATAGCTTACAGCTTTAAATAGCACTCCTTCTGCCAACCTGCTTTGCGATGATGGTGGCCACAACCGACAGCAGCACAAACTGTGACACTTCAAATGTAATACAGAGAATCGGATTGATCATCCCGTGGAGGCTGCTGTTGCGGGACCAATCCTGGGCAATCGACACGTAGATGAAGTAAACCTGCGAATTGAGTGTAGTCTACAGTCCCTGATACAAACTCGCTCCCCCCGCGGTCCTTTCATTTACCCTGGACAGTACGACCACGAATTGGTTAAGGTTCGTCAGAAGGATAGGAGCTTGAAGAATCTTAAACAAATGCCTCACAATTTCGGTCACCTCCCGGTGAACGCTGTACAGTTCGTCGATGGTATCGCTCACCTCGCAACATATCTGCTGGCGAAGCGCGTTTCGTTTGCCCCAAAACGAGGCACGTTGCTCAAACGAAACCAGTCTTGTGATGGCGCTCTCAAGCTGTTCGTTGATGGCACCGTAGCAGTGGGCGCCAAAAAGCAGCAGCAAGAGAACCAAATTTGAAATTTGTGCCCCCATAACGATGACACAGATGTTGAGGGTACGGTAGTCTCGTAAGTAGTGCTCCACGTGCGCGTCATTGTCGATGAGAAACAGGATACACAGGAAAATGTCGGTGCACAGAACTTTCACCACTATCGGGGCTACGGTGCCCGTGGCCGCGGCAGGACTATCGGACGCGTATAGGAGACGCCGTACGATGGCCATGAAACGATTCGCGCAACGCAGCAGGTTCGATTGGTTATGGAAAATCTGATAAAAGCAGGACGTTATCGTGCAGTAGCGTATCAGGAACTCGACGTACACAAGATGCCGCACCAGCATCAGATCCGGAAACGGTACACTGGTGAGAATATGTGAAAAACTGAACAACACCAGAACGGCCGTGGCGCAACCGACGGCAAAGGACCAGCAAAATTTGAGCCGGTTCCTGCGCAATCGGTGCCCGTTTGCGCGATCGAGCACGAACGGGTTCATTCCCATGAGGGAGTTGTAGTAGTAGAGAAAGTGGAGGAAAAAGTGAACCGTCTTTGAGTGCATTTCAGACCGAAACTGCACCGCGGGAGTCGCCGGATATTTGTGGTTCCCCTTCCAACAGCGATGGGCGGATGATCGATGTGAGAGAGGCATAAACTATTCAGTGCCGACGGTTGGTGCTGCGTTGTGAATAATACATAGTCCGCAAACGTGGCTATCACTTGCGGAGTGGCTGGCCACTAGTACACTTGTTGCTGTCAACCGGTGTACATTCATTAACGCAAGCGTTCGCGATCGACCATGGCCCTGTCTCGAGCGGAGAAGTTTTTCATCGGACTTTTGACGGGCTGCGGTTTGCTGCCGTTTCGAATGCATTCCCCATCGAAGCGATTCATCGAAAGCACACGCCATTATTGGTACAGTGTTCTGTGCACGGTTCTATTCAGCGTACTGGCCCCGTGGATTTACTGGGGAGCAATAGGCAGCACATTGCACCCGCAAACACAGCTTAACAACTACATGATCGTTGTACAGTTTTTCTTCATGTACTTTATCGCGCTGCTGAGCCGTACCGAGGCCATACTCAAGCACAGAAAGCTTTGTGCTCTTTTAAATTCCTTACTAGAGCTACGCGATACGGCGGGAAGAGGAAGAACTGGTGCAGAAACTAATCGATCAACATCGATCAGATTGTGGATGAAATTTGTCCTGTTTGACGTGGGTCTGATGATCATTGCGGGATTGTTTTTTAACAAAAATCTCCCCAACACGGTGTACTGGTTGTACATGCTCCTCAGCTTCTCCAATCTGTTGTTGGTGTTTATGATCAATATGACCATAAATTTTTTGCTGATCGTGCTGTACTGTGGTGAGTATATTTATCGTCGGATCAACCAACGGTGTACGGACTTGGTACACGGTTCCAGTAACCGCCGCGGAGCAGCCTTGCAATGGTACATGCTGCACATGGAAACGGCCACCGTAGTCGAGTGTCTCGTGGACAGCGTTAGCAAACCGCTGCTAATGCTAAACGTGTGGTACTTCTTCATTATCGTCTTTTCGGTACGGAAACTAACCGAAGCCATCATGTTATGGGATCGTGAAATATCATGCGCGTGTACGTTAGGTTTTCTATTTGTTCACCAGCATCGTCCAGGATATGCGACGGGAATCCAACGGATACCGGTTCAATATGATGAACCCAATCGCGTTCTTTCTCAGCGAGGCATCACAAGTATTTTACATCGTTTCCGCAGCGTCGTCGTACGCTGAACGTGCCCGGGAAATTGTGCCAATATTGGGCACGCACACCGTCGGACCCGAGGAACATTCGGACGAACGATTGGTATGGTTCGCTCTCTCTTGAGAAGTGGACTAACGTACGGTTAGTGAAAAAACGATTCCTTTCCCACAGTTTGATCTTCTCGTAATCCAATTCCTCAACCGAGACTACAGTGTTCGAGTGAAGGGTCTCTACCGAATCGACTATACGATGCTGTTTTCAGTGAGTTAAGCTCTGGGCGTCTGGGGTGGCCCATAAAGACTTAACGATTTGGCATCCATTGCGCGGCTAGATCGTTTTAGCGACGCCCGACGCTCCTGCTTTAATGGCGTTAACAACAAGCTTCTTTTCAGATTGTGTCCAGTACCGCAAGCTACATGATCATCCTAGTACAGTACTACCTCCAGGAGTAAGACGGGGCACCAAACAAACGCAGAGGCTGGTTCTGGGACATCCAATCACATCAAACATTAATCGGTGATCTTTTATTCAGCACCCATCTGCTCGAGTGCAGTCGGAGTAGGCAATGCTTCGCTTGACAATAAACCAGTATCGCACCATGAAGCTTCCGGGCGAGAGCGTTCTTCTTGAAGGCGTGTTTTTTAAAGTTCTGGCCATTCTCGGAATCTTGCCGTTGCACTTCGAATGGAAATCCCGGCGATTCTCGAGAGGAAAGACAATATTGATCTACTGTGTCGCGTTGACCATCCTCTACGGCAGCATTGTCCCGATCGTTTGCCTCTACTTGTTCGTGATAAACTTCAACCCGAAGGAACCGATCATCACGTTTCTAATGGCGACACAGTTTAGTTTCGTGTACGCGTTTGTGCTTACGATGAAAAGTTCGCTCATATGGAAGAGCGACACATTGGGGCGCTTACTGAACGAAATGTTTATTCTGAAACATTCCCTGGAGCAGCTTGGAGACCAGACGATTGCCCGTTTTCCTAAAGGCTTTGCGATAAAAGCCTTAAAACTGATTCTGGCAGACGGTTGCCTCGTATGCATTTCGCTATTCACATTTTGCGACCTTTCCGGGCATTCGTCCAGCGTATCGAAATTGGCTTCGATTGTGTTCTTTGGATTAATGTGTTTAATTACGATGGTGGAGAACATCTTCGTACTCGGCCTACTGACGTGTTACTCCGCGCAAACTACATTAAATTGCCAGCTTAGAGGCTTGGCGTCTTGTGAAACAAAAGCTAAAGCAGCTCAAGTGTCGCAATCAGTGCTGCAACTGTACACGTTTCACTGCCAAGTGCTGTGTGTTGTCAAGGATTTTACGGCCGCCTTAGATTTCATCGTACTACTACTAAATGGGTGGTACTTCTTTATGATAGTGTTCTCGGTAAAGACCGCCCCTTTTCATGCTCCTGAATAGTCCTCTAAAGCCTCTCCATACTTTTAGGTCTACTACATCTACGTTTTCTCACTAAACAGATTACGGGAAGGCTTAAATACTGAGGACATCAAGGCGTTCGTGAACCCATTTACTTTCCTGTTGTATCAGTGTACTCAGCTTTATTTCATGGTGGTGACTCCGGCGATGTGTACGGAACAAGCGAGAAAGGTGGTGCCATTGCTGAACTCCGTCAGTACGCAGTATGCTGAGCATCAAACTGATTCGCTGGTACGCTTCGTATAAATGATGATCCTGTCGGCAGTTATAGTCGATATGCCCATTGCAGATAGAAATTCTAACAATCGACTGTCTGGAACGGGACGTTGAGATCACTAATTATGGATTATATAGCATCAATCGAGGGCTCTTGTTTGGCGTAAGTGTATTTTACGGATGTCACAAGAAACCGAGTTGAACGGTCCGATCTTTCAGATGATTGCCACGATGTCCAGCTATATGATCATTCTAGTTCAATTCCACATCGAGAGGCAAGCATGAAGAGGTCACGTCGCCGCACGTCGATAATCATTACCGCATAATTGATATTCTAACAAGCACTTTGTCATCGCGGTAATTGCCCTGCGATATTGATGAGCCGCTGTGGTGATGCCGTAAGCTCCCAAAACGACTGTTAAACCGCGCTTCTTCTTCTAATGCGCCATGGACACCCAAAGGGTCAGGGCAGGGGTTGAATATTTTCTTCTTAAATGTCTCGAAGCCGTGGGCACGCTGCCGCTAACGTTCGAGCGGCGCACCGAGAGATTCACGAAAACGCGCCAGAATGTGATGTACAGTATGGCGGCAACGGTTGCGTTTGCGGTGCTGGCCCCTCTCGAGCTTTGGAACGTTTACAGGCACATTTTCGGTGAAAACACGTTTATAGTCAACGTTTTGGTCGCCGTGCAGCTCGTGTTCGTGTACGTTTTCGTGATCACGGTCAACATGACGATGCTCGCGAATGGCGAATCGCTAAAATGCTTGCTAAACGAAATGCTCGCCTTGAGAGACATTGTCCGGAGCAAGTGGAACTTCCATCGAGCGAATCTCCAGTACACGAAAAGTATTCTTGTGAAAGTGATCTTGGTAGATTTTGGGCTTCTGGTCGGTGCGTTTTACGTGTTCTTTGTGTACCGTCCGGCAGCGCCAACCGTTTTCGAAGTAGCCATTTCTGCGATCTTTTTCACCGTTCGTTACATCATAACGACGGTGGTCAGTTTCTTCATGATGTTCCTCTTGACCTGTGGCTCCATCCAGAGTACGGTCAACAGCGAGTTTCGGCACGTGGCGGATTCGATGGTGATGATGGATCGCCCCACCGTGGTTCGGCTACTGTACCTGGTGCACTGTAAAAATGCACAGTTGCAGAAAGCATTTATGGCCACCATGAGTCTGCCGGTACTGCTGCTAAACGCGTGGTACTTTCTAATGTTAGTTATCTCGGTAAGTCCGGTTTATTTAGAGATTGCACCTTGGAATAATGTCTTGGATTGTGTGTTTTTCTCTCAGGTTTTCTATGTCTACACTACGGCTATAGCGGACTTTGCTGACCCATTACATGCCGAAGATATCCTGAAGTACCTCAACCCGCTCACCTTTCTGATCTACATTTTCGTGCAGCTCTGCTACATGATTTTGATCCCTTCCGTATGTACCGAGAGACAACAGCGCACGTTTGTGATGTTAAATCGTATTGCCAAACGGTGGTCAGGCGAGATTGAAATGGAACGACTGGTAAGGACCGGGAAGACGCGGATTGAGCGGATCGTGGTAACGTCTCGTCTCTCGTTATCAGACGGATGCCCTGGTGGTGGACTATTTGCATCGAGATTGCGACATTAGCAACTATGGAATGTACGCCATCAACCGACGGTTTCTGTTTGCTGTGCGTATAATAGAAGACACATTTTATAGACCACCACAATAAAAACACGAAGCTGATAGTGTTCCTTTCCTTTCGCAGATGCTGACCACGGTCTCTAGCTACGTGATCATTCTCGTGCAGTTTCATATCCAAGATAATTAAAATTATGTAACAATAATAAAGTGTTTGTTGGTTTCCAGCTGTGAGTGGTTCTGTGTTTTGTCTGCTCGCCGTACCTCGTACCTCTCGCGCTGATCAGCTCGGCCGTTGAAGTGTGCAGACTGCGAACATTAATCATGATGTCACACCTTATTCCGTTTCGGATGATATCATACTGTCCCCCGCCGAACGACCCCCGGCAGACACAATACGAAAATTGTCTTTTCATGCGCGCCTGAGCGGCATGTTAATGACAAACAATTTTTCTCTTTATTGTTTTCTAAGCTGCCCCATTTGGTGGCGGCAGAGGAACACTCTCTACACAATTCACGCCACGTATGTGGGGGTGTCTGGTTGAATTCGATGGTCTCGACGCGTGATTGTTACAATTACTGAGCTATTCCGCAAAAAGCAGCAAACATATTACTATGCAACACCACTATCGGGAACAAAAACCTTTCCTAATGGAACGCATAACGTGGCAAAAGATGCTTTATTTGTTTATGCAACATAATATTATGCAAAAAGCCGCAAGTGCGTAATCCGTGTCCTCGGTTATCTAATACCTAGGTACCGCTTGCAAGGTAGGCATGCCCAATATCGGTAAAAAGCAGTTGAGATTACAGAGCGCAGTTCTACATCTTTCGTAAGGCATTATTCGGACCGTCATCTACGTGCTATCACTACTGCAAAAAACCAATCGATTGTGTCGAAATAGTACTGAGCGGGCGCTGTATACGCTGTGTATTGCTGAGTCCTGAGCATATGAGTTATGATCTCCATTGCGAAGTAAGTGTTGCGGAAGGCATTCGTTATCCTGAGAGTATGTGGTGGGCCCACGGCTGCCGTTCTTTGGTAATTTGGTAATAAAACATTCCTCCTTCTCAAAAGCCGCGATCCGGTCCGCGGTGCACACTGCTGTGTGGCTGTAACTCTTCAATATATCTTATTGCTGACGGTGTAATAGTAATATGAAAAGAGATTCAAAAAATGTGTGCTACGGTTTACTTGAACAAGTAAAATGCGACGGCAAAAGCGGTGAGACTGAGAATCTTCCACGGGGCAGCCAAGTTAATTGCGGCGTTGCACTCGTCCTGTTCGCACTGGCTGCAGAAAACTTCACGCATGGTGTCCAGCTTGAACTTGCCATCGCAAACGTTCTGGGCCTTGTAGATGCATCCCTTGAGTATGGTGGCTCGTTTCGCTTCCGAATCTTCGGCACGCAGATGGAAGCACTTGTAATCCGTCGAGGGGGAGGTGGCCGTGTTGGGTTTCAGGACCAACAGGGCAGTGGCCGAAGCTGCCGTATTGAGGATACCACACTCGACGAACTCGGGGGTCTTTTCGTTGTCCTTCGGTTTGTCGGTATCGGCCAGATTGACCAACTCAGTGCCCTGCATGCACTTGATGGCTTGTGCCGCTAGAGAGTTGAGAAACCATGGAGAAATCATTTAAAATGGCCCTTCCTTTAATCGTGTGCCAAAGCAGTACCACTGATGCTGGCCAGGATGCAACATGCTACGAGCAGAATCGCTTTCATTTTGCCACAGTTTTCACTTTTCACTTTCGATTGTAAGGGGTTTTCTCAAAGGCACCAACCACACTACCGATCGATACGGGACAGAGCGACGCGGACGTTTGCGAAATAAACTGCTCGAGGGGCACGCCAAATTACGAATGGCGTCAAGATGACGCCACGCACAGAGGCCGTATCGAGAGAGCGAAACGGCGCAACAGCACCTACGCCGACGACAGCGGACAGAGCGAGATCTGTGAAACACACCCAACGAACCTTCTTTTTTTTGCTACGTGCCAATCGGGAGAAAACAGAAGGATTAACAAGAATCACCGGCTCAACCGGCCCCGGCACGGACCTCATCAGCGGCATAATATCAGCTCGCCGCGGACACAGATTGGTGCTCTGCGTTATCTGTGATATTTGTTTACTGTTTGACCAGCTGCGGAAATCGTGTAAACAAAAACTGGAGGTCATCATGTTTCGCATGGAGAGCTCCTGCGATGACTCACCACCGGCCTGCTGTCTGTAGCAACGTGTTGCCTGACAGAGAGGCTCGCGGGAGGGAAAGAGATGGTTCTATGCACACGAACGCCCAGACAGAGGGCCCATTATCGGAAAAGTCTCGCTCTTATGATAATTAGTACTGCATCTTATGAAGACTTTGGACCAGCCTTAAATCAATGGGCTGTTTCAAAACATGCCATGGTTTGCTAATGTACTATTTAATGCTGTAAACAGTAAACAGATTTTGGATTTTATCT
>NC_071286.1:1626901-1628827 GCF_943735745.2 Anopheles bellator | reverse complement strand
AAAAAAAATGTCAATAGATTTGAATGAATGCATTATTCCAATGATTTTATCCTGAGTTATGTAGTTTTGGTCATTTTCATTACCTGTATTCTTAGCCGCTAAAATTAACGGCAATTTAAGTGCCGAAAGAGCCGTACGGTATGCTCTAACATTGAGGCTGCTATTCAGGAGACAACAACTGCAACTGGAAACTCTTCATAATTTTACCCAAACATACGAACTCATCCCAAACGAAACATGGTACGGTACGCTTTCACTATTTATAGGTAAATACTTACCGATAATTGCTTCCCGATGGTAAAAATTACTTACTGAAATAAGCAAGTGCTTACAATTTAAAGTATTCAATATTATTTTCGTGCACGATATTTTGTTTACGAAACGTGAGCGAAAGCTGTAGCGCGAAAGAGCGTGAGGGGACCCTAGAATCGGATTACAGCGCATTAACGTTTCCCTGTTTTACATTTCCGCAGGCAGTCCACAAGGATCGATCGGGATCGATCTCATTGCACGAGTTTAAACTGTTCTTCCGCTGTCTCGGGCTGACGGAGGAAAATGCTGCAGTTTCGTTTGCGGTGATCGACAAGAACGGTGACGGTCAGATCACGCTCGATGAGTTCGTCAAGCTGGGCAAGGATTTTTTCGTCAGCGAAAAGGAAACGCACGTGTCCCGGATGTTCTGGGGCCCGCTGGTTGACCACTAAACGTCTGAGGGTCGCAGCTGACGAAGACCAGTTCACCTTGTACGGCATTCAATATTTTATCCGACGCGTTGCAGACGCAGAACGCGTGTAGCGATAGGGCTTTTTTGAGGCGAAAGTTTGATTGAGTGAAGTGATTACTTTGGGACATTTGGTTCTCCCCGCTTCGCGTGCACCTTAGAGCTTTCCGTGTTACAGTTACGTGACACACCGATTTGTAGGGGCATGAATAGATGATCGCGATCCGTTTTTATACTGTTCTATGCCGTGACAAAACATAAACTCGAATGCTATCCCAGCCACCGGCCTGAGAAAGGGGTGGAACATAATTGGACAACATGTAAGCAGCATGTGTGATAGAATGGAGAATAAAGTGTATTCTGAATACAGCCAAACGCCTGTGGTTTTATACAAGATTCGGAGACATTTCCCTCCAGTTGGTGGTTTGTTGTTTTATATTACTGGCTCAATCGATATGCGATTGGATTGGGATTTCGAGTTCTGATTGGTCGGGCCGATCGGAGTGTCCCGGTTGAAGTTGTTATACTCGCGGTCGTTGATGTGGAAAGTGCTGTATACGCTAAGAGGTCAGCCCAGGCCATAGCTATCGCTAGATTCTGATACAGATATGACCCAACGGCAACTTCAATTCAAAATTTTCAATACATATAATATTCGCATTCCAAAGTGATATGACTTTAAACAGCTAAGTAAAGAATACATTTTACGAACTTAATGTTACTGTGTGATAAATAGCTTCCGTGTTCGGGAAAAGACGACGCTAGAAACGTACCAACCGTTCGGAGTAACCGTTAGCGAATTTATCCTAATGAAACTTCTTGCTGATGTTTGGAGTACGTGTGGAGGGACAATTGAGAAGCCACTACAACAGCAATGCACGAACTTACTCTAGTTTAGCGGCGTATACGGCTTACCAGACTACGAGGGGCTGGTCATGTCATGAGAATTGCAGAAGAGCCTTCTTGGGCCGTTGCTTTAAAGATTTCCTATTTGAATAAAAACCCAGTTTCTGTAGAAAATTAATTTTATTGGTCCGGTTCAGCTCGTTGCGGTTTGTAAATTTTTGATTGAATTTTGAAATGGCTATTTCATACATTTAAGTATTCACCGTTCTTCCTTACCCTTCTTAACCTTATTGTGAATTTTAGAATGTCCTAACAATCCGGTTGGTGATCTGAACGCTTTGTCACAGATTTTACACTGG
>NC_071286.1:1601696-1626801 GCF_943735745.2 Anopheles bellator | reverse complement strand
AGTGGTCAAGATTTTCTTGAGAGATTTGTGATACGTTCTTCGCTCTGTTGTGCTGTTCGATAAATTTTTCGACCATATCATTCTTTTCATTGCATCGCCAGCGAAACCGATCCATCTTTTCCAAACGAGATTCACACTTCGTGCACAAGTACGATGGAACTCCAGGTAAAATATTAATCTGTAAAAATAAGAGTCTCATAGAACAGTCTTCCTTGTGGAGCAGGGTGAATGTTTCAACAACAAACCTCAGCACCGGTGCATTCGGACAGCTTTTGAAGTTGAAATTGTCCGGAATAGTCGGGCGTAAGAGCCTCCAAAGTATCATCGTTCGACAGACACCATCGACAAATTTTTGCGTTTCTGGAAAATAATTCGCTATCATACCTTTGAATCCTTATTGAACACCAACTTACTCAACAACATCCTCTTTATTAATCAATGCCGAGGAATCCATTTTAACTGTAATCGTTTATTTAAGCAACTTTCTAAAATCGTCCAGTTTGCACTTGTTTATTAAACAAAGCTTGCTTCAATGGAATCTGCCGTTTGACAATCGGTCTGTTTTTGACAGCTTCTGGGGGCCAAGTTCGCGCGCCTGTGAGTGAGCCGCCGCTCTTTTCAAACAAAAAAATCAGTTACAGGGTGTATCAAGTTAGTGTATATTTAAAAAATAATTTCAAATAATGAGAAATCCTCAAAACTGTGGCGTAGCATTCAAAACGCGCACATAAACCGAGAGCACGGGCAGGCATCGAGATGCTTACGGATCCGATTAGATTACTTCAGTTTTAATTAACAATTCTGTGCCAACCGTTTGTTCGGCAGAGTGCTCAAGATGTTCTTGATTGATTTGTGATTCATTCTCGTTGTTCTGCTCTTCGATAAATTTATGGACCAAATCATTCTTTTCATTGCATCGCCAACGAAACCGATCCATTTTTTTCAAACGTGATTCGCATATCGTGCACAAATACGATGGAACTCCAGGAGAGAATTCAAGCTGTGAAAATATGAGTATCATAGACCAGTTTTTCTTGTGGAATAAACTTAGATGTCCGTTGTTACAATTTTACTACCTGTAGACCGGCAAAATCGAAGATTTTTTGTACTTTATATTGTCTGAATTCGTAGCGCGTTAGAGCATCCAAAGCATCATCGACCAACAGGCACCATCGACATATTTTTGCGTTTCTGGAAAATAATTCGCTATCATACCTTTCAAACCTTATTGAACACCAACTTACTCAACAACATCCTCTTTCTTAATCAATGCCGAACTGGGGGGCTACACGAGGCGTAACGTAATGTTTTTGACATTACAGATTAATGCCAAATTGCTGCGCCTCTGTCAAAACGTTTACGGGTCGGCCGAGGCGTAATGGGCGGTCCAGACGCTACGATAACGATAACCATATCTGCGTAACTGACGTCTCTGTCACTGACGCAGATCTACAAATCTGAACAAACGAGCATCAATTTGTGAACAAATCTCAAACAAGTGCCAACACGAGTCATCCAACTAGCTGTCAGTAAAACTGACCGAATTACATCCGTCGGTGTCGTTGCACAAAAATGGAGAGCACAATCTTCGTCGGCCCCATTTTGTCCGTATTGATGGATGGTCACCGAAGGTGTGACTAAATATCGCGGCATTTGACCACTTCCGTCGCCCGTATCTCTCTGCATCTTATCTATTGGTCGGCTGATAGATAGTGTGGTGATTTTGCATTCGTCACCATCGTTAGTTGAATGAGTTCGATTGGATTATGGTTGGATTCCATAATTTTATTACGGCCCTCTGTTGACCATCCTGGGCCGGATTACTGTAACAACGCAGATTACTTCGGTGTGTTCAGTTCACATTTGTTCTCAATAAAATACACAAACATTTTGGGGACGGCAATTTCTATATTTCTTATTAGTAGTTTTTCAGCAATCCTATCATCATTAACCCCACAATAAGCAGTGAACTAGCCTTAAAATGATTGGCCGAATTGCATCCATCACGATCGTTACACCACCGGCATTCCGTCTGTACGCCAATCCGCGGTTCACCCTGGCAGACATCGACACTATCGTACGAACAGCCGAGTGCCCGGTAGCGCCTGTCCGACGGATTATCGATGATCATTTTGAAACATTGGAAACTGGTCGATTGAATTATCTGGATCGTAGGTTTGAGGGCCGCAATCCGTAGCATTCCAGCGCCAGCAGAGCTGACATCACATTCGATGAAGTTTTCTTCACATATATCGTCACTATCGAGCTGATCGCACGAGAAACACCACAATGAAGTAGCTTGAAAGCAATAGAGTTTAAATATTCAAAATTTTACATTCTTCGGCCGCTCGTACCACTTACTTACCACTATGGACGGCGCAAAGTGCCACCAGAAGCGAGAGTAGAATTCGAGGTAGTTTCATTTCATCCGTTTCGCTGCGTGCTGAATTTGTGACTGACTGCCGAAATGTTCCATTCTGTTCCGTTATCGCGATGCCTTATCTGGCAGGTGACCGATACGAAGAAAAGTTTGTTTGTTTGTTTGTGTTTATTGTGTGCGCGATACGTTCGATTTGGATCCGATTGGATTTGAAAAGAGGGCATAATAAACCACGCTTTCGACGAGCGAATAAAATGGCGGGAAAAAGGCATTCAATTTTTCGGGAGGAGTACACGTTTGCCGGTCTCTCTGTTTATGTCCTGAGCAAGGTAGTAGTGACTCTCCCGTTGCACGTGGTATCTGAGTGCTTTTATCTGTGACATTCTCACTCTCTTTCAAATGGTGCCGCGAACGCCGTTACCATGGCACAGCCTGCGGATTGCCCGCCGACGGTGTTCGGCTGCCCTCAACCGATCCGGGCCCGAGGTACAGGAAGTCCGATCATTGCTTTAGCTTCCAGGCTCCGGACGACATCTGACACAGTTGCGTGCGGGTGTTGAATGCCATCGGAACGCCATCGACGGCGGTTTTGACCAGTCCGGTGAGGTTCCTTCGCACATCGGTAACAATTGGATAGCCGCGGCCGCGTGCTGTCGTTGATTGTTGATAGCCATGACCGATGATCGTGATAATCTTTGATACAAATGCTGTCAAGTGGTGAACAGTGAACGTGCGTGTTAAATTCTAATCATAGAAGGCGTCATCAAATTGCGAGTGATTATTAGTCGGTGACTGCGTACGGCATGAAAAGCACAATGCGTGTGTTTGATTAAAATAGTAAATAGTGTTCAGTTTACTGAGTGTGTTACGGCGTGAAGAATAATCCCAAAATAAAACTGAAGCGGAAACCCCCCAGAAAGCAGTGCCCGAAGCTCCTCTGAAGAGTGCTGTTAAATAATTCAGACCAATTTTCTTGGGTGCGGCAAGATGGTTAATTGAATGGGGAGCATCAATCTGGTTCCCGCAAGTGACACCGGTTACTAGACTGTTGCCAGGCAGAAGAGCTTATGTATGGAGCGAGTGATCCAAGACACCTCAGAACCTGCCGCAGTGCGAGCTGATCTTGCGAACGGTAAATATTTGAATTCGCAATTGCGCGATAAACAGTGTTCGTCATTAAATATGCATCTTCCTCACTTGCCTTGGCTAACGATCAAACTCGCCCTAATGGATTTCGGTGATATTTCTTACGCGTCACGATTTGGCTTATTAAATGTTATTCGATGACGACTCTCTGTGTTGCATGAAGGATAAGGTGGATGGGTCCGGCCGTAACTGAATGCCATTTCATTCGATATCCCAGACGATTGAACTGTTAACTATTCATCTTTTTTTTCCACCCAATATCCTGCGTAATGGTGCCCTCCTAACTGTAATTATATTACATCATACCAACCGCTCTATTTAAAACTTTTTAGCCGCCGGAAAAAGGCCGGACAGGATTTCACGGGAAATAATTGCATTTAGCGTGAAAACACCGTGGTGTGATTATAATGGTGCATTCGATCGTGTGCACGATTGGAATAAATCCATCGCCCTTGGCTCCTTGGTTCTGGGACCGGATGGCTGCGATGGCCAAAGGTCGGGCCGGCGATTGGCGGACGGCAAAGGTGACAAATGTTAAAGTTGAGCACGCTCTCGCTGCTCCCCTAGGAAATGTTGTTTCAGTCAACGGAACCGGTTCCGGAAGGTAAAGTATCGAATTGCCATTTCCGCTCGGCACTGCAAGCACACGAAGGGAGGTTTGTTCATCAAATTTCCGTGTGCCAATTCGTTTCTTTTGCCGAGGGCTACCAGAAGCTGGCTGGCGATGGTTTTGCGAGAACAACGAATGAAATCAATGATCGAAACACTAATGATGTTGTTGCGTTTCTCGCCGACTCAATCCATGGTCGCAACCGTTGCGAAGCGAGAGTTTCGAACAACCGAACAACCGGAAGCTAGAGAGTATACTGGTCAAATCGGAATGTGGCATTCCGATTTGACGCCTAATTACAAACGATGCCGAGTGTTGAAACTCTAATATGAACAATTTATATTAACTTTACCTTATTTCAGCACCATCACTACCTTCACAAAGCTTCCGATGACGATAATACTAAGTCAGTATTAACCCTCTAGCTTGATCTAAATATTGTATCAATATGACGGCACGGCATAGCTATTTTATTGGCTTTGATTGACTACTTGATTTACTTTTTCTAGATTTGATTACGGCTCATGATTACTATCGATTCATCGGCGCCACTAATTATTCCGGTATCAAATTGCAATCAAACTTGCATCACAAAACTACTGAGAATGTGCATAATCAGGAGAAGATTGCAGTTGCAGGTGTGTCTAGTAATGTGGAGAGCATGTCAAGCGGGTTGATGAATAATTTCATGGTTCAGCGTCATGCTGATTACAAGAGCTCAGCATCCACGGCTCATAGTGTTCAGTTTTAGCCTATCCATTGAAGGTCCTATTAAATTTTAATGTTGTTCAGGACTCGAAAACATTCATCGGAAATCCAAAAAGTGCGCAACGCAAACAAGAGCAACACGTGGTTTGCTGAAGAACACGTTTCGTTTACTTCCACGGCCTCTACTGTTACTGTTACGGCTAATACAAAGAGAGGGCGAGGGAAATAAATAACTCGAGATATCGTTCAGCTTGGATATCGAATTAAGGGGCATTGATCCAATTTCTTTCGTTTCGCGAAGTGAAGTGTACGTGTTTACTCTTGTGCTTGTTTGTTCCGTTCCTTCTCTTCCAGCAACAAATAGACATTTCAGCCGGACCACCATGTTGGCAGTGGGCGAACAAGATGGTGCTGAGGGGCAAGGCGGCCAGATACAGTTCGATAGGCTCGAATTCGGCAGTCCCGAGGAGCTCATGCATCATCTGTACTATTCCTGCATGCGCGCGAATGCCACCGACCCGGCCGTGGATGGTAGGTAGCAAAATTGTAAACTTATTATTTCGCATTATTTCTCCAGGACAGCTATTCTGCAGATTGGTCTGAAGTTGAAACGGTTTGCATCTATTGTTGAATTTACCACACGCGAAACATGAACTGCTGCAGCTTTGGGTGACAATTTTCTCGACCGTACCAGGAACAAACTCACTTTCTTGACTCAACGGCTTCAGGCTTCTGGTGTCAGAAACTTTCAGCAAAAACTTAAAATGAATCCTTGCGCGGTCGAGAAAACGCATTGTGGGCTTTCCGACCACTGGGTGGTACAATTTGAGTTTGAGAATCTTCGCTTTGTACTGGGTTTGTGGCGGTTTTTCAGTTTAGAAAACGTGTGGTTGAGTGGTGGTGAGAGCACCGCCATAGGTTGGTTTGCTTTAATTTTCTACAAAAACCTCAACTCGTTTTGCAGCGCCGCATTTTAGAACAATGCAGGAACCGTCAACTCTACGACTCCTTGTCAATTAAAGGATATTGAAACTGCTCTATTTCCAGCCATTTCCTATGGCAAACAATTTAGAACACTTACAAAGACGGTAAGTGATCCGGACGAAAGTTCGAACGTTTTTAAATGAATATTCCATCCTGCTCTTTGAGATTATTGATTGACTTTCGTAACGCTGCACGACCTTCCCGAAAGTCGTCGGCGTAATCTGGTGTTTAAATTGAGTTACGGCTCAAGTTAAGCCGAGAGATGCCGAGAAAGTCAACCGTCCGGAGTCAGCGAGTCTCCAGAGGGGCGGATGGGTGAGCGGCATATGGTGCGAGGGGCGCATATGCCCAATCCTGCCGGTTCCGTGTATTCTTAAACCTAATCTTAAATTGTAGGTGACGACGGAAACTTGTGCCAACAAGCGATCCATGAGAAGAGTTTGTGGCCCGCACTTGCACAGCATAAGCCGCTAGTGCTAGTGTCCTTGAGCATGAAGTTTAGTAATTAGTGGATGGATTTTGGGACGGGACGCTAATTGTCTTGCTACACGGTGGATAATTTTTATTTAATTTAATCGCATGGTATGCGGTTCTGGCAATTTTGTGCAAGTGGAAGTGCGGGCAAAAATGGAAAAAAATAAAAGTTAGGTTATTATTTTTATAAATCTTTGTCTTACACGGCATACGGCTAATGGAGGCGCATGGTTGTTTTGAGCTTAGCGAAGAAAAATGGGAGGCCGATCGATGGGATCGGCTTCGATAGTCGATATACTGCTGTGACTGTGAACCGTTTCGAAAATTGTAACGAGCGCAGGCATAGATTGCATAGAGTAGGAATTATTTTAAAAGTACATAGATTTAGTTATAAGCGAATTCCCGATATTCTTTGGCCATTCTAGTTAATTCCGTACACCGTGCCCGCGAACCATGCAAACGTACAGAGCGATACATCACAGCAGCCCGACGAAATTGGCAAGGCATCGGCATCCTTTGACAGACGCAAATAATGTTTATTGGCTGTAGCACCGTTGACACGAGCCAACGGTTGAAAGCAAATTTGTCAGCGTATTACCAATCCAATGACAAAACGCCACATTTTGTGGTCTTGGATTATGATGCGGTTTTATTCGTTCGCGTATCGATAATTTGGGTAACATTAATATTAATCAGCAAAATCAACCGGTATATCAATCGGAACATAGCTCGACAAATCCTGACCGAGCGAGCAGTGAAGTGTGAGCGGTGTGTGTTTATTGGCGTACGGAGGTTTGCAAACGGCCCGGCCTGAAACCACATCCTCGAACCATTGCCACCTGGGAGGTGTTCGAACAATGTGTACTACAACGCCGGACTCGTTGTACGACAAATTTGTGCTGTGCTTCACGTAGCAACACGTCTCTTGCATTAGCGGTACGGCGGCCAACAGCCATTACCTTTCGCAACTAACGCCCCATTAGGAGTCTCTTTTATCCCGAACCGTTCGTAACCTTAAAGTGACCATTTTTTCTATCTCTTCCCCTGGCACACAAAAATAAAAGGCACCAAAGCGTACTGTCCTCGCCGCTTCGACGGATGGTCGTGCTGGGAACCGACGGTTGCCGGTACGGTGGCGGAAAATTTTTGTCCAAACTTCATCCTGGGCTTCGACTCGGGGCGCCTCGCCCATCGGACGTAAGTATATCCGGTGTCTGCCGGTGGCGAAGCTTTTCGGTTTTCCGATGAAAGGTGCCTTGAAGCTCGGGGGAAATTAGCATATGAATTTGGGGATAATTTTGTCACGCTTCCTGTCCCCTGGTGGCACCTCTGATTTTTCGCAGCTGCAACGAGAACGGGTCCTGGTTCGTGCACCCACAGTCCGGCCGGGAGTGGTCCAACTACACGAACTGCATCGACACCGACGACATGCAGGTGAGAAATATGATTAGTGCCCCGGTCTCCAAGAAATAGTCTTTTGCACAAAGTAGATTGTACGGCTCATACGAGAACACGGAAAGATAATTAACCTGCAGCCCGTTCCGTCTTAGGGGAAAAAGGTTTTCTAATTCCTTATCGCGCTGTGTCACTTTGTCTCCACCCTCAGGCCCGATAGCGTTGAGTTCACGACATGAGAAACGGTGTTTTCCACTTACGACGGTAACCTCAAGCTGCTTCGATGGCTTGACACCGTCACGTCTTTTGTCCGTGAAAGGCCAATAAATCAATTACTGTAGGGATCGGTTCCATCGGTCTTTGCGCCGCTCAATCGGCAGCTTGAGGGACATTAGGTATGTTTCTAGTTGCGTCGTGTTGCTCTTATCGCTCGGAGGTGCTCCAAAGGCGCCAGTCGCCGCTCGGTAGACTTTGCTCTCTGATCTAATTCACGCTGATGACGTTATAAAGCGCGCCGTAACGAGTAATCATAGTCCGCGGACGCCGGGACAGCGGGCGCAAAAAACGGGGACGAAACCCAATCAACATTATTTTGGCTTTGGCACCAACAAATTGTTTCACTCGCTTTCTCCAGCTCGTCATGGCCTGCCTGGCCTTAGCAATGGTAAACGTCAGCCCGTAGCGAACGAGCCTGCTCTTGCTGATGCGAGCCATTTTCTGTCCTCCCTTTTTTCCCGTCGCACGAAGGTGGTAAACTAAGGTCCTCGTGCTGAATATTTAAAATAAAAGTCCGCCTCGGAGTCATAATTTTTTGCTCGTCAGATGGGATGTAATTTTGTTGCTTGATTTTATCCGCTTGTCTAATGCACGAAATTGGATGTTTCCTTCCAGCTTCGGCGACTGGTGAACGAAATTTACATCAGCGGCTACATGGTTTCCTTCTTAACACTCATTATATCGCTCTGCATTTTCCACAGCTTTCGGTAAGTTCCATCCGGTGTTCCGGTGTATTCTTGCGTCTAATGGGCCGTTGCCAGTGGGTTCTGTTAGGTTGGTCAATTCGGTGCATCACATTGTTAGCTCGAGAGCTTAGAACGATGAAAGGCAATGCCTCGCGGCCTACTTCTTCGCAGTCGTGCTGAGCTAATGAACCATTTTCACACAGATCTCAGTCGCCCTTTGTAGATGACTAAGGGTTGCCAACGGTTGCTTGCCTTCGATTGTGGTTTTGATCGAAATCGGAACAACCAACGAAGAAAGGACACTTTAAACACTTTACCGTCCATCGGATTCGAAGGATTTTTGTTCGAAGAAGCTCGTAGAACGCACACTTGTCCGTCCGTTGGTCAGTTGAGCAGCAGCTGACAAAAAAGGAGCACGGCTCGTTAGGACGCTTCTTGCCCAATCCGGGGTCCGTCAGACAGCTGAGCTGAATAATGGATGGCCCTTTGATCCCTTTGAAAGGTATCGGTGCGCTCTCTTTGGGCATCTACTCACGGCCGACACACTAGAAGTGTAACTTTCTTTTCGTCTTGCAATCCTTTTCAACGCGTTTCGTGTTGTTATTTGGCACCCATGCATTATTTCTAGCAGATTTGGAACTCACCCAACGGACGCCCCATCGAAGGTTTTCCCACGCCTTTCACCTCACGGGCAGTGTTGAGCTTGAATATCTTACTATCTTGTCCAGTTTTTTTTTTCAATCTCGCACGCGCTTTGGACGGCCCTTTGCAGTCTGCAGCTTGACCGAGTAAAACAATTTCGTGAAAACCCGAACAATCAAAGGGCTCCCCCGAGGGCGGGTTAGAGTCTGAGATTTGGTATCGGGAGCCACATAACAACTTCTCGTCCCGAGTCACGGTGTTGGTGGCTCATAGTCAATCTTGCTTCAGAAATCGATGCTAAACAGATTCCAAGGAATTGCCCAACCAAACCCGCCGAAAGCTGATACTTGGCGGTTGGATTCGTTTCCTCTTTTTGGTTGCCAAAAGTTGGTTGTTCTCCTTTTACCAAGAAGTAAAGTTCAAACGTGCGGCGCCCGTACAATGATTCAACAATTATGAACAGAAGAGCGACAAATGTGAGCAAAACAGAAAAGAGGAAAACGAAATCCAATACGGCCGTTGAATAATTCAAACCGAAAAAAAATTAAACGCCTCCGGCAAATGTCAGGGCAGGGCGAATGAAGTTGGAAAACTTTCTCGTTTTCCCGAATAAAAGACGGGCCGTAGTGGCTCAACCGTGGCCAGTCTTTTAGTGAGAATCGGTGTGTGCCGTTTTGATATTTTTTTTTGCAGGACCTTAAAATGCACCCGGATACGGATTCACATCAATTTATTCACCTCATTGGCACTGAGTTGTCTGTTTTGGATCGTCTGGTACAAGTTTGTCGTCGAAGACCCGGACGTACTGAAGGCGAACTCGGTAAGTGTTGGCGCTGGGTGTCGGGAATTAGTAATCGCGACAAGTGTTTTTGGGCACCGTGTGGAGATGGAGTGGAATCGATCGATTCGATCATGCCGAGAGCGAGAGCACGACGGAAACCGAGCGTTAGGATGCAAACGTAGCGAAGGAATTTGCATATATTGTTCATATTGCATGGTCGATGATCATTCGTTCGAGTGGACCATTCGTTCGTTCGAAACGGACCATGGCCTGCCCGAGAGGTGGCCTTACAAAAGAGGGATCTTGTTACAAAACGATGTACCATCTCGAAGATGCCGATGGAACGGTGCATTAGCATAACGCAGCGCCGGGAGGGCAACGGCACCGAGGGGATGCAAAGCAAGAAAGTGGGCGAGGAGCGCATAAGAAACCCGTGTCTCGGATGCCAGAAATCCGAACAACCCGGGACTGCCGGAAGTAGGAAGCCAGGGGACCACCAGTTGCATAGTTACCCCGCTGTTCGCTGTTCCGCCATTTCTTTTGCTCGTGTTTATTTATTTATAAACTTGTATCATGCTTCATTTCGATTCCATTCTCCGTGCTGCCCATGCTATTCTCTGCCGCTTAAAGGCAAAAGGTTAAGAGCGAGCGTCTGGAAGCGTGCTTTTTTATATTAAATCAAATGAACCGTAGCTCGTAATTTGTTGTATTATTTTTAATGAATGAATATGTAATACCTGCGGCGCTGCAAAACTTTCCGCATGACGGGTGTTTAATTCCGAAGTTTTCAATGAACCAAGCGCGGCGGCCACAGACCGGGAATGATTCCTCGAAGCATGATCAGCGAGGAGTTACCATCGACTTTTGCATGACGAACTGCATGATACGGAAAATGTGGTCCCGGTACATTTGTGTTGCAAACATCCCTAATTAGGTTTGTTTTACGGATTGTCTGCTGACTCTACATGTGTGCTGCTTAGCAATATATGGTGGTTGTGGCAGCCACATGGATCACAATTAATGAATCGCCTGTCGAATGAATCACTTCTGGAAAACGTGTTGCTAGCGACGAGATGACCATGCGCTTCATAATGGACAGACACAAAAAGGCACCATAGTGAAGTGTGTGTAATGTTTTATGGTTAAAGTCAAATTAGTGGTAATGGTAGATTTTTTTTCAATACCAACTAGCTGCGAAGGAAAGGTACCGAAACTGAAACCCCCCGGGACACATTTCCCGTTGGTCGAGAGTGTGGAATTTAACACCGCCAAGCAACGTGTTGTTTCTTTTTAGCTGTCGGGTACGGTACACACGAGATCGGGTACGGATTTTGCAGTGGCCACTGGATACTCCGGTTTTGCACCATAGTAAATAACTTTCACTGTTGCTCCACGAACACACGATAAAAACCCTCCCATTTTATGGTTTGTTTGCAACATATGCCCTCACAATGTGTGTCCCATTGGATGACCCGGAAGGCCCATAAACCCTCTCGGCTGCACACTTGCCCTATCGCAGCGTACCCGGATGTGTGCCATCCGGATGCCGGCCGAACCGCCGGCCGGTGGTTTTGCATGGTTGCACATTTCGCGAGAAAAACCTTCAAAGCGAACGCAATGACGCGGCGGGTTGTGTAATTTAGAGTTAACATAAAAGTATTTCACTGTCATAATCACGTACTGTGTCGGGTAGAAAAACTAAGCCCCTAGAAAAGCGCCACCATCATGCTGGTGCATCTGCAGGCTACATTAAGATAGTTTTAAAAGAAGGTTAGCCGGCTACAAGCGTTGCTGTGGATCACAGTGGCCCAGGCCAGCCAGCATCCTGGTGGCTGCCAAAAAGCCACGGCCTCCTGCCGTTTGCACTCGACCCAAACTATGTGCCAGGGATTTTGATTAGTTTCACCATAGTTGGCGCTGTGGGTGCCGTTTTCTGCTTAAAGCCGCCATGCTGAGAAGCCCCTCGAGACACTGTGGACGGAATAAACCCGGTGGTCAGAATAATTGTACGACAGCTTGGCCGGCGAGGTGAGGAAAAATTAAACGGTAAAGTTGCAAAACGATGACACGCATCGAGGTGGGGGCCTCTCGGTTGCCCTCCATTAATTGCTTTATTCTCGAGAAAGGGTTTAACGGGCGTACCGTGACGTCCGGAACACAACCAGCTGAAGTGGCGATGCTGAGGGTTCATTAAAATTGCTGCTCTCTTCTCGCGCATTGATCCGTTTTTCCGATCGATCCATCCAACACCGGGTCCAGCAGCCTTTCACTTCCCGTCTCCGGTCTGTGTGGCACTAATTTTTCCCCTGTTTCGCTTTTTTGTAGAGCTGGTGTATCGGATTGCACGTACTGCTGCACTACCTCATGCTGGTGAATTATCTTTGGATGTTCTGTGAAGGATTACACCTGCATCTGGTGCTCGTTATTGTAAGTATTATGGCCGTGGCCGTTCGTAAGCAGCCCGTTCGGCAAAAGTGTACCACTTTCCCGGGGGATCAATTAGTTTTCTTTTCCCGTACGCACCGGTATCTGGGCCCTTATTACCGGCACATTAAAATGGGGTATAGTTTATGGCCGAGGACGTTCAGCGGGGTTGTCCGTTCCGTAAGGTCGTGTTTAAATAGCCCGCAGTGTTCGCGATGAAATTACATTCCATCATAGTGAGAAACAGTGAGTGAGAAAACATTTTCTCACTTTCTGTGAGATTGACCGCCCCACTATGCTCGCTAACTCTATTGTTTTGTAATTTGTTAAATTTTCAATTTTTACAGCCATTTTAAAAGACTTTTTATTTAAAGATTAGTCGCTTTACCATTAATCACCGAAATAAACGATCAACCGTTGAAAGACGATTCCCGATGATATAAACATTTGCTTCTAAAGTGAAGATACTTGTCCAGCAGACCTCTCATTATTCATTTACCGGCCAACTAATGGCCCTATCGGGAGTGTCTGTTCAACTGGCGATAATGTTAAAGGTGTTTACAGTCCAGTGTAAGCACGTTACACGGAGAAGACGTCAAACTTTTTTCGATATCAGATATGGTTGGCTTCGTCGCCCCATGTATTGGATTAGCCTCCTTGCTTCCTGAGCGATCCGAAGGGGGAAATCCCTTTCCATCGCCCGATGGCCAACCCGATGACCACATCGCCTGACATCGGCTGTCCGGTTCTTGTCCGTCTACAAAATCAGTATCGTGACACTCGCTTTCCATGTCGCAGACACTGAACACAGAATGGGGTCATTTCCTCATTGAGGAGCACATTTTCTCTCCGATAAGGAAGTGTCCCCGCCTCGCGCGCAGCAAGTTGTTCCTGTTGTTTAGTTTGCCCACTCCTGGCCGCGGTAACCGGACCCTCGGCATCGCAACCGCAGCCCAGATGGGCGCAGGAATAGATACTTCGAAGTGGACCAGCCTGCAGTGGCTGGTTTCCAGGAGGTGGAGGTCCTGGCCAGGCCGCATGTCTGCAGCCGATTCAATACAGTTCGATCATATTTTGCTTCTCGTCATCGTTTAAGGTCTTCATCAAGGATATTGTCGCACTGCGTTGGTTCGTCACGATCGGATGGCTGTTGCCGGTGCTCCTGGTCAGTCTGTATGCCATCGTTCGCCACAGCATGCCGCTCGACACGGACCAGTAAGTTTTTTATGGTGGGCATTTTTATGACCTTGTTTGTAGATACGGGCTCTCCGCGGATGATGCCATCATCCGGCCGGAGAAACCTGCTGGTGGGTTGAGCTTTTCGGACTATTTTTCGGTTTTTCTATAGCTCTTTGAAGAGTGGGCAACATTGAAGGTTTTTGTGTCCTGAATTTGGGAGGCTGGGTACGGCTTTACGTCACCGTAAATTTGTCGGGTGACGATGATGGGCCGAAGATGTGATTTCCAACGGGGCACCCCTTTTACGTGTGAAGATTAATTTAATACAAAAATCAATAGCCGATTTCCGTTATCGTCTCAATCGCTGCCCAGTTGCTGGATGGACGAAAGCCACGCCATGTGGCTGCTCACGGTTCCGGTCTGCTGTTCCCTGCTGGCCTCGCTGGTTTTTCTCATCAACGTAGTGCGTGTGCTACTGACAAAGCTTAACTCCACCTCCCCAAACCCGGCCCCGCTGGGCCTACGGAAAGCCACTCGAGCGACGCTAATTCTCGTAAGTATTGCGTGGCCCCCGGAAAGGCTGCAACACTAGTTTTCCCGGAAAAACGGTCCCCCGGGAACGGTGAAGACGATGGCTTTTGGCGTCACCGATTGGGCGCTCTGTTTACTCTGCTCTCTCTCTCTTTCTCTCTCTCTTTCCACTGTCGATCCGGAACCATTCCGGAAAAACTAGATCCCACTGTTTGGCCTGCAGCACATCCTGCTGCCGTTCCGGCCGGATAAGGGCTGCCAGCTGGAGCGGTATTACCAAATCGGGGCCGCGCTGCTGATCAGCCTGCAGGGTCTGTGCGTATCGTGTCTGTTCTGCTTCGCCAATCACGACGTGATTTTTGCGGTGCAATGTTACCTGAACCGCTTCTTCCCGGACGTCGTGACGCACCCGTTCCTCGAGAGCGGCCAGCCGGCTACCCAGAGCCGCGATGTGGCCGTATGACTGCTGAACGTGCGCCGCTCCACACCGACCAGTATTAGCCACGCCAGCAAGCAGCAAATCGCGACGCCCGACGAGCCGGGTGCCGTGTGAAGAGCCTAAAGGGACACGCCGGAAGCAGAAGGTCCATAATCCGTCCCTTCCGCGCGGCAGGGAGCCCACGATACGGCGCTGCGGCGTCGAGAGTTTATTTTTCCTCCGTAAGCACTTTATCGCTGGACAATACAAGGGACGCGCGGGCACCGTCCAGAGATTAATGTCTGGAAAAGAAGCGATAGAAATAAAGTTTATCGTTCCCCGCAACCGATGCGGAACGGCGGGTATTGGAAAGTGTAGCAACAACAAACCGCACGGATCGGGAGATTAATCGGTTTCGTTTAATTCCTCGCGAACTTTTCGCGCCCAAATTCCGAGCATCCGAAAGAGGGTGCAACGCTTCCTCGGACACACCGAAACACTTCGCGAAGCGTTGTCGTGCGGCGAAATGGTTGAATTAAAAACTCGATTTTCATAACGATTCATTCAAAACGATGGCCGGGCACTTTAGGCTATAACGGTAATGTGATTCGTTACCTTAATTAGGTATCATTATAATGCTATTCGCACACGAGCGGTGCACTTGGTGTTGTGCCTTCAGTCAGCAATGGAGCGTGTACCACGCTGCGTACTGGTAGCCATTACGCTCTTCCTCGTGGCAGTTGGTCCGTCCCGGAGCACCATGCTACAGAACTATCTGCAGTCCTGCGCGGGTCACGTTCGAAGTCCGAAAATCGATCCTAGAAACCTGATCTATCGTTGGTTTCCATGGTTTTACGTCAACCCTCCTCAGCGTACGACCAAAACAGCGCAGCCTCACCGTAGTACTACCGTTCGACCTAGTTGTTCGGCCAATGAAACGTACGTCCAGTTCGGAAGAGCCTGTGGAACGTCCTGCGGAACGTACGGACAGTACTGTCCGTCGCTAGTGAAAATGGACCGGTGCATCTGTAACCGGGGGCACGCAAGGAACCGGAACGGGACGTGCATTCACTACCTGGATTGCAAGAAAGAGATGCAAGATGTGGAGTTCCTACACTGACCAATAAATGTTCGCTTGAAAATGAGTTGTCGTACAAACGGCATGTTACGAAAACTGCCATTTTTTGCCTTATTCACAATCGGCTCTTTGTACCGTGCGCGGGTTGTGGGTTAGACAGATGGGCGGATAGACGGATGTTTGTTCAGCTGTACTCTGCGCCGTAAGCGGAGTTCACCATGTTTCACGGTTAACAGTAGCTGACATTAGTGTGCTAGCTACAGAACTACCGTTACCATGAAGCGTTCCCTCTTCGTTGCCGTTTTTGTAGCCCTTGTGCTTCTTCTGGTAAGCGAAGGGACTTATCTACGATGTCAGCCTAATGATACGTGATACTATTTTGCAGAGTGCTGCCCAAGCCCAAGTGGTCATAACAAAACCAACGTCTCGCGGAAGGCCGATGGCGCCCACAGCCGGATAGGAGAAAATGCAGATACAAGTAAAACCTGAAGTTTGAAATGGAATAATTCGATTTGACAGTATAAAGGATTGCAACTACAGTATAATTTCTGTTCATCATTGTCTTTTATTGGCTAGATTTTTTAAAATAGTTTTTCCGAATTGATGTCTAATTGGTCAGAAGTCGCTTCGGGAGTGGACTCATTGTGAGGGATTATAAATTTTAAATTGGCTTAAACGTTCACATAGTAATCGAAGCATTGGTTGTCTTTTGGGCAGGGGGTTCCTTAGCGTGATAGGTTGCCAAATAACGTCAAGGTTTACGCTGGTCGATCGACACAAAATCGATTCTGATTATGCACTTTTGGGAGTTTGTAACTAACCGGTTAACCTATTTTGTTTAACGTTAAAACGTTTCATGGCCATGTTCTTTAAGCGTTTTGCCCATTTTCACAACTTGATTTACGCCACTTTGTTCACAAACATTACAGTCTGAGGAATCATCCTTCCAGTAGTGCCATCGACGCTATGAACAGTGATAAAAAAGAGCGAAAGGTTTAGTCCAATAAACACGTCGGCGATAAAAAAAACCTACGATAAATACCGAGAACCTCCTTCTTTACAATTTCGGGGGCTGCTTTTCACAACAGCCGCAACTGTGGTTTGTTTGCTCAAAAATTGTCTACGACGTAACCCCAGACAGACAGACAAATGCGCAGGACGTGGATTAACGGATTGGAATACCGGTGATAGCCGGCTCTTGGAGACCGTTTTTGTGCATCGTTTCGCAGTGATTGTTTTGAATGTTTTGGCATCTGTTTGCCGGGATTCATCGTATATAAGTGAAGCCAGCTTTAAACGCCCCATATTCATTGTGAAAAGAGATCTAGCGTTGGAAAAATGAAGTGTGTCTTTATATTTGTCATCCTCGGAGCCCTGCTCCTCTTCGTGGTAAGTAACTCTTTGGCAAGAGTTTCGATGTTCCCCATTTTATTTCGTGTACATTTCTCTCAGAATCTGGCGGAGGCCATACCGACTCATGATCACGAATGCAAAACGCATGCGCATAGAACTAAGCCAACCAAAACCGGACACACCAAAACCAGACACACTAAAACGCATAGGACAACTACTGGCAGCACAACGGCAGCTGCAACATCTTCCACAGCAGCCTCTTGAGCCAAGCTGGGTCAGATTTAAAATGTGATGACCTCTCAAAGTCATCGCGTTGTAAAATATTGTCACACTCGGAAACCTGTCGTGGCAGAAACGATTCTTGAGAACGATACGAAAGCCAAATAAATAAATTACACGATTGCAAGTGGAACTAACATGCCACGTTTTATTGTACGCTCGTGTGATTAAGAAAGAACAGGGTGAATGTCAACTGAATGCGTTCGAATGCGAGTATTTGGAAGAAATGCAGAAAATGTAACATTATACGGAATTCTGATTCGAGTTCCTCAGTTCCCTGCTATGATAACTGTTTTATGTAAACTTAACAAATCTTTACTCTAACCGGACGGCTGGATACTGTTGTGATAGGAACACTAGATGCTTAAACAGAATCGTGTTATTTGTATTTTGTACTAATCGTGTTCCAGAGATCTGTTTTCGCAGTTTGTTGAGTTTTTTTTTGTATCAAAGATATTCTACTATACTAAAGATATACCCTAAATATACTATCATTTACAAGTGTTTTATTTTTTTTGTAATAATTTTGTATCCTCGTAATTATCATTATTCGAAATCATTATTTAAACTTAAGCACGGTCCAGGCGCTACGATGCATCGCTACGATGTGTCTGAGCAACGATTATCGTAGCGTCTGGACCGGGTTTTACACAAACTTGATACACCCTGTAACTGATTTTTTTGTTTGAAAAGAGCGGCGGCTCATTCACAGACGCGCGAACTTGGCCCCCAGAAGCTGTCAAAAACAGACCGATTGTCAAACGGCAGATTCCATTGAAGCAAGCTTTGTTTAATAAACAAGTGCAAAGTGGACGATTTTAGAAAGTTGCTTAAATAAAGGATTGCAGTTGAAATGCAGTCTTCAGCATTGATTAAAAAAGAGCATGCTGTTGAGTAAGTTGGTGTTCTATAAGGATTCAAAGGTATGATAGCGAATTATTTTCCAGAAACGCAAAAATTTGTCGATGGTGTCTGTCGAACGATGATGATACTTTGGAGGCTCTTACGCCCGACTATTCCGGACAATTTCAACTTCAAAAGCTGTCCGAATGCACCGGTGCTGAGGTTTGTTGTTGAAACATTCACCCTGCTCCACAAGGAAGACTGTTCTATGAGACTCTTATTTTTACAGATTAATATTTTACCTGGAGTTCCATCGTACTTGTGCACGAAGTGTGAATCTCGTTTGGAAAAGATGGATCGGTTTCGCTGGCGATGCAATGAAAAGAATGATATGGTCGAAAAATTTATCGAACAGCACAACAGAGCGAAGAACGTATCACAAATCTCTCAAGAAAATCTTGACCACTTTGCCATACCAGCCATACCAGTGCAAAAGCCATACCAGTGCAAAGTCTGTGACAAAACCTTCCATTCATCAGGCATACTATCAATGCACTCGAAAATTCACAATAAGGACCATAAGTGTCCTCATTGTTCGTCAATGTTCCCAAGTTCATTTAAGCTAGAGATTCATATCCGCACTCACACCGGCGAAAAGCCATTTCAGTGTAAAGTCTGTGACAAAGCCTTCCATTCAGCAGCATTACTGGCAAAACACTCGACAATTCACAAGGAACACACAAAGTACCATCAGTGTCCTCACTGTTCATCTAGGTTCACACAGTTAGCTGGTCTAAAGTATCATATCAATATTCACACCGGCCAAAAGCCATACCAGTGTAAAACCTGTGACAAAGCGTTCAGATCACCAAGCGGATTGTTAGGACATTCTAAAATTCACAATAAGGACCAACCGTATCGATGTCCTCACTGTTCATCAAAGTTCGCGCATTCGTCACACCTAAAGATTCATATCCGCACTCACACCGGCGAAAAACCATACCAGTGTGAAATCTGCGGCATAGCCTTCCATTCAACAGCATTACTGGCACAACACTCGACAATTCACAAGGAACACACCAAGTACCATCAGTGTCCTCACTGTTCATCTAGGTTCACACAGTTAGCTGGTCTAAAGTATCATATCAATATTCACACCGGCCAAAAGCCATACCAGTGTAAAATCTGTGACAAAGCGTTCAGATCACCAACCGGATTGTTCGGACATTCTAAAATTCACAATAAGGACCAACCGTATCAGTGTCCTTACTGTTCATCAAAGTTCGCGTATTCGTCAAACCTAAAGATTCATATCCGCACTCACACCGGCGAAAACCCATACCAGTGTGAAATCTGCGGCAAAGCCTTCCATTCATCAAGCAATCTGGCATCACACTCGAAAATTCACAAGGAACACACAAAGTACCATCAGTGTCCTTACCAGTCCTTGAGCCAGTAATATAAAACAACAAACCACCAACTGGAGGGAAATGTCTCCGAATCTCGTATAAAACCAGAGGCGTTTGGCTGTATTCAGAATACGCTTTATTCTCCATTCTATCACACATGCTGCTTACATGTTGTCCAATTATGTTCCACCCCTTTCTCAGGCCGGCGGCTGGGATAGCATTCGAGTTTATGTTTTGTCACGGCATAGAACAGTATAAAAACGGATCGCGATCATCTATTCATGCCCCTACAAATCGGTGTGTCACGTAACTGTAACACGGAAAGCTCTAAGGTGCACGCGAAGCGGGGAGGACCAAATGTCCCAAAGTAATCACTTCACTCAATCAAACTTTCGTTTAAAAAAGCCCTATCGCTACACGCGTTCTGCGTCTGCAACGCGTCGGATAAAATATTGAATGCCGTACAAGGTGAACTGGTCTTCGTCAGCTGCGACCCTCAGACGTTTAGTGGTCAACCAGCGGGCCCCAGAACATCCGGGACACGTGCGTTTCCTTTTCGCTGACGAAAAAATCCTTGCCCAGCTTGACGAACTCATCGAGCGTGATCTGTCCGTCACCGTTCTTGTCGATCACCGCAAACGAAACTGCAGCATTTTCCTCCGTCAGCCCGAGACAGCGGAAGAACAGTTTAAACTCGTGCAATGAGATCGATCCCGATCGATCCTTGTCGACTGCCTGCGGAAATGGAATGCAGGGAAACGTTAATGCGCTTTAATCCGATTCTGAGGTCCCGCCACGCTGGGAATCTTACCTTGTACAGGTACGGCAGAAAACGGTGGACCTTTTTCTTCAGATCCCTATCATTCACGACGTGGTGCATCTCGGTCAGGTACTGCTCGACCGTGACTAGGTTGTAGGGCGTTATCTCTCCCCACTGCTGTTCCCAGGTGGTCTGTAAAGAGCATCCGTTTATTGTAGCAACCGATTGCGGAATGGTGCTGACCAAAAGCTGTACACGTATGCGCAAAACTCACTCTCATTATGGCACGGAATTCATCCTTCGCTTTGGTGTCCAAGTGACCCAGGGAAGCAAACTTTTCTGTCAGAAGCACAAAATCGTCGTACGAAATGACGCCATCCTTGTTAACGTCTAGTAGTCCGTGCAGGGTGCGCATCTTGCGGCGCCAAAAGTCCGAGTTACCCTACAGTAGGCGAGAGAGTAGGGCAAATTGTGAGCGTTAGAAACCCGAGCTTTCAATCGCAGCAACCAGCGGTTGTCACTATTATACCACATTCCCACTAGAAGAGAGTAAGACCTGGGAGAGAAAGATACGAAACGAGTGTTTGATAAACTCACTTAAAGTTCGCATAGTAATCGAATCAAATGCTTTTGCGTCTGATAGTTTCCGGTACACCCCACAACCCAATTTGTGCCAATTGCAGCAATGATTCCGTCGCGGATCCGATTGCCGTAAGCCGCCGCGGAATGCAAATGAAACAGACATCATCCTACACGTTCCGTCTATCTTCATGCTTTGTTTTGTTTTTTTTTTTTGGGTGAACGTACAAAATGTGCGATTGAGAGCGATCGCGCGTGTGTTAGTAATGGCTGCCACGCTTCCTTTCGGCGTTTTTTTGGAGGCAACGCGGCATGGCACAATATGCTTGATAAAGAGCTCCGTGGTTGGCAAGCGAAGATCAGAGACGAATAATCGGGCCCTGGCGTGTAGTGCAGGGCGCACAGCGAGAAAAAGAAAACACGAGGGACACGAGGGCCAATCGACCACCATGTGCGCCACCAGAACGCGCGCTGCGAAGTTGCTCGAACCGAAGCCGAATATGTAATCAGGTGGCGGTAACCGTAAACTGCGGAGTATCGGCGTTTCGGTGTCCAACGACATCATGCTGCGTTTTAGTTAACCTTCCACAAGATCTCTTCTCGGTTCTTAAAGACCTTGAGCTTCAGAGCGAGCGAGAGCGAGAGACAGGGAGAACTATGTTTAGGATGGTTGCTTACCCGTTGCTTGCGATGGCGACGCGGTGCTGCTTCACGCTCATCGTCCGAGTCCGAGTCCGAATCCGAATTGTAGGCCCGCTCCGGAGCGGCCGTTTTCTTCGAGAACTTGCGGACTGCCGTCGAGACGAAGGCTCGCCGCAATTGGTCGTCCTTCAGGTAGCTGCTGGGTCTGACCTAGAGCGCAACGACAATGAGAAGTTAGAATTCATCCGGGGCACGAAATGGAAGACAGCAAAAAATAAACAGGTAATCGAAAACCAAACCAAGCAATTCCACTGCGGCAGTTGTTAATTGAGGTTTTACCCGTTTCCTGCACCGAGCCCGAAGCAGCATTCACGTTGAATACTTGGATGCACGATGTAAGGCACACAAATCATTATCACCATGTCAACAGACGAAAGCTTAGTGGTTGGTGGTAGAAGTGGGGCACAGCATCGAGAGAGTGTGATGGACCGATTGAACCAGTTGCACTCTTATCGTCGAGAAGATTTCGATGCATGATTAAAAGAGAAACCTTATCTAATTTTCTGACCCCCTACAGCACCGCAACGCAACACACGAAACCGGTGACATAATAAACCCATTTTTTAGGTGCTTTGTTGCTGCTGCCTAAAGTGGCCTGCACTGTTCGTTGTGCCGCGGCAACCGAAAGGCCCGAAATCATCAATCACCGAACGCAGCGGTGCGGTTGGTGGCGCCTGAATACGTTTTTACCACCATCTCCTAAGCTGAAGATATGTTTAGAGCGCATGCGCGGCGCATTTGTGACGCCGGAAGGGGCTCTGTTTGTATTTTGTTGTGGGTTGTTTGTGCGCTGTGCCTTTTGCAGTTGGCTTCTGGGCCAACACAGGGGCCATTCCGGTACATGGGAACATTTTCCCGTGAATATCGCCTGCGTACGGAGATAATGTAGCTGTTTCTAATAATGTTTCAAATTCCCTGAACACTTCCCAATTACGCAGTTGACCTTTAGTGATACGTTTGACGATTTTAAAACGCGTGAATCGAAAAATACAGAGCCTTACCTTTTCCATCGCGCCCGCAGTTTCTGTTGTGATGGCCGCCAACGTTGACGACATTGCTCCGAGTTGTCGCTCGAACAAAGTAGCCGTGGGCCGAATGTAGTTCCGCAACAGTGCGTAAGCCATTGTTAAGGTTTTTGTTCACCGAAAAATCACCATTAACCAACGCGGCAAGGTTTAACCTTTCACCTAAAGACACGCTCACTTTTCGTTCGGGAACCAACTTTTTTCGCTCTCAATTGAACAGGTTTACTTGGGTGCTGTGCAGTTTTCACTTCCTATAGCCGGCAAGTTTCGGCGATTGTTGCTTTGTAACTTGATTGGAACTCCAAACCGTTTGCTGGCAGAACTGGAAATGACGACGAATTTGAATTTTTCCTCCTTTGCCTCTCTCGCACACTGGCTCTCGCGCTCTCGCTCTGGTGCGTGGATGTTTTGGTAAATTTTTGGGTTTCGTACGAAGCTGGCGGCGGACGTGTTCGAAGTCTGGTTTTATTTTGGCAACCCAACACTCACACACCGCCAGAGTGGGCCCGGCTTCTTCGCGGCCACCGTGTATCCGTGTGTAATCATCGCACGCACACGTATACCGTACCCCTTTTGGAACGCAACCGAACGTTCCCAGCTGCCGGGTGCTGCACTTTCAAGTGACCTATTCCATCCCAGCGCGATAAGCAACCGTTCCGAAGAAGAACGAGCCGCCGTTTAAAAATCCGTTTTTCACTTACTTTGCAGGCAGAAACTTGCATGCGTGAAAAGTTTCACAGACGCTTTCTTTGGAGGCGTTACGTTACTGGCCCTGGTCCGCCGTGTTATCGGCGTGACAAAGGGATGAAGTTATGAAGTGTTATCGGCATGACGGCCTCTGGGGCTGCCTCTTCTGCGTTGCCCTTGCGGGATGCAGTCAAGTCAAGCCTCTCTCCAGATCCTGCCACCTGCTCAAATTGTTGGCCCACTACTGTGAAGCTGGAGGAGTTGTCAGCGTTCACTACCATTGACTTAGTTTTCGTAATATTCACTGTTAAACCTGCTGCCTTAGAGCAGTTGGTGAGGTCATCAACTTTGCTCTGCATGTCAGTTCGACGTTGCGAGAGCAAAACAATGTCGACGGCTAGCTCAAGGTCATTTAGCTGCTCCATCGTTGTAGGATTCCACGATAGTCCTCGGTTAAGTCTGCTGTCAATAGCTCCAGCAAGAATCTCATCCATCACGACATGGAACAGTAGCGGTGATAGTATGCATCCCTGTCTCACACCAGTAACCCTTATGGGGTCGGACAATACCTTGCACGAGAACGCGTCATACTGAGCTTCGATGAGATGGACCAGCTTATCCGGAACTTCTCTACGCCTGAGTGCGCTGCGGATGTTTTCCTGGTTGAGTCGGTCAAAAGCTTTTTCGAAATCAACGAACACCAGTAGGAGAGAGTCGTGGAGATCGGTGATTTGCTCCAGTATTATACGGATTCCCAGCTTAAGTCGAGTAGCCTCTTTCGCTAGTTGGACCAGCTTACCCTGCTGGGCAAGGGTCAATATGTTCCAAGTTCCGATTCGTGTCCCTGTTTTCATGCTTAGGGTCGTTGCCAATAATCCAGATTGAAATTTTGTTTCATTGTTGTGTTCATTGTTGTCAGGTACAGTAGGTTGTTAGCCTACGGTCCTTATCCCACGGTGGGGCTGCTGCTTGGTTGTAGTTTCTTAGCGTTACTCAGGGTGCGTCACGTGGAGGCGAACTACAGTGGCACCCCCAGCACCTGCAGTTTCTTTCGAAGCATAAAGCGTGAAATCTTTCACGAGCTTCCTCGCAGCCCGGCATAGGTGGCGCTGGCGTAACTAAAAGGGAGCATCCATTCGAGATGTTTAAATACGAAAGATAAACGTTTATTGGCAAAACGAGAAACGAATCGGACGAGGATAAAAGAAAACACGGATTTGCTCGAGCGTCTATCGCCGAAGCAGATTTGGTACGTGTAACGTGCGCTTGAGTCGACTTAGGTTAGGTTAAGAATGCTGTTCATTTTCTTGATGTCCTTCACGTTACGGTTGATTTGCGTGTACCTGTGAAGGAGAAAGAAGAGGAAACCATTGAAAGTTTCCGCAGCGCGCCGGGCACTCGGTTAGCCACTTACATTTCACTGATGATTTGCTTTATAATCTCTTCCTGCTTGGCCGGCAACGTGAACGACGGGCGCTCTTTCGGCCCGGTGCCGCTCTTTCTCGATTCCAGCTGCACCTGTTGCGTGGCGATCTTTTGCTTCGTCTGGTCAACGTTTATCTGCAGAACCTTCACCAACTGGTGCATCTTTTCGATCCTTTCGGTGAACTTCTTTTCGGAGTACGATCCCTTTGGCAGACGCAACGTGGCCAAGCGTACCACTTCCTGGGCCCTGTTTTGGCGAGAGATTGTGAGGTAATGAAGCAGTGAGCGAGATGAATGTATGGTGGGGGAGGTAATCAATTCGCACGCGTTC
>NC_071286.1:1474196-1599196 GCF_943735745.2 Anopheles bellator | reverse complement strand
ACAGCACCAACCCGGACGGTGACTGTAGGAGCGTGAAACCCAGCACGGCGTTCGTGTTTGCATTCTGCAGCGCTTTCGTGCACACCACGTACTCGGCCCGGCTGTGCGAGCTGAAGAGCGGGTACCGCTCGGCCAGTTCCTGGGCTCCACCGTCCCCACCGTCGCCGGGCTGCTGCACGAACTCGTGCAGCTGACGAGTGAAGTCCAGCGTAACGGCGTGCAGACCGGCATTGTGGTACGCGAAGTAGCGTGCATCGTTCAGGGGGTCGCGCTTGAGGTGCAGCGGACAGGAGAAGGTCTTGGCGGCCACTTCCTCCACGAGCCCCGGCAGGCCCAGCTCCAGCTCGACCGTCTCCAGTACGTGCAGGTACCACTCGCACGGATACAGCGCAACGGTCGCGTCCGGGTCGGTGGTGGCGGTGGCCAGGGACCGCTCGTGGGGCCGCTCCTCGTCGAGGAACAGTGCGTGATGCGTTTTGCCCGTGCTCTCCGCAATGATGACCGTCGGGGGCAGTGTCGGGATGACGATGAGCGAACACGAGTCCAGCCCGTAGTTGTCGTCCACCTGGGGCAGAATCGAGATCGGGCCCTGCAGCCGGGGTCGATTGGTGTCGATGCCGGCGCAAAGTACATACACGCTCCCGTCGCCCCGCAGTATCACTATCGGCCACTCGACCTTCGGGCCACCGGCGGCCCCATCCTTTTTATTCTTCGAGAGCGACGCGATCAAAGAATCCTGCCGGGCGGGAGAACAAGCCAAAAAACGGGGTGGTGAGTGAGTGCGTTGAAAAATGGCGCACCTCCCGGTGGACAGCGTGGGTGTATGCGCGCAGCAAACACAACAAGACGCAGTGCATCGGAAAGAGTATCGCCCCGCTGAGCCGTGCTGGGCTTCGCCGGTGCTAGAGAGCCCACGGGAAAGACGTGTCCTGTCTCTGGGGCCGGGGGTGGCCCGCTAGCAAACAAACGGCCCAGCACGGTTCAGGTAGGCCGTCGACGGCGACGGCGACGACGACGGTGGCAACCTACACTCATCAGGGTGGAGCCTTCCTTTGGCGTAGAAGGCAGCATCGCAGCTGCGGTACCACCGCAGCTGACCACCGATGATGGCAGCGTCGCCGTTGACAGGAACGTGGTGCTGGCGGTGGTGGTGGTGGTGCTGCTGTTGCTGATGTCCCCGATGGCGGCTCCGGCTCCGGCGGAAGAAACCACACGTGGCGGAGCGATGTCAAAATCAACAGCCGTATCGCCCAGACTGTTGAGATAGGCGAGCTTCGAGGCGATAGCACCCGGTTTGCCCGTCGGCGACGATCCGGCGGCAGTGACGGCTTGCGGTGTGGGTGTCGGGCCAATTCGCCATACATGTCGCAGCGAGTCCACATCGTACACCCTGCAAATACACGCAGCACACGCATAAAGAGAGACAGAGTTAGGCCATTCGGTTTTTTCCCTTGCCGAGTTTTCAGTGGGCCCCGTGGCCCGTTCTTGCAGCGATCAGCGTCGTCGTCGTTGTCGTCGTCGTCCTCGTTGGGCCCCGGTGGTGTCCGCTGACACAAATGGGGCGCCCGCTCGGACCGGAGTTCGGTTTTTGAGGTTTTGCATCCGATGCAGCCGAGCGCGGGCCGCCCTTTTCCCAGAAGCGCGTACCTTATCGAGTTGTCCGACAGCAGCACCAGCAAGTGTGAATCGGTCGGCGAAGCCGGATGCCAACGGATTTGCAGCAACTCAAGCGTTGCACTTTCGGTGAATAGATGCTCGTCCGGATTGTAGTTCCTAAAAGAGAGACAGAGAGAGAGAGAGAGAGAGAGGGTCAGCCGCGTGTCCTTATTCGTTCGATCGATTGAAACGTCCTTTAACGCGACGAACGCCTATTAAAAGTTTCCCAATAAAATAGAGTCCCTCTCTCTGTCTCGATTGCTGCGTTTGGGGCATCCACTGAGCAAATAATTCAAAATTGTTTCGGCAACTCCGACGAAATTGGGACCGGAGGACTACACATTCGGGGGGGCGCAAGGTAAACCCGCGGGACTCCCGTTTACAATAAACTTTCCGCTCACTCGCGGGGTTTGCTAACCGCGTGTAAATACATAAATATACCCGACTTATATTAATCCGACCGGCGAGAACCGGTGCGGAAGAGTTCTTTGTTGCGCGGACCGACCCGGAAAAACCAGGGCCGGGGCCCTGAGGAAAGTCTCAGCCTCAGCCCCGGCCAATCGGGAAGCGACGGCGCGGTTACGCTACTTGATATCAAAGAGAAAATTATGAACCCAACAAGCGGTCGTGGCGAGCGTGAATTTCCACACACAAACCGCACTCACAGCAACCCGTGGCCACACGGGTGACACACACGCGGAACACGCGGAACTCGTTTGTAGTGCTGTGCGTGGTGGCAGCAGTTCACCGAGGACGCAAAAAATCCGGAACAGAAGAAGGCCTTCTTTAGGGAGGCGAGCTCGACACTGCTCACTACCCATTACCGGTCCCAGGCCTCGGCCCAGGCCGGTCGGCTGCTGTGGTATCCTTTCCCCAAAGCCACACGCACACACACATACCCACGGAACGCAAATAAATCGAAAACTTTCCTCCGACAAACGAACGATGGCGCGCCGCGGGCCTCGGCGCGCCACGGCAACCTGCGCGACATGTATTTTGCATTTTCTTCAAATTAATTTATAAATTTAAATGTAAATAAAAATCTATAAGCAGCGTGCGCGCGCCCGCGTGTGTGCGTGGGTGTGGGACGGGTCCTCCGGCTCCGGCATTTAATCCTTTTTTTCGACACAAATCTGGGTCTCGCGGTCCAAACGGAAGTGGTACTCCACGGCGTACGCACGACGTGTTGTTGGGCGGGGACCACGGAACGGATGAGAGAATGTTTAGGTCCCTCGATGGTCCCAGCGGTCGGAGCGTACTCGGAGTCGTCGTCGTCGTCGGAAGAAAACATCACTTGTACATTTGCATCCGATCGCGCGCTCCGTAGGTTTGACTTTTTGCCTTTTACTGGGCGGCTTTTACAGGATGCCGAGGTTATCGTCTAAATATTATTCACACGAAAAAATGCCACAATTGGGTTCTAGTGACTCAACTAAAAGTAAATAAGCGGGAGGGAGGCCCCAAACCGGTTGAGGGTGGAAAACAATTATGCCGAGTCTATGAAGGCTGAGGGCTGCTGTGTACTTAATTATTAAAGTGTGTAAGTAAACGGGGAACGCAAAGAGGACTTCCTTTTACTTTAAGTTAAAAAAAAAAGTTAAAGTAATTCGGTCAAAACTATAGTAACTTGTTTTTTCGGCGTATTACAAAAATCGAGTTTGGCTTGCTTGTGGTGGGCATACTCCTGGAGTAACCATCCGGAAGGATAATGACCCTCCTGATGTAGTTAAATGGTTCTAAAATGAGGAATTGTTCAAATGCCATCGAATGCCATTCCAACGCACCGGCGCATACGACTAAAAAAACAAGAATCGCTATAAAAAATTCTTAATTGTGACACGTTCTCCCTCCCGCAGTATTCTCTAGATCTGGCCCGATCAGATAATAACCTTTTAGCTTCATTGGGACAAGCAGTTGCATCGAACAGGGATTACTTCGAATATAAAAATGTTGAGGTTCTCCAAACTATTATTCGGACAACGTTAACTTGAACAAATTTGCAGATTTGAAAGATTCAGGCAAGTCAAGACGTCAGCTTTGCAAATCGATTCGATATTGAGAAGCACAAAAGAGATCGAAACATCAAAATGTTGGTTGTAAATTTTAAGCCAGCAGCATTCAATGTGCACTTAGATTGGAAACGGAACCATTGCTTGGTTGCCATAATTTTGACAACCCACAACATGACAGATGAGAAAAAGCGTTGCGAATGACATTTCTGCTGGCGAAAGATGTTTGGTTTTATGGGTTACAAATAAAATAGTTTCGTTCCCAACATATAAATTTTGTGGTTTATCATAACCATTTGTTAAGCCCTCTTTTAGTGTCCGCAGCAGCAACTATCGATTTGTAAGTTGGCAAAGGTTCGCCACATTATTTTCGCCCTTTTTTTTGTACGTTTCCACTTTGCTAACTTATTGGACAACGTGTTTTAAAAAATGGTAACTTTAGGGTGGCACGGAATGGGATGAAACTTTCTGCACAGGTTAAAACGGGCGCGACCAACGGGTCCCCGTATCATCTCTCCCGACGCAAAGTTGCCATTCATTTAGTTGTTAAATTAAACGAATGTATTTTTACACACTCGAACAAAAAATCAGTGTCCATCCGAGGGCGCTGCGAGCCAAATTGGTTCCATTTCTGCACTGCTCTCCGGCGGCACACAAAAAAAAACCCCAATACTTTCTCACAACCGGACGGCGGAAGTAATTCACGTATGAAGCAGTATGTAACTGCACTGCACAATGCCGCCGTCGCCGGGTTTTGCTGACCGCGCACAGCAGTCGAACGTATCTCACGGGGACCAGCGGCACACCCCTCGTCTGTGTTAAAAAAGGAACGAAGAAGCGCAATCCAATGGAATATTATAATTTAGTGAAATTAAAAAGGACTGCCATTTTCCCACAAGGACGGTGAGAAAACGCGCTGATGATAAGCGAAAGGCAAACTGGGGACCCCCGGTGAAGTGACTAATCAAAGTGGAGTGGACCGCAGAAGCAGCACGGGTTTAGAGATACACGGACACACGTACACGTTAATATTCATTTGTATCCTTAATTCCCCAAACTTGGGTGAAGAACAGGAATTGGAGAGGATTCGGAGACTCGGACTAACAATAAAACAATCTGGTCGCGGTGCTCGCGCTGTTCCGTTTCCTTCCTTGCGTGTCCGCCGGGTCCCCGAAATCGGGCCAACTGTTTTATGGCGGTTTTTCGGAGGAATCGCCAGACAAATCCGTGGCACCGTCCGGGGCATGCTACTAGCAGGAGAGACACAAAAAAAAGTATTAATATAACATGTTTAAATTAATACAAAGCCTCTTAAACCCCCGGCCCGGCTGGCACCCTTCCGCAAGAAGGTGGACAAAAACGGACACATCGAAATCGGCCCCACAAGGGTGCTTCACACACATACACATCCCGGGGTTCCGGTCCCGGTTTCGTCGTTACTCCTCGGGCGATGGGTGTGCGATTTTAATTTTTACAATTTCACAAAACCTGCCAGAAATTGTAATACATTATGCCGTCCCCGTGCTTGGCGCTGCAGCAGCAACGTAATGTGACCTGGTTCCAGCGCGGAGCGCCGGTGTCACTCTTCTTGCCGCGTTTCCGGTAACAGATCGCGATCCCTAAATAAAAAAAAAAAACACCGTCATCTATCGTTGTCGCCGTCGAAAGGCGAAGACGGTTGACTTTGGCGGCGCGAGTACCGGTGGAACTGGACGCTGACCGTTTTTTTTTCTTCCCTCTATTCCAAGCGCATAACCGGGACGGGGAATTAAACGGCTTGCGCTCATTTTTCCTTATTTGCTGCGACGAAATATGTGTATGTATTACTCATGTTATTGTCGTCCACCCTGGGGCGGCGGTCGCTCGGGTTAAGTTTGCCCGATCCGTTAATGTCGAAGCGGACCAAAGCAACGGGTTGCCGGAGGTAATCGGTTTGGAGGGAGCGGGGATCCGGCGGTCCCACTGCACAACATATTTTTGGGGACGAGCCCGTTTTTTCTGCCTGCTCTAAAGTGATTTTTACCGCCGTTGTTTTCGAGGGGGTTCCCCGCCACTTCCGTGTGTCTTCCCGGGGTTCGTACATTTGGCTAATTTTTTCGGCGTTTGGTTTGCGGATCCGGAAGGACATTTCTGCACCAGGGGACCCGAGACCGGGGAGAGCGCACCAGATATATTTTAATCTGATGATGGGAACGTAAGCCACCGAAAATAAATAATACCCCACGCCCCGCGCGGAAGGGACCGGGATAGGGCGCGAACCGCAGCGCGCAAGGGAATGACGTTGGTCAAACCCAACTTTCTACACTATGTCTCCCAACAGCAAAAAAAAAAAAAAACGTGAAACCACCACAGAATCCCTGGCCGTGTTCGGGAGGTTGAAAGAACATTCTTGCGTGGAAAAGGGTCAGAACGGAACCGGCGCCGCCGCCGTTGCCGCCTTCTGTCTCAGCGACGACGATGACGATGGCCATGCGCGATTAAGGGATTTTTTCTCCGGCACTCCGGCAATCGTATGAACGGTCGAAAAAATACACACATTAAAATATGGGAATTATTGTTCGAGAGGCCGACTTTCGCAAAGTCCCGGGCTGCTGGCAACATCAAACCGTTTTGCCGTTTTGGGGATGATGCGCGGGAGTAAAGTGGCCCCGCTTTTTGGCTAGAAGACTTTATGTGACTTGTTTCCGGCCACCGCAGATCGCTCTAAGACCGGCCGGGTCAGCTCTAAGAGGTGGTCAGTGTGCGTACCACCTTGCGTTAAGATTTTACTCTCGCCGGGCAAATCCTTAGCTGCGATACACGCAGTAAAAGGATTCTCCGTTGGTCGAGGACGCTAACCGCAAGACGAAGAACTTGGCCCGATACAGGCTTGTCCCAAAATTTCAAATCTACCTTCGCGCTTCGGTTGGCCTTTTTTCTTCTTCTTTTTTTCGGCGGTAAATATTTATGTGGATTTGCCCAAAAGTGTATCTTGGAGGATTTTCAAGTGAAGGCCCAAGACAAGGGTTGCGTAACGCGTTCGGTGCGAGCATCTGTCGGTTGCAATTTCCGGACAATAAAATTAACAATAAGATGCATCTTTCTATACGAATTAATGAACTGGATTAACTTACGGAGGGGTTGTACCACAGAGCACCGATTTGGAGGATAGCATCGGAAAAATGGCAAACAGTGGAGCAGGTTTTTAAAACAAATCTTGCATTTAATGTTTAAAAAGTTGCACCAGTTATTGTTTTTAAATAAAAATCTGTATCATCGGTGCATCAAACTTTAAAAATGGGCACTTATTTTAATCAACTATTTCGCAGCTGATGCAGTTGACGCAATCAATGTTTACTTCGATCAGAACAAGGTTGAGTAGCGACCGCAGGGTGACAGAGCTACGCTCAATGGTTGCTCCGTTACGAATCGTTCCGAAATATAGGGAAACCCGTGTTGTGCGCCGTGCGCAATTAGTGTGTTACAAAAATTAAAACCCTCCTAACCGGGGCGGAGCGCTCATCGGCGGAAATTGCGTATCCATTAAGACGGTGTTTGGAACCGTGGGCCACGTTAAACAAAATGTCGATCATTACCGCGCGACCGAGCGCCGCTGTGAGTGATGATCTGCTTATTCTCAGGTAACGGCAATAACCATAGTCGTAAAAAATTAATCAAACTCCTTGTTCAATACCGCCGGCGCCGGAGCCTGGCCAGGGCCAGGCTCACCCCGGTTACCCGGTAACGATATTACCGGGCGCGCTCGGCAATAATCGTGATCATTTTTCAGCAAAAACACTGTCAAACGATTATAATCTTGTTCACCGTCCATTCGGCCCGGAGCGGCCAGAGTCGGAGGCAGTTCCAACCTGGCGCGCCCCCACCCTCAGGCCCCCCAAGTACCAATTTTAATTCCGACGTAACACTTTCGGCGATGAGCTCGGAGCGCGATTCTGTTCGCGACGGCGATTTTGGTGGGGCGCAGCGTGAAAAGCGTGTCAGGTTCGTCGATAGTGGCCGTCGTCATTAAAAGTCACCCGTCCCGGCTCCCGTCTCCCGTGGCTCACCGGTTGTGGTCGATAATGGAGAACTCTTTCGACACGACTTTCAGCTCGGTTCGGCTCGGCTCGGCTGTGTGGCCCGCGAAGATAAGCCAACAACCAAAGTAATGAAACCAAATCGGTGACAATAAAAATTTAAAATTATCCCACCGACGACCGGCGGCAGTGGCAGCGGTGGAACTTCCGGATCCTCGGGGGTCGGTGGTGGAAGTGGTTTCGGTGGTATTGTTGTTACACAAACCCGCCTCCTGCCACCCCGGGGATTCTGCTGATGCGCCGCGATAATCCGCGTTGGTTACGCGGACCGCGAGTCGCACGCGAATGGCGACCGGAGGATTTTTTACACACCGCGGCACGGTGTGCTTGAGTACACATCCTGTGCCGCTGTGGCCATCCGAAAACCCCGCGCTCCCTGGTGAGCGAACCACGGACTGATAACGAGCGCCGCTAGCCGGCCACCACCTGGCGACGAGTCGGGCGCTTAATTGGTGGTGGATTTTTGATTATTGCACCCGCGGGTTCCGTGGCCCCGTTTCTAGGACGAGGAGCATTATGCAAGGATTCCGCATCATCAGCAGCAACGCAGCCACTCATCAAAGAGCATCGATTCAAGTGAGTGCGCCATCGTCGGGTCGCTCGGCTGTCACACATTTGATGATGCACTAAACGCGCGGAGCGAGCAAAATCCTCGCTCGACACATCCGGTAAGCCACGGGAAATTTATTCAAAACTGCGTAATCAGCAAAGCACCTTTGCGGTGGGTCGCGGCGGAGGTGTGCCAGTTTATGACCCCTTTCGCTCGGACCACAACGGCGCCTAACGCCTCTGCTGACGTAAGGTGAATCTTATTTGGTGCCAAGACGAGGTGGCACCGGCCATCGATTGCCAGGGCGTCGAGAAGCTGAGCTAATCCGTTGCTGTGCGCGGCGAAAGTGTTAATTTCAAAAGTTTATAAAAAGTATTAAAATTCATTTCGTATCAAGATTTGCATGCTCCGCCAGGAAGGTGGCCCACCGTGTCTCCGGGGAGTCTGTCGAACGTGGAAAACGTGCCTTCCAACCGCGGTGCGTGCCAAGGCGTCAAGCCAAGAAGGTAGGTGCTTTTATTGGCCATTGGCCCGAAAATCAGTATACGCGGGCCACGCATTCGCTCATCGTTTGGCGGCGCGTGGAGTCAAGACATCCACCAATTAAACTGCTTGCTACGTATTCCACTCGTCCTTAATGGCGCGCGATGGCCACCGCCGTTAGAGCGCCATTTGCAGATTTTTATTAAAATATGTAAATTCTCCTTTTGATTGTTACGATTGGATTATTTAAAACAAGACCATTTGTTTTAAGGTGCGCAATAATCCAATGGCATCGTCATTTTAGGTGTTGACGGAAGAAAATAATAATGGCAAAGTGTGGGGCTGAGGTTGACCAAACTGACGAAAGTTTCGATGGTTAACCCAAAATCAAACAAAACCGGGCACGTTGAACCGTTTGAGCTGTTTTGAACACTTGTGGGCAAATGGTGTGCCCGATAACACCCATAATAGGCCTCCAGAGGACAATTTCATCGACGCAGCATGATTTATGCACACGTTCCGTTCCCGTGTAGTGTGCTGTTTGCATAAAGAGTTTGTGTAATTTATACGCTGTCGAGCGAGTTGATAACTTTTTATGAAGTCACCAACCAAACACCAGCCGCCAAAGGCCACAAAACAGACACCCGATCGATGGCGGGAGGAGCAACATCTTCAGGACACTTATCTAACGCAGCAAAAATTAGCATAATTTGCCACACCCGAACGGGGCTCATGGCATTCCCTCTCGCTCTCTTAAGAGCAAATAGCCAGACGGCTACGGACTACGGTGGTTAGTCTATTTTTATGCCAAACAATGTCTGATAAAAAGTGTAATTGATGCCAGGACTTCAACCGGGCGACGGGGGATTGGTCCGGGTATTTTATCGACGCCGCCGTCGTCGTGGCTTCGATTGAGGCGGAAAATTTAGCGCTTATCCGCGCTTTCCGGACCGAACAGCCGAAAAGGGTAACGCCGTCTGGTTATCTGGAGCATTAGCCTAGCGATCGTGCGGTCGGGAGAAACTTTTTACAAGCGGCGTTTACAATACCGAGCGGAACCTGTAGTTCGCTAGTGTCGGGAATCAACATGCAAACGGCATCGGGTCGTGACTGAAGTAGAAAGAAAGAAGCGTGGCACTAATTATAATTTCGCGCAACCGATCTTCCAGCAGTGGCGCTTCGCTTCGCGGGCTGATTATTTTTATTAGCTTCCGAAGGCGAGGCGAGGCCGCTGATGGAAGATCTGAAAAGTTGCACACTTTCATTTGGTGGCTTCTGGGGAGAGAGAAAAGTGATCCTGGTTTCTGGTGGCAGTTGAGATGCGCTGCAGACGAGCACACAGTTGTATCGTCAACGTCGTCCCCGGCGTCGTGTAGAGTAACGTGGAAAACGCTAATCCGGCGTTCTCCGGGAGTGGTTCCAATTTCGAGCGGAAAGCAGCTCGGAGTTCGGAGCTGGAACGTGTAATCCTTTTGAAGCAGTCAACACCACCACCACCCAAGGGCATAGGGCAACAAAATGGCGTGCCAAAGTTGGTGGTGGCCCGCTGCGACGGGTTTGTCATTATAGACCGAAAGGGAGAGCTCAAGAAAAATGCGCCAAGCCAAGAGTCATTTTCTTTCGAACTGAAAATCACTGCACGCAAATTGTCATGCAGAGAGGAACCGAACACCGCGCCGGGGGGGTGTTTGCCACCCAAACCTTCCCGCCCGGCTATCGGTGTGGGCACGAGGCAAAAGGGCTGATTAAAAGAATAAACACAACAAAGTGAGCATCCGCTGCACGAATTCCTTCCGCTCGTATATGATGGCCAGCCCGGCGGGGTGAAAGAGGACCACCAGCACCGGCAAATATTTAGCGTATGTTGCGCAAAGAGGGCGCAAATCGCTGGAAGCAGAGACCACCCCGTGTTGTGTTGGAGGAGAAACATGAAACAACGTTAAGACAATCTCAATTGTTTGAAAAATTCTTCCCCCGTCGGCCGCACGAATTCTGTGGCCGGGAAGGATGGCGCGCGCGGCGAAGGTTCACGTTGAGTTTAACAAATTTTGGTATCCCTTTTTTTGTTGGGTCTCGCGTAATAGCGATGAGGAAAAAGTTGCCATTTAATGTTGGCCCGGGAAATTATTCGCTCATTTGATAGACATCTTCCAGGATGGGTGGATGTTTTCTCGCAAAGTTTTATACAAATTCGCACTCTTTGCCGATTCTGTAATCACGTATCATGTGACAAATGGGATAAATTAAAACGGAACAAGAGCTACGTTTAATCTATCAATTGCAACGACGATAAGCATAAACGGCTCACAGCCTTCTTTGGCAAATTGATACATAATTCATAGTGTCACTTAGCATTCACCCAGCGTACCCAACTCAGGCCCTTCCGAGCCGGAAGCACAACGGAAACAATCGAAGCAACAACAAATTGACAGAAGCTCAAGCCGTTCAAGTTGTGGTTATGCATTTTTAATTGATGCACAATTGGATGCTGAATCAATCGGGATGGAAATCGCAGGAGCAGCCCAGTCGGACGGCTCCCCATTATCGGAGTGTGACGTTTATGGTTGTGATAGCCTACTATGAATATTAATGAATCTTTATAGTGTCTGCAACTGTCATCTCGACGCTTGTCATCGTCCTCGGTCGTCCGTAGCCGACTTGTCAGCGGCCGATCAACGATTCAGTTCATTATCAGAGGCCGTGTGGTTCGAAATCGAATAATCAGAGAGAGAGAGAGAGTACGGACCGAGCGCGAGTACGGAGTGAAATAATTATTTAAATTTTCCACAGACTTTGCTGGGGTTTTTTTTCTTTGGTTCTTCGCTCCGTTGTTTTTCTCAGCACACTACTCGGGGAGCGCTCTGGGCCTCATTCTCTTGAGCCGCGCTGTGATGATTGATTTTTAAATTAATTTTTAATTTATGCACAACGCCGCGGGAGAAGGTTTTCCTTTTTCTCGGTTTTACAGAAACACGACCTATCAATTTCTCTCCATTATGTGCTATTGTCTAGATGAAAAAGAAAAGCAACGAAACAATCTCGACCGCCTGGCGCCACGAGGAGAACTGGCCCAGGATGTGGCCAGTCATCCAAGGTGTGTGTTTGTGTCGCGCGCGGGAGATTGTCGGAGCCGGACCGGAGATTTCTGTATTCAATTTTAATTGAGTTGTGAATTAATGTATTCACAATTTCACCGACAAATTTCCACCGACTGCCCGTCGGAGACGCTTCCGGGGAAAAGTTTCGCCGCGTTCCCCTGGATTCGATCAACGAAGTCCCTGGCCCTGGTCACCTCGTGTCCTTTCGGTTCCGCTGCCGAACGTTAGCGGAGAGATTTCGATTTGGGGTCGCTGGCTGGCTGGGCGAAATAAGATTGTTGTTTGGCTGTGTTTGGAAATTCTTGTTTTGCTTGTTGCTCCCAAGTAGGTTTAAATTGAATTATCTGCGAGTTTTTAACCGACGAAAATATGCGCCCCAAAAATAGATTGAATTCACGAAGATGCGCCCCGGGATGGTACCTTATTTTCTGCTGCTCATCGGCGTGCCACCAATTGGCGCCAAAGGTGGAGAGAGATAATGATTTGTTTTAATTTTGCGCTCCACTGGAGCTCGGGGCTCGGGTTCCAATTGGCCAAAGTCTATGGTGGGCAAAATTAAAAGCTTTTCCCATTTTTCCATGTCCACTGTGCCCAGGAATTGCTTAACTTTCTCATTTTTGGTGGCAATTTTCAGGCCGCACAAATCGGCGCACGGCCACGGGGATGGCACGGGAGCAAATATGACACATGCACACCCGCCCTCTGGTGGGCCTCTGGTTTTGATTTATTAATCACCGTGCGCCGTGCGACTTTCGCGAGAACACCACTAATGGGGTACGCGCGCCTTTGCAAATTATTGCCGGAAAAATTCACCCTTCACCCGGCCCGGCTCCGGAATGGGGCTGGAGCCGGAGCCGGGGCCGGGTGATGATTTCTTCTAATGACAAATATGTGTTGAGAATTAATCTAATTATTCGAAGGTGTTACAAATTTTCCAAAAATATTCCCCATTATCGTTGCCGTTAATGGGGCTCGGGCGTTCGTTCTGGGCTCGGTGAGGATGGTGGCGGTGGGCTCCCTGTTCAATGGTCCCCTCGGGGGAGGGCTGCCCTCGGGGCGAGCCTACGCGGCCTGGTGGTAATTGAAACACGCGTAAAAAAGGGGTGTAGTGTGCTCTTCTCGCTTCGCCGCGTGCCCTGCCGAAGGAGCTATAATATAGCGGAATCGTTTGTGTTGGCTCTAATATTTATTTGTTGACGGTTTTTAAGGTTTCTGGGTTCCAACCCGGAGACGCCACGACCGGGGAGGGCGATGATAATGCGATCTTAACGTCTCTTGCACGTCCTCCCGCGGGGAAGATAAAGAAACGCGTCTCAGCAAGTCTCAGGCACGGCGCAGGAATTGGATTTGTTTGTGCGTTAGATGATGGGGCCCATTGGGGATTAGTGCGGAGCCGCACCCGGAACGTGAGACAATTTTTGAGAACTCGCTTTTAGGCCACTAATGGCCACCGGGTTTTGGAGGGTTGAAGCATATTTATGTGTGCTTTTTCCCCAGTTTGCCAGAGGGCAAATAATGCGTGCAAATGGGGTCTATCAAAACGCGCCAATAGATGGCCATTTCGGCAAGGCTTAAGGTGACCGAAGTCCGTTCATTTGTTTTAACGGTATCGGCCAATTCTTATTACGCGCTCGAACGAGTCGAACAACGCGGGTGACGATTCTGTCCACCGAACATGGCGACAAAAGCATTGTTGACGGTGCACAAAAGTTTTTATCTAACTTCCTGCTCATGTTCAACAAGCCACCCACCGACAGCGAGCCACGCAATTTGTTGCTTCGCTGCGAAGAAAGCGATCTTCTCTATGACAAACTTCGGTACCAAAACTTCAATCCTTCTTCCGACTCCATTGACCATTAACGGTGTTGGCGCAACAATGGAAGCTGCCTCTCTCTCCCTCTCGGCTTTCCTGCCGCGCGGGAAACGGACGGGAAAATTAGTGCCCAAGCGAGCAGACATTAGTGGGCTTCAGTAACACTTTTGTTCGATCCGAGAGAAAGCACACTCTGGCAACAAGTCGCCGTCGCCGTCACCGTGGCCGTCGTTTTCGAAGATAACCGAGCAGAAGAATCCCAGATTTTGCCCAAATTTTATCCCCATTCAGACCAGTTTCTTATACTGTTGCTCCTGCTACTGGTGCAGCAGTATTACTTCGTCTTTGGGAACACGGACGAATGGGTTCCTAAAAACGGTGCACCGAATCTTGATCCGCACACCGTCGGAAGGCGGAAGGTATTCTTTCGATCTGTTGGCCCGGTCTTAACAAAAGCATGGACGTAAGACGGTCCAGCAGGAAGGCGGGCCAGTCTCTTCATTGCCAGCAACCGAGAGAGTTCCGAGAAGTTGAACTGGTGAGCTGCTGGGTGAGAGAAATTTATTGAAGGTAAAAAGTTTGGCTAATAATTTGCATTTTATATTTTCCGCCCACCATCACCACGATTTGCGGACGTCTCGCTTGGCTGGGAAGTTTGGGAGCAACCCCTCGAATGGGCTTCAATTCCGAAAGAACGTATCTCCATAGAAGCCGGTTGGCCGGCAAGGTAGGGCACGGCGATAAAAATAAAAACGAAATAAATATGTCCACTAGCCACAGTCTGTGGCCGTTTGGCCGGCCATGCGCCATGGGACACAAATGCATGACAATTGTCTTTCTCCATAAGTTCGCCCTGAGGAGCAGGAGTTAAATTATGCTCCTCTAAACAAGATTACAGTCCGGCAGCAGCCAGTCCGTTACGACGGAGACGGGTCCCGGAAATAGATGGATGAGCCTTATTTGGGGGGGCCATGTGGTTGGCCTGCGGGTCACCGGAAACGCAAATCATCGTCTTTTCCGATCTGATGATGTCTTTTCGGTTCTAATGCAACCATTTCTTCCTCCGAGGTGGCGGCCTTCCGTTTTGTGGTTTTGATTGGGACAATCAGCTCCCGTTGCGGTGCTCCGGCCGCTCTGGCTACATTTTAGATGGTGGTGACTTGTTTCAACACAAGCCCCCATCATTCGGGACTCGGTCCCATTATTGCAGTCGGGGTGGCGATTATGCACAAGAAACATTTGCATTGCTCATTGCCGCTGACCCGGGGCCAGATAGTACACGGTGCGCGCCAACGAACATCCATTCCATCCGGAGCCGGAGCTCTTTCTCGTTTTTGGGGATACCTGCATTTCCGCAATTATTATTTCAACGGGTCGGTTTCCGGTTGGGCGGTGCGCGAAAGAAGTCATCATCGTCATCACCAACGGGGCACATCCCCTGGTTGGGTCCCAAAAAGCGGATATACGACCCCTGGAAATAATAACAATAATATAATATTTCGTTCTCATTTGTTTCGCTGGTCGAAAACCCATCCCCAACAGGACTTTGGCCGCGCGGTGGAGCCACCGGGTAGTGTGTCAGAGTTGATGATGCAGGATGTTCGCGGAATGATGGGGCGGCACTCGGAGGGGCGCCTTCGGAGGCGGTCGCTTGCCGCGGTCGGTATGGAATAATAAATACATCGCTTTGGTCGGAAGCGAGAACCTTGGACTACCGGTAGGACCGGCATTGAAAAAAGGGGGACAAAGCCAAAGGGCATACCGCTACGGGCAAGTGAGCGTAGCGAGCACCGTTGACGGGGGTTGGGAAAATCGCGAAAAACTACTTTCTTCACCAAACATTTTACTACCCACTCCGGAGTCACCTTGACGCGCGCGCGGGGCTGCGGACTTTGGGAATGACTCCCGCAAAAGTTCGTTCATTCGAAGCAGATCATCCATTTTATCCCGAACCCGGTTGTGGTCGGACCGCGCGAGTGTTCCGGGCCAGGCTCCTCCAGGTGTGGTGTGGCCAAATCTGTTATGCTCGCTGCGGATGTGTTGGGCGGCTGCGAGTGTCAAAGCCAGAGCCCGGTCCTGGCACCGTTGTACCTGGAGAAGATCAAAATGAAACAACGTAGAGCAGCATCCGCCGCTCAGCTCCGCTCGGTCCGGTCCACAGCACAGGACGCGCAGAGTCGGCGAATTTTCTAGTTAAATTAATTGTAAATTTTGCAATTATTATTTTGCGGCGAGGTAAATTAAATATCATATAATTTCATAGCTTCTGCTCGGTTTGGCGTACTCTGCGGGCGAGCCGAACGAATGTGGCCGCACGGCCCTAGCACGGCACGGCGTTTGACTGCTGCGGGTTCGAGGTCGGGATAGTAGATAATTCCGTTACTGGCGCTGGCGGCTTTGGTCCTTAGAACAGGCGCAGCACCGGCACCGGCAGCAGCCGGTTCCAATTGCTGGGCCGTTCATTCTTAAATATTATTTCCGTATAAACGAGATGGCGGGATTTGCGAAGCGAAGGATTATAGCGCAGCAAACATCCGGATGCAAATTACCAATTGGCCCGTTATTTAATAATAAGAGTAAAGTGACTAGTCTAAGTCAACCCACAAATGACCCTTGGTACCGATTGAGTAGCAAGTTAAGGTTGAAAACCACGAACCAAACGAAAAATCATGTCCGAATCCGAGACCGAAGGATGCTTGTGGCGAAGTCCCCTTTTCCGGCCATAGTCCGCGGATCGTCACGCTCCACAAGCGTTTCCGCCACCAAGTCCGCCATCTTTTGTTTCGTCGAAAAGAATAAATTTATCTTATCTGGTGCATCCGGGCACTTGGTTCTTTGATTTTTCCCTCTTTTCAGTCCCATAGATACTGGAGGCCCAGCGCCCAGCTCAGCTCAAAGACTCCGCAAAGGGAGTCTGCAGGTGGATTGCAGCAGAGGGTTACATTAACTCCTTTAATTTTATGACCATTTGCATCCGCTTCGCAGCACCGGGAGAAGTTCGGTTACTTTCGTCGGTGGCGAGTGTTTTTGTCACGGCACTCGAACGACTTCGAGAATTACAATAGATGGTTCTACCCAACCGGTGGACTGGTAAGCCCTTTGGATTATCAGCAGAATGTGCAGAGTGTGTTTGAAAATTAAAGATTGGTACGTTTGTTAGTAAGATCGTGCGAAAGAAACGATTTTAAGAGAACCGTGAGGATGAAAGGCCTGGGCAAAATCGAAATCATTCAGTATTGGTGGAAAAAGTTCGTGAAATCACTGCTGGGGATGAAAATTTCACTAGAAGGATGTTGGATGAAGAGTGTAATAGATGTAAAGACACTATTTAGACAATTTTACGTAATGATTTGTAGAAACGAAAATTTTGTAGACACACGAACCAAAAAGACGATCGTGTAACACGTTTGAAAGATACGATTGTGGTTGTCATTACGATTTGAAAGATTTTGAACTTGAAGCTACTTTCATCCCTTCGAAAGACATGATTAAAACCGCTAAAAAGGACAACAACCCTCCGTTTTTGCTTGATCTGACACAATGTAACTATTTCCTATTCCCCAAGCTCAAATTGGTCATGAAAGGCATACAATTGGATGCATTTGAAAGAAAATAAAGGCACCTTTCGAATTACGTTACTAACTACAGGACTTGGCTGCGTTTGAAACTTAAAAAATAAAACCTCGTTATTAAAAAGCCATACTGTGTAAGTTGTTGGTGGATGGTGGCCGGCTGATCCTTTCTCTAGCCAACGCAATCTTAGTAACCCATTGCCATTGACAGTTTGGTTACGCGAAACTAAGTAGCCTGCGGCAGAGATGTTGCAACAGGACCTCATGTTTGCCCATTAATCCCCAACTTCGAAATGAGTTCGATGGGAACGGCGTAGCAGCTTCCGCTAGTTATTCAAGGCAAGCTCGTGAACCTCGTATCGCGGTGGCAAAGGATGCAATTTCTTCCTTCATTTTTATGACTTTTTAAAAGCTTGATAAGGAAGCGATAAGAGCGAGCCACTTTCCAGCCAAGCATCGTTAAATATTCCACCTAAGGTTTTTTAAAAAAAATGGACCCAACCTGTTAGTTGCAAACTTTGCCGGAGCCATCTTGCGATCGTACACCTTCCGAGTCCGAGAACCCGCACCTCCATCATACTAAACAAGGATGAAGCAGCCGCATCAACGTGGTGCGTCGTACCAATTACAGCAAAACCAGAACACAGGTCGCTCGGTCGGATTCGTTATCTTACCGGGCGTCCGGGAGCGAGAGCCCACGGGAAAGATAATCTCCGTGGCCGTGTGGCCCCGGCCGGGTAGGTCGTAAACCCGCCGAGCCGACTAATCGCCAGACGGGAGGATATTTTTGGCGCACAGTGCCGGCCGGAAACGGGGTTCGTTACGCCGGCATCTTTACCGGGCACCGGACCGCTGCCGCTACACGCTCCATCAATCAGCGTGGGGTTGGTGCCAAGGCGGGTGCTGCGGTGAAATATGATTGGACGGATAGGAGCGCCGCTAGGAGAGCTCTGCCCAAAACACATCCTTCCTCTGCCCGGGTGTTTATGAGATGAAAAAATGCATTCCAAAAAATCCCGAGACGACTCCGGGGGAAAAAAGGGTTCTTTGCATTTGCCGACTTTCGGTGGCGAGCCACGAAAATTCACATATTTATGGTCTTGTTGAAAGTCATTCCCTAATTTCGTTGAGTACTCGTGCGGAGGCGGTGCTGCTGCCGTTGGTGCTCTCACAATGTCACATTCTTTATTCATGTCCCAAACCTCGTCCAATTCAAAGTCACTGCTCCCTGTCGGAACCCACCCCACTGTGGGCGGAAGTGCAGTTGTCATTGCCGACGGCGGAGGAAGGGTTGGTGGTGGCGAGTGTGGCCGAGATTCATGGTGCCGATTACTCAAATTTGCTTATGCACGGGCACGATTCGGCAGCGAAGAGGGCGAAAAAGCAACGGAAAAGGCGGTTTCCAACAACCCACATCGTTTTTCACGCGGTCCGAGGGCCGCGCAAAAAAAGGGTTAACGCCGTGTCCGCCGGTTGAGATTTTTCGGCCCTCGGGATTGATTCCACCTCGCCCCGGGGACGCTGCGGTTTGGGCGTTTTCCGACTTTCGGCTAGTTTATGAACGATAATAAATTAAACGGAATGAGGAGACCTTTCGGGGTGGTGGCCGGATGGCCAGTTGACGAGGTTCGATACTCGAAGGGGACACGATCCCCGCTGATAACACGGGGCACAAGGCAAGGGACCCCCGTTAAGGCCCGGCTTAAGTTGTTCATCTCTCATCGGGTTGGAATTATTATTTATTCAAGGCGCACACAGGCACCGGTAACCGGCAATCCGGTGCGCGTCCGGGAGGCCAGGATTTGAGGGGCTGATTTGAGATCATCACCATAAATCACTGGGGCTCCTCTGGCCGGCCGGGGCCGGGGGCAGCCCAGGAGAAGCTGGGCGAATTAAAACCACAAAAATGTGCCGACCACGCCACTTCAGCGCGTGTGCGATCAGCAAACTACGGCCGCCGCCTGCAGCATCCCGCGCTCAACTTTCTCCACATTCACTCGTCCGCAGGACGAAAAGGATGCAGCAGCGCACCGAGGGTTTTATGGCGCACAAGGCTGACTCTTTTATGGGTGGGCATAAAATTCAGTATTCACGGCCCCGTCCCGGTCCCGGTTGAAGCACCTTTGGCCACCAAAGTCACCGCCGTGTTCGCCGATTAACCGTTCACTTCTCGGCTCGGCCGCACAAAAAGAGCCCTCTCTGGAGGGTCACGGGTAAAATGGGAGCCACGAGCGCGATGGAACAGAAATCGACGAGGATTATCAATGTTCAAACGAACACCCCGCGGTCCACCGCCGCCGCCGCCGGCGGAAGAGTTGGTAAATATTAGACGGAACTAGAAAAAGGGAGGACGCGTAAAAGCGAAGAGTTGCGCGAATCCGGCGCTGGAATAATAAAAAATCCGCTGTCCACCGGTGGGCCCCGCAGGCTGTTGCGTTGTACGGGAAGAACCCGTAGTGATTCCTGGCCGTTTTTTTCTGGTTTGGACCAGGAATTTTCGGGGTACCGAAATGGACGCGCTTTGGCCACATTTCGCGCTTGTTTTATGAGTCCTGCACAGTATACCGGCCGCCGGTCGTCGGCAGCGTCGTTTCGCGCGGCGCACAAGGCCGCCGAGGCCGAGTGTCATTCATTTTCCCTCGGAAACTGTCTCCACTGTTGTCTTGCTCGTGCACCCGCCGTGCGTTTTATGTGTGTAAATTGCATGTAATTTTTCCTTGTCGTGTTTCTTGGAGATAATTTTTTTCTTAGCCCTCGCCCTCGGTGTAGGCTTTTCAGCACCCTTCCTCGGAGCAACGCCGGCCAGAGATTTTTTATGATTTTCAATTTCGCCATGCCGGCCGTGTTTACCCTTTCGCGGCGCACAGGGTTCCCGTTTTTTTTTTCTTTCCTTCCCTTAGCCGACTTTCTTATTTATTTCATGCCCCGTCGCCGCACGTTTTCCCATTTATCCGCTTTCGACATCGGTTCCGAACCGCGCCCGGCCCACGCCAGGGTTCGTAATTAATTAGCCTCCGACGACTGCGAAAAAAAATGGGAACCGATAAAAGGACAACTCTTCCGGACGCGCGGACAAGTGGCCATTACACGGATCCGTCCTGCACTGAGCCGTGAAATCAAAGGGGCGTGAACACGGATGATGGGCGAAAAAAACGAGCCTCCCGCCCCGGGAGCATATGCTTCCCCCGTGGCACCTAGTGGCCTCGGGTTTAAAGTCGAGAACGAGCGAGTGTGTCCCACAAGCTAGCAACATATCGCCAGCCGTAAATCTCCGAATCCTCCGCGGAGTAGACGGGACCGGGATTGACAAACGGTTTTAATTTATGCCCTTTGGGTGTGCGTTTGTGTGCCGCTGATTGTCATCTACGTCCCAGTCAATCTCCTAACACCGCAAAGAAAGGCCAAAAGGCCCCAAAAGGACAAACGTCTCTCGTAAGACAGCGCGCAGAGACTAAGGCCTCCACGGGATCTGGGATTCGGGTTTACGATGGTCATCGGAAGACCATCGGCCACGGCGTGTAACCGCCCGGGTGTGGGTGCGTGTTTGCGCGGGTACAGCAACAACATCAAACTGGCCGCGCCGTTATTTGTTATAATTAAATGAAAATATTATTTTTAATTAACGCCCGGCGGCCCGGAGAAGACGAAAAGGGTCCCGGTGCGGTGCGGTCCGGTTTCCATTTATCTTGAAATTTTGGAAGCCACCTTTCGTCGGCGCCGTTCGAAACCCGGGCGGCCGGAATGTAAATTCCCCGGGCCGAAGACAAACGACAGAATTAGCGGACTGAAACCCACTCAATTTTTCTTACATATCCCGCGTGTCCCTTTGACACACAGCGGCCCTGGCGGTGACAAGCAAGCGCGCACACGCATGAAAAGTCACCCCGAAAGCGGCGCAAACTTTGACTGATGGATAAAAATTTGAATATGATTCGCATATCACGCCGCCCGGCCCCGGTACAGGCCCGAACATTCCGGAAAACCGGGGGTCTCCATAAAATCGCTCGCCCCGCACGGGGCGCTTTGAAGGCGCTCGGCGAAATCTCGGCGATATCAGCGCGACGCGACGTGGCGGCGTTGATAACACGCGTGAACGGCCCGCGCACGGTCGCGGCCAAAGAAATGAGCTCCCGGGATCCGTGACATTATTTTTAATTTAAAGTTTTGTCGTTTTGGTAATCAGAGATTAGAGATTCGGCTTCCGTTTCGGAGCCGCCGGAGCGACCGGAGCGACCGACTCGCCTTCCCACCGCACGGGCCCGCTCATCATAACGCCGTATCACCGTTCTCGAATCGTCCTCCGGGGGCATTCTTTTCGTCCTTTCGTCTTTAGAAAAAAGACGGGACAAGACTCTGCCACCGCCAAAGTTACCTTTCGCGTGGGCGAGGGTTTCTTTTGATCTTTTACCAGTCAAGCGCGACGAGCGGGCCGCCCCAAAGTCGAAGCCTTTCGCGCGATAGCCCGGTGTCGTAGCCGCGAAATCACATTTTCCACGCATGTGACACGACGACAACGCATCACGCATTCATCGTGGTCCCGCGGCGCTTCGGGGTTCACAGGTGCGCGGGGCCAACAATTTCATGTATACAAATGACTTCTTTGCGCGCCCCGCGGGAAGAAGATTTTTAATTGAATCCTATTTTTCCTCCACGCATCGTTGTCGTCGCATGGTTTTAGCGTCTTTGATAAAATGCCCATCCACAGCGCCCTGCCCTGGGCGCTTCCATCCGACTGATCATCATCTTGAACGACATCCAACGCCGGGCGGGTTGCGTACGAGAGCTTTGTGCGCCCAAGACGATAAGACACCGTCGTGGCCGTGGTGGACGTGAAAGGACGAGCGCGTTCGAGGAATGTAAAAAATGCCATCGCACATTTGCCTTACATTTTGTGGCCCCATTGCGAACGGGTTGTGTGCGGGGCGGCGGGCAGGTTATCACTTATCAACGGCGAAAACAAGCGTAGCATGAATTTTGAAGGTGATTATCGCCTCTCTCCGTGCCAGGCACGGTTGAATCTGTCAAAAGCATCGACCGAACAGCGACGACGATGGGACGACGTCGAGGAGAGTGTGCCTTTGAAAAAAGTTGTCAGAATTGGCCTTCCAGCGGGGCTGGGCTGGAAGCCTCCACGGTAAAGGGTTGCCATCTCGCCATCAACAGCACCGCCAACGGGCATTAATGCCTGCCAATGGTATTCGATGCTTGGCGACAGTTTTCGCCCACCGAGAGCCCGTTGCGCTCGGTGGAGCCTTTTTCCATTACCCGGGGCCCGGGACGATGGTGCGCCGTAAATGCGTTCTCCATTCGCGTTCACGGTTCACGAGTGAGTGGCGAGTGATGTCGAACGAAGAGTGAAACGGTGTTTTCACGCACGTCGCGCGTACTGATAACGGTTGAAATGGACCCATTACGGTACACATGTTTCGATGACGAGCCCCACGGCGGTGTGTCTGTGTGGAAGCTGGTGGCCTCCGTGTTCCGCTTCATTAGCATATTATTAGTGCTATGTTGGTGCGTATCGAAAGTACACCGGTGAGTGCTTTGGTTGCAGTTTCTTTCGTCGTATCTCCGACGATGTTAGCTACCTACAACATATAAACAAGAAAGTATTACAGCAGTTTAAACTAAATAAGGGCACCAAAATGACTCACCTAAGTCTTCTATCGGGAATCGGTCTCGACTTCCATCGGTTCACAGAAAATCATAACGCAAAAGATATAGGATGTTCCCCGCAGTGCACAGAAATTGTCCAATTTTTTTTTGGAACCAAATTTTTAAATCCCAAAAATAATAATCGCAAAATGGTGCCATCGCCGTAACGGGACAGAGTTCCACTGTTGTGGAGGAATAAATTTTAAACTGAACACATTAGTTAGGCAAGTTTTAAGTCAGGTAAAGACATTATTATAATTCATGTCACTTTGGCGAGCCATCCTGTGTGCCACACGGAACGGAAACAGCTTTCCATATTGCCTTCCGTTGTTTTTTTTTTCTATGTTGTTTCTATGGATTTGGTTTTGGTCCTTTTAGTCCACCGAAACCTGAAGAAGAAATCCAAGAAAGAACAGTTCCTTTCTCGTGGCACCGCCTGACCAGTTATGGGCGTGCTGCTGCCGCTGTCGTATGTTACGGGATAAGGGAAAACAAACACCAACGAGCGACAGGAAAAAAGGCCCGAAACTCCGAAGTCAGAAGGAGCAAGTTATAAAAATGTGCGACACCGTTTGTGTTTAATTGCACACCGCGAGACGACGTACGGGGCACAGCATCACGATCCGGGCGATCCGGGAGCGATCTCCGGGTTCGCGTGATGGGTGCTGGCTACGGTGGTATCCGTGTGCCGCACCCAAAACGGACCTCAAACCCGAGGGCGGCGGGTTTCTGTTTAATATGATTTCCCGTTTCTTGCCGGGTAGAGAAGGAAATAAATATTTATCCTACCACCGGAACGCGCCCGCCGAATGCGGACGCGATTTTTAATCCCGGAACCCCGTGCGCGTTCGAGAGAGCCGCGAGCTGATGGCTTTTAATCGCTTTTTAATGGCGCACGGCATCGCGAGACGGGGTTTTGTTTTTTGATTTATTTGCACCCCAACGCCGACGACCGACCCGGCGATGGGCGCGACACATCATCCCTCTGGTGTCCCGCCGGCCGCAGGATGTGAGATGGAACGGGTGGTGGAACAGTTTTGGGTAAGGCATGTTTCTATTTGCGACCCCGGAAAAGGACGCAGATTGGCGTCGGTTAAACAGACCGGTAGGTGCAGGGTGTATGTGTCTGCTACCTGCTTCGGATACGAAAAGGATTTTTTCGGGAATCAAAGAAAAACTTCCATTACGTTTGATCATCATCATCAGCAGCAGCATCCGCTGGTGCTACGGATTTTGCGGGTCCACCGGCACACATACGCACGCGAGTCCCCGTTTGAAATAGGAACCTGCAGTGGACACACACAGCGGACCCGCGGAACCAAAAACCCCGGAGTGTAGTGTTTCAAAGGCAGCCCTCCTCCGAAAAGCAAACGAAAGGTTACTTACGATTTTTACGGACTTGCGATAAATGAACATAAATTATCCTCGTCCAAGGAGTCCCGGGACCGACCGTGACCGGAGGGCGGGGCTCGCACATCGCCCGTACATTACCGGGGCGGACAAATAAAATGTAATAAAATATTAAAAGGTTCCGACAGAGACCTCCGACTCCGCGGTCCGTGTGTTCCGGTGGTGAATTTTCGGGTTAGACGCGTTTTTTTTCCACCGTCCACCCCAGTGCCCCAGCGATGACAACAAAGTCCGGCGCGGTTCGTCCCCCGTGGGTCGGTAGCATGGGGCCGGGCCGGGCCGGACCGGAATCCACGTTGTTCCACCCCCGGGGACTAGGGAGCTCGAAAGGGGTTCCTTCTCTCATCAGTATCATCTACACGCGCTTACGCACGGCAAACCGTTTCCGTCGGGATCTCCGTTATCTTTGCCTTCCTTGACCGGCGCGTACGGTTCCCTATATCTTTCCACCAAATATATTTGCTTTGATTAAATAATTAAGCGAACGGCAAGTTGGGTTCCGCCGTTCGTTTGATGCGGACCTCTGGCGGGATAAAGTTCGCGTATGAGGACGGTCCTGCGTAGGAAGCGTCCGTCAAACCTTCGCGAAAATTATAATAATCACTTTCAGATTCGTAATGGATTCATTTGCACATCCCTTTTCTTTCGGTCCGAATTCGGACTGTCTGGACCCAGCACACCCCGCGGCCACGCCGGATGGAAGCGTTTGGACCAACGCGCGGGGCCTGTGCATTACATATCTTACCGATTGGAGGTGCTCCGGAACCGGACGCAAATCGGCGTAACCTTCGGCGGCAGTTCTCGGCTTGATTATGGATTCTGGTCACCAATTTCGGCCAGCACACGAAATAAAAGATTATCCCTGCACGACAGCATAAATACGTTATGAATATGGAAAACCACGAGACCAATTGTTCACCAGCACCAGCACCAGAATGCAATACTAGAGCGCTGAACACAGAGCTCTCCATGAGTGCTAGATCTTGGTAGAAGGGGAGTCCGACAAGTCCGACGCTAATGCAACGAGGCGCTGTGAGGTGATCTAAGCAACCGTAGCACAGTAGTGTTGCAGTAATGGATTATTTATTAACTACGATTATTACTACCAAATTCCAGCTTCAGATACTTCAGGCAATAGACCGAAAGGCTCTCGAAGAGAATGTAAATTACTAGACTGGTCTGGAAAATAGTTCGCCATACCGAACAGTTGCTGAGAAGAAAGGCAAGGCCTCCACCACATCTAGCAGCCTCCCAACAACATCCAGCTCCCAGTCGACCACAGTGCGGCGAAAAATCCTTACCCAATCCCAATGGCGCGCGCGCGGCCAATGTTCAGCCAATGTATCCGGCGAAGGGGACCGTGTAAATAACTGTATGTAGTGGGAAGTTTCCGTTCTTTATAATCTTTTAATAATGGCAATGCAGTAGTATTTTGCAGTTTGATGCGGGAGAATAAATTTTATTCCCAAACTTGTGCCGCCGTCGGAGTGCCGGAGAAAGTTGAAATCTATTTCAACCTGTTTGCTTTCTTCCCTCCCATCCCCACACACACGGAGGACGGTGCTGTGTGGTCGGTGGTCTCGAATCCGATTTCGGCTCGTCGTCGGCGGTGCAAAAGCGCAAATAAGCATTCGCCGCCGGAGGACAACGAAATGCAGTGCCAACAAAACACCGGAACGCAGCCAGGCAGGATTTCCATTCCTGTGTGTTGCTGGTGCACTTTCTATTCCAATTTCCGAACGACACACCGGGCCAGATTTGTGTTGCCGGGTTTGGCGGCGATGGTTTAGGAAGTCCCCAAAAACCGAATCTCCGGCTGCACCGTGCTGGGCTAGAATTCGAAAGGACGCGTGGCGTTTGGGGTGTTTGTTTACTTATTGCTTAGAAAGCGGTAGTCTGTAGACGGATTTTCGCCCGTCGTCCTGTGAGAAATCCTCTGGAAATTCGTTGGAATTCCGGAGCGGGCAAAAAATTTGTAGAATTCCAAATAGAGGTGGCACCAGGATGACGCCCGTCATTAACACGGACGAGTTCACGGACGGATCGTGATATATTATTCACAATTCATGCATCGCCACCGTGAAGGTTAATGCCGATGAGAAGCTGTGCGCAATTATTTACCATCGACCGAAGAACTCCCAACTCAAATAGACGTTCCGGCCGTTTTTTTTCGGCAACAATCAACTCATTCTGCGGCGCTTTTTTGGCCCGTACTCGGCGAGCTCTCCTCGGGAAGCTTCCGTTAGCTAATCGTTGTTTGAGTCGATTTTGGAACACCTCGAGCGCTCAACCGGAACCGGCGGATGGCTCCGAGAGAGTCCTGGAACTTAATTTTCACATATCGGATGTGCCTTTGTGATACACTCCACGAGCGAGCGAGAGAGAGAGCTTCCAGGCTGCGTGCGCGCCCGTGTGTGATTTTGCTAGTTAAACATAGAAATCTAATTAAAATTAAATCAAATGAAATTTAGATGAACATTTCACCCGGCCGGGGAGAGGGCCCGTGAATTGACGTGAATGTGCCCCGCCGACGGAGGACGACGGTTTGACTTTCGTTGTTTTTCTTTTGTCGAAATGTGTTTTACTTCTGCCATACGACACACGGCAAGCCGGCACAGGGAGAGAGAGAGAGGCCAAAGGAGACGTAATTCAGTATCGAAACCGAGCCGGGGCCGAGCGAGCGAGCGAGCGAGAGGGAGGAAGCATTTTCCGGGCTTCTGGCGGAAATCCTTTCGTTTCAAATTGTCTGGAACAAGATTTGCGCGCTAATCCTTTGGCTCGTTGTGTGCTGGAACGCGCTTGCTCCCGGGCGCTCCGTTCCGGCGGCGGCACTCGAGCGCTCGCTCCGGCGTTCCGGCTGGCGGGCAATAAATAAAAATAAACAACTAGAAATTAAGTCCACTTGATTCTTATTAGGTATTAATTTTTGGCGGTTTCCGGCTACGGCCCGAAGCCGGAACAGCGTTAACTTTTCGCCCAACGAACAACTTCCCGCCCCACGGAAGGCGCGAAAGAGTTCGGAACTCGTTCGCTGTGACCACTACTGCCGCCTAGTGGCCGGCGGATGGAGGGCAACAACGCATCGCCGCCGTGCGAATTAATGTTATGGGTTTTCTATGCTAATTCACAAAACTTATTCTCCACCATTTCGGGTTCGAGTGTCACAAATGGACACAACCAACACACTTACCGACAGATGATGCACTCCTTGCCGTTCTGGTACTGACCGTTCGGACCCCAGCGGCGGGGCAATTCGATGATGGAGAACCCGTTCGGGCCGGCCAGCGCCAGGAAGGTGCCGTCGGTCGATGGGAGTATCTTTTCCGCCGTGAAATTTTGCGGTGCCGAAGGAATCAGCGTCTACGGCGAGAGAGGGCAGATGAATAAATGTTAGTAAAATACAGCAACCACCGGCCACCGGATGAAGGTTTGGTAATTAAACAACGATTCACGAACGATTCTCGTGGCCGTGGCCGGCCACACTTTCGGAACGGCGTGACGGAACTTTCTTTAGCCAGGGATTTTTCCCCTTGCGCAAACTTTCTCGCCGGTCCGATCCCCGCGGTGTCACCGCCGACGCTAGGGAGGGGCGGCGCGAGCAACACAGGAGGTGGCAATAAAAATTTTGAATTATAAAGGACCAGGACGCCGATCCGAGCCCGATCCGGAGCACCGACCCGGGGCCCCGGCTCGTAATTCATTAATGAAGATCCTTTTCCCCCGGCCAACCCACCCGGTCCCGGGCCGGCGTTCGGCGAGCGGGGAGTTCGATAGGGCGATGTTTTTTAATGTTTGCCCATAAATATGAATAATAGATATAGACTGGCTAATAAACCGACGCCGACGTTCGAAGCGGGAGAAATTATATCAATGCATAAACGACGCGGCACCGCGCGTAACGACCGCGTCCACCGTGGATCGAACTGGCCGGTCGGCCCGGTGGGGGGCGCTCTGGAAAGGAATAAAAATGTGAGCACATTGTTGAAAGAAAATGGCGTATAATTAAAGAAAACTCGAACGATTCAATTATGGAACGCGATGAGAGAGACGGGGACCCAAGGACGCTCCCGGAGGGCAAACGAAGCGCAACGCAGCAAGATGGATGGACGCGGCCGTTCGGTTTTGCGTGCCTTTAAAGCTTGAAATATTGAAGCAGATTTGTCCGGGTCCGGGTGTGTCGGTGGCCTCATTTTTTTCTCCGCAATCAGTCGGAATTGAAGGAACGCTGGACATCGTGCAAACCAATATGCAGCGCGGGCGCAGGTTGCATGTTGCGACCCCGGTCGGCTGAGCCGTTTCCATTATCTGATTATTTGTCTCGCCGGCTCCTCGGTGAAGTGCTTGCCTCGGACACTTGCTGCTGCTGGGAAGGAATATTTTGATTGCCGATTCGTCGCACCCGTCCGATGGAAGGATGTCATCCGCGTGGCCATCCACTCTGCTCCTTAACGATCTCCGTCTCCACTCTGTCCGTTCATTTGCATGATGATTTTTACGTTCCGTCTCACTGCTCGTTGGCCACGTTGGCCGGATACACTCTTCCGATATATTAACATCTCCATTACCGTGTCGTTTGGTGGAAGAAAACATGCAAAACCCGAAAGGGGGCCACGGAGGGCAGGTAATCTTCTCCGCGTTTGCTTCGGCCCCGGCCCGCCCAGCATCGATTTATCTTGCGCTGAACCGCCGCCACCACCACCACCACCGCTTTCAATTTGCTGGCCGCGCCCCGGGGGTGGTTGGAAGAAATTACATTACCCGAACCGGGAACCGAAGCCGCGGGAGAAAAATCTCTCAAAGTTGGGCCTTCCGGCACTAGGCGCATATTTTTTTCGCGTTGGTGGCTGCTTTCTATTTCTTATCACCAAAACTCACCGCCCCCGTGGGCACCACACCAGTGCCCTTGCCCTGCCCGGTGTGGTGGAACAAAAAAAAATTGATTTTAAATCCTCAGCGTTCCGTTTTCGGTCCTCTGGAAACGGCATCGTCGCCGAATGGCGGAGCGCTGAAGGAATGATAAAAAAACGCACAGAAAGGCGATATAAATAATGTATATACATTAGTCAATCTATTTGTGCGGCGTTTTCGAGGCACTAGGCGCCGTACTCGCGATGGATGTGCCACGATGTACACGCGCGGGCGCGCGACCAAGCAATAAAAATTAAGCGACTATTTTTAATTTTCCATTCACATTAAGGAATTGAGGCGCACCGAGAGGCTCTCGCTCCGTGAGGCTCATCCGGAACGGATCTCCGCCTCCGAGCTCGTGCAGCCGTCCCCCGGGGGAGAGATGTTTGACCGAAAAAATGACAAACTTTTATGCCAATAATTTATGCATGGAGGTCAAACCTGTCCGAGCGCGCCTAGCGGTGGTTGGTTACTCTGGTCTGGGCTCCCCAGAGTGTGGACGACACGGAAACAGATTTTCCGGTCGCTGCTTTTGGAGCCTCCTTGTGATTGCCGAACTTTCTTTCCATCCCGCCCCGGTGCCAGTGCCGGTGGTTCTCGGAGTGATTTTACATTGTCGCTTTTCGTTGAAAACATGATTCATAACGAATGCGCGTTTTAATTCTGCACTTCAGCAATTTTGACGCTTCTCGAATGGCCTTCTCCTCGGAGCGCCCTAAATCTCCCAACGGGGAGCTTATTTCGATTTTTTTATTTACTAATCAAATGAATTACAAGCCGCGCCGTGGGCGCATTTCACGATGGTTTTTGGGGAACATCGAAATCTGCAGGAGCAAGACGGTGTTGGGCGTCAGTCATTCCGCCGAAGTGAAATCGCAGAGTGATTTAGAGAAAGTGATTTAAAGGGACATTTTTGTATCAGTCGTATAAAAATTAAAGCTAAATAATATTTAAGTTCATTATTACTGCAATTTGACAGTACGCGCTGGTACGTGAATGTCAACTGTCATTCGTCTTCATTGACGACTAGATCGCTACCGATCCAACGGTTGACAGTTGGAGAGGTCGTGTAACTATGAGTCGCATTGAAGTCTTCGAAAGGACATCTGCGTCAACCGACGGAAACGATATTGCGTATGCGTACCAGAGCGCGGGACACCAGCGATACGCCCCCCGAAAATCGGAATCCAATCGATAATTGATTTGTGCGTCAACTCGCTTGGGGCTTCGCTTGCTTTGGGGATGCTTTCGCGCGGCGCCATGGTGTTTGCCCGTTCTCACACAGACCGATTGATCGGAAAATTCCGGACCAGCTGGCCCGTTTTCGCTTCCGACTCTGAACCAATCAGAGCGATTGGTTCAGGAGACGTCGATTCTCTATGTCTTTTGGGGGGGCGCGATTTTCGATCGATAATGGGAGATGGTTCTCGGCAAAGAGCGACAGAGAAAGAGTGCTGGTGGAGCAGAAAACGAACGGAGAAAGTATCCTCCGATCCGGTACTTGCGCCCTGGGGACCGTTGTTTTGGAAAAAAAAATCATAAATTGTGCTATTGGCAGTATGATTCCTTCGGGAGATTGCTGTTGGATTATTTAAGGGGTTTCGGTAGCATAAAATAGACAATTATGTTTACTTGTGCAACCGCGTGCGATTTGCCAATGAAACGATACAATAACAATTAGCCAACGTTATACTTTTAATGAAGGCACACATCGTCGGATGCTTGAAAGGCCTGAGCATAAACGATAGAGACAATGCAATTATATGGCGCTGGCTTACCTTACGCCTTACGAAAACCGGCAGAGGCAGGAGCTCCCATTTTCAATCCCACAAACTTCTTAAGCAGTGAACGAAAAAGAAGCAAATCGCGAAAAAAAACACAGCATATGGCGAGAAGCGGTGTGCGCTTATCTTCGTTTAACAATTTCTTCGGTGGCAGCTCGCGGCGAACATTGCACGGGAATTCATCTAACTAAACATCAGCTCCTATTAGCGGAGATACAAGTTCACCTATCAGATTTTTTGTCAGAAGCATAATGGAAACCACACCGTCCCGGTCCCCCGTGGCAGGAGCGCGAAACACCGCGGCGCCAGAGCCGACCGAGCTGAAGAGCTTATTGCTTCGTACAGGGAGCTGCTGGGTACCAGGGTATTTTCGCTTTTTTTCCAAACTACGGCGAATGAAAATGCGAATATGTTTTCAGTTTTTTTTTCGCCTCCTCTCTTTATCATTAACAACCTATCGTGCGGTGGTGGCGTAGCCGGAGTGTGCCGGAGGAATCGGTCGTCACCGGGGTCGCCTTCTTAACCAAGCGCCTTCGGCGTTGGTCTATAATTTTCCTGCATAAACATATACGATCCATTGTGCGCTCCGGTGTCCCCCGCGAGGGCTCTGCTGATAGTGCGGTCGGTTGCGCCGGGGGTAAGGAGAAAACGAACCGTGTTCGAACCGAGAACCGAAGTTCATTTTTATGCTCCACTGCCCCTGTGTGTGTGCGCGCGCACGCCGTATTACCTGTATTATCCTGGAATTAAAAGTCTGCTTTCTTCGCCTTAAGGATAAGACATACAATTTTTATATCTCATCTCGAGAGGGTGGGCCTCGGGTTCGGGGGGCGGCCAGTACAAAGTCACAAACTGGTGGTGGCTGGATAGAGCACAGCATAACGGAACTCGAAGGAACTGTTTTGATTTCTTCGCTTCGTTTGGCCAACTTGGTTCGCTTATTATTACGGGAATTTTTCGAAAGATAAAGCTACGGGTCAGGATCCCGGGGGAAGGCTCCCTCAGGAGCAGTGGAAATGAATGGCAAACGAACTCATCAGCACCGTGGCCTGGCCGGAAGCGGGTGCACTCGCTAGAGTCCTAGTTAGCTCATCCAAAGGAAAGCGCCACCGGGCGCCTCCATCTGGCGGAATGGCGTTTGCGACAAAAACGATTGTTGTTCCCGCAGGTGCAACCATTTTGTACCTCTCGCGCTCTCTCTGTCTTCCTTCCTTCTGACCTGGTCCCCAACACGGGTTGCAGCGAGAGATCTCGAAAATTATTTATAATAATATACATATGCTCCTAATAGGACCATCCGCGATGGGCCGATGCACAGGCCGCGGTGACGAACTAGGTTGGGTTGGGCACAGTGTGTATGTGTGTGTGCATTTGGGTATGGTACGAAACAAAACCCTCATCAAATAGTGTGCCCAACGTCGACGAAGACACAACGACGACGACGACGACGACGGATTGCGGGTGAAACTGCGAGGATGGAAAAAAGGATGCTGGCAGGCGGCTGCAACAGGAAAGTAAGCGGAAAATTTGTTCACTTCATTTTCCTCCTCACACACATGCACACACGACGGGGACATACTACTTACCGAGTGCTATGGCCCCGTTGTTGCAGGCAAACATAAAGCTACCAGCATCAACATAATCATCCGAAGCAGCGCGCATATCATCAGCGTCTTTTGCTCGCTGTGCTCGCTGCAAAAAGGATGCGACGAAATTAACCTGCTCTACCGTGCAATATCCACTCTCCCTCACGCGCCGTGTTACGCCGCGATGGTTCCCGCAGGATGTGCCGGAACTGCTGCCGCTCTTCCTTCGCCGCGCGCCATGTTGTGATTATCTTTGCCGGTGAACATTCCCAATTAAAAATTTGTTTTTCTTTGCCAAAACAGCGCGCGCCGTACCGGCGACGTACGGAGCGAGAGAGCTCTTTATTTCCGTTCGCCGGTGACGGAAGAAAATATTACCCAATCTGTCATATCGAAGCAGCACAGAGTGCGAATGCACCCGCGGCATACTGCGATGCCAAGCAGTCGGTGCTGTCAGTCAGTTGAGCTCCAAACATTCGTTTGATGCAATCGAAAGAAAACAGAAATATAATTGCGTTCCTCTCACAAGGTGACCTCTCGTTGAAGAAGGCTGTGGTTTTAGGATTATTTTGCCACTCATAAGACGCCGCCATTTGTTGATGGAATTAATGGACCATTCTTTTGATGGTACACTTCAGGATGCTCGCTAGACTGCACAAATCAAAGGTTATGTTTTACAGCGCGTAGCCAACTCCGTCGAAAACATAATAAAATTTGATGCCCGGCAGTGTCAGGAGCCAAACAAACAGAGTGACATAACAATCTTCTAAACGATCGAATTGCAACATGAAGGCGACGGTCGTTCGACGGTGGCGCACACGCATTGGACATTGGACAGGAGAGAAAAATAAACGCGCTCTCCTATGCCATAAAACTTTATGAAACCGTCGCACTGAAAGTCGGGCGCGCGAAGAAATAATCATGGACGCATATAAAGTCGACGGCAACCCCTTGACGGCAACTAGACAGTGTGTTTTTTTTGCGCACTTTTACTTTAGCTCCCAAATTCCTAGCCTCCGTCCTCGAAGTAAGATGCGATTTTGTTTCAATTACAAAGTAAATAAATTGTTTCAATCACACGGCGCTGCTGCTGCGTCGACGTGGCGTGGCGCGGTGTTTGGTGAAACCGAATTCCCAAGAAAGTGAATCGTTTGGGTTGATGGGGCACACGGGCGCGAAAGGGGAGAAAAAAAAACACCAGCATCACTTAACAGAATAATAAAAAGTCTACAATTTCGTTTGAATGCCAATTTATGCACCCCTTTTTCCCTTCTCTCTCTTTCTGAGCTACGTAGAGACGCGGATCGAAGCGAATCCTTTCGGTCCTTCCGCAGTCCTCGTTCTCGTCGATCGCCCCCCGGTGGGGGAATATGAAGTCCTGTGCCCCGAGCAGAACTTGGCATATTTTCACGCAATCCTGCCGTTTTTGTTTTGCCGAGTTATTGCAGAAGTCAATAATCGTCCCAACTTCAGGCACAGGCTCCGTTCTAAGACACTCTGTCCCCTTGAACGTTCCAAATGACCAAATGGCATCCTTTCTACGGCGGTACGCTCTTATTGGCCTCCTCGGGCAGGTTCCACAAGTTCTTCCGAGCGTGACGGTGTTGATGAATCCTTTCTAATTTTGTTTGAATTTCACACCTCGTTATGAGCGGCGAGGTCGGTTTTTTTGTCGGTGCGCCCCATCTTTAAGCCGGACGGACGTTCCGGTGGATTGAAGGCAGCGTAAAGTGATTTTTTTCGTCGCTCCGCGGGCATGAGAAAATGCCGGCACATAAATAAGCAACGGGACCGTGGGCAGCCACCGCGGCGTTAACGTTGGCGAGGATGAAACTTAATTAATTAGTGAGACCCGAAGGCGCCCACCAACGGGTGTCGATTAAAATGCTGCCTTATTTTTTGCCTTTTTTCGCTTTCAATTGACTTCCGGCATCGGCATTTTTAGTACATAACCTTTGGAATTGAAGGAGACCGGCGGCCACGGCCACGTTTGCGCCGCTAAACTTTTAGCACAAATAATGAATGAGGAGCTCCGGAAAGCGAGCAAATCGAGCAGTAATTTTTCTCTCATCCGGGACCCCCAGCCCAGCAGCAAGATTAATCGACGAAGCAATAATCAGACAGCGCAGCGACCCGGCCAACGACGGCGGAACACGTGAGATGAAAAACATAATTATACCTGCGCTGACTGCACTCTCAAGAGTTGCTCCTGCCGAACACCTCTACCGGCGGCGGGCTGGCTGGGGGTGTTTCTTAGGGGCGGTTTTGGCTAGGCCACCGTTACAAAAAAATGTCCACACATCAAACAAAGTATGAGAAGCAAAAAAAATGGGAGCGCGGAAACTTGCCGGATCAGGGAAAGGTGACAGAAAACGCGCGCACCCATCACGATGGTGGGAAGCGGAAACCCAGAACACATGAGAGACCGATTCGGTCCGATTCACGGCCGGAACACGGCGGCCTCGAGAATGTGCCGCTTTTGGTTCGACAATACTCTCGACCGAGGCGGGGAGACCCTGGCCGAGCCGCCGCCGCTCGGGGTCACCAGCCGGATGTGTGTTGGTATAGATGAAATTGGTTTCCACCATTTGCTGCGCGGCGAAATGGCATTCCGGGGAACTCGTCGAAAGTGGAGTCCCGAGCACCAAAACCCGTGGAGTCCGTGGGACGGGAGAAGAAAGGCAAAAATCCTAGACCACAAGAGTGTGCACTTGTGCATGCATGAATGCCTCCTTCTCGCTCCTTTAACTTCCGGCAGCGAAATTTTCTTTTCCTTTACAGGCCCCGTTCGCTCGTTGTGTGTGGTGCTTTCCGGTCCGATCCGGAAACCGGCCGCCGGCGCGAGAAAGAGAGATCTCGGTCGGCAATAATTATAATCACAAAATCGGTTAGAGATTTTTACCACCGCGGCACTCGAGTGCACACGAATCCGCTAACTGGTTACACTTCAGGGGGCCACCAGGCCACGGAATCTGGAATTTACAAACGATTTTTTTGTCGTTGGAAAAATACCCACACAAGTGCACATCACGAGACGCCGCCGTCACCGTTTAGCGTCGCCGGCCGGCCGCGTGCATGAGACACGCGGAGGGAGCGCAAAAAATGGGATAAATAAAATTACAAAGCATCAAACACTGGCCCCGGCGACCAGACCGCCCGCCGGAAGTCGGAAAAACCCGCGCGCACTTCAAGAAGAAGTTTCCGCCGGTTTCGCGGCTGAAATTATGTGCGGCCCGGGGATGAAAGGCGCCACAAACTTGAATTTTCCACTTCATCGAAGTTCATAGAACTGTGTGCCGCAAGTGTTTGCGACCCAAGTGCCCGCCCGCGAAACGGTGCGTCCCGTGTCGCGAGCGTGCGAGCTTTTTATCTTTACTTGTCGAATACTTGAGCCCCCATTTCTCCACCGCCTGAAGAAAGTCAACTGGGCGGATGTAATTATTTGCTAGCGCACGGGGAAAATCGGAATAAATCCACCGCGAAGACTTCCAAAGGGCAACCACACTTTTCAACACGCCAAATGTCACCACAATCTGTGCGGGTTTTTTTTTTTCATCGCAGGACATTTTCATCGATGGGGATATTTTTGCTTCGGTGTCAATCTGTCACTTGTGCGGGAACGTTGCTAAGCAACATCCAAGCAAGCCTCGCTACAAATATGACAAGATGGATTGAGAACATTAGGTGAGAGACAAGATTTTAGAAGTTCTGCAACTTCTTCTGCAAAACCTTTACCATATTTACCGTTAATGAATTGTGTATTCTTCTTTTGCGGTTTGATCGGAATCAAATTTGAAATTGATTCAATCCAAAATAGGGCGGCGTTTCGCATCAACTACTCCATGTGGGCGATTGTGTGCGAAAGTGTGGCAGGATGAAGCACCTTTGGCAACCGATGCCACAGGGAGTACTGCAGAAGCTTTAATACCCAATAATGCCACTTCCTTCCACAATGGCAATAGCAATTCGAACACCGAACGTACGTACCGCCGCGGAGGAAGAATCAAATCAACACTCAGCGGCACGGGACGTGACCGACGACCGTTCGTAGGGACGCGTTGTTTCCCTGGAGATTTGGCGTAAAAAAACGGGCATTTTCGTTAGGGCAACCCCCGGGCCATTACGTCCGGAAGGAAGCCAAGCGGATGGATGCTGTGTAACAGATGTTTGCCCATCAGCCTTGACAAATGGCCTGTGAATTAAATTGGTTAATAGATGATGGATACGTATCAGAAACATCACACCCGCCGCAGCGCGACCTGTTTCTGTTTGATGATCGAAGCAACGCGCGGACCAGCAGCAAACTCCGGGCTGATGGACTCTCCTCGGCCACTCCACGGCCATTTATGCGACGCTCCTTCCTTCCAGAAGGTGCGCTTTAGGTGGTGTTGACCATAATCATAATAATAGATCATTATATCGTTAGGGACATCACCAAAAAACTAGACCGTCGGCTGGGACGATAAGGGAAGATGCTCCTAGGGCCGGTCGTCCGGGCAAAGGCCAATGGGTTCTCGGGCACCGGGAAACTCTGGTTCGGGAGCGAAGGCCAGAAAGTAAATTGGATCAGCCCGGGTGATACCGGGCCCCTTTTAACGGTCGATGATGCATACATGATTGAGAAGAGGCTGTGAGGCTGAGGCACACTATTAGCCAACCTTCGGTTGGTGAGACTTTGCTGGACTTTCTTACGCTCCAGTCTCCGGTGTATCAGGCCAGAGCTGTGTCTGGCTTAGTTCTAGCACCTCGTTACGGAAAACAATGACCTTATTTACGTTTATGGTCCGTTTTTGTGAGGCATCCGGAAGCATCCGGTATCTCGCGCCCAAGACGATGATGATGGCCCAAAGTTTTCAATTTTCGTCCGTTGCACATTTGGCCTAACCCGGTGCACCTTTTGGGGGGTGCAAGAATATTGCATTTAGATGGCGCAAAAGAAATGGAGTAGCTTTTTATGTAAATTGGTTCCGGCGTTCTGTTGCCTGATACGGTACAATCGGGTGAGAAGCCTTTTTCTTCGTTCCCTTCGGTGATGAAGCATACGCCATAAGTTTTTAGTATCTTCCCGGCAACTGCTGTCCGAGCAAATGGGTTTAATTTTTGCCAGGGAATGAAATTCCGAAAACGGTTGTCCAGATTCCTTTTGGACAAACACGGAACCTTGCAAAGAGTTTAAATAGGCATTTTTTTGAAATATTTGAATGTATGCCGTACCTGGTAATTGAAAACGCGTAGTTGAGTTATTGCAATTTGTATTTAATTTTGACAGTGACAGTTTGGCTGTCAAATCAGTGCTGTCGATTTGGCACTGCTGTCATCGGTAAACGACCACGGTTGATATATGGCAATATCCAATCAAAGTTTACTAAAATCTCCTTGAGATGTTTCATGTTAAGCAATTATCGGCGACTTTTGACCAACCCGCTGGAGAAGCATTCAGAGAGTTTTCCATTCATCGTGGCGTCACGTATTCAACTCGTGCGCGCCATCACAATAGTGTCACATTCCACGGCCACCATCCGGCGTCGTTGTGATCCGGTCCGTCGATTCATTTCGAGACAAAATTTCTTCATCAAACATGGCCGTGGCCGCGGGGAAACATCACAGCACCGAAAGACTTTAACCCACCACAAAAATAGCTTGCTTTTGCTGTGCGCGATGCTGTCTTATTGCCATCTTTATCTATTTCGTTCTTCGCTCCCCGTATCGAGCAGCTAATAATCAAAACACACGCGGCCTCAAAATGTCCTCAACTTTTCACTCCCACCAACACACGAGAAGGTTCCGTTTTCTTATCTCCCCACTCCGGAGAGGAGTGTGGGCCCGGAAAGGTTATGGCTACAAACTTGGACAAACCCCAGCGTGTGGGGATCCTTTTTACAATTCGTCTTCGCCATCGAGCCACCATCTCGTTTGGGGATACAACCAGAGACCACCGATTCCGGCGGCGGCGACGGGACAAATGTACGTCCTTCGTATGATGTATCTGTACGATGTGAGGCCATCCGGAGCCCCGGCGAGCGAATCGGCACCGATTCCTGTGACAAAAAGTGACGAAAATCACATGTATGCGACCGGAATCTTTTTCATCCCCGTTGTCTCACTTCGGGGTTGTCGTTGGTCCATCCACCCGGGGGCCCTGTGTTCGGGCCTTTGTCGTCGATTCGTCCCCTGATTCCTAGGAGCCAGCAACAGGAAGTGGTGGTGGCGGGCGCATAAAGAGAGGGACTCCTCAAGACAAACGACTTCTATCACTATTTTCTTATTCAACACTCGATGTCCCTTTTCGTCCGCCCCTCTCTCTCCGTGATTCCGATTGTGCCCGGTGTCCTTCGGTCGATTGTGGATTTTTGTGGAGTCTCGAAATAAAAATCGAGTGCTTTAGAAATCAAGTGACTCGAATGTCTGTATGTGTGTCGGTGTCGTGAGGGACAGATTTGGAGATGGACGAGAGCGAACACAACATTGGAGGACAATTTTCTTATCCGGCAGAAGATATGGGCACTCGGTTCTATTGTTGAGAGCTCTCGTGGAGGATGTGGACGCTCGGGCGTTGGATGGATGATGGGTTTGGCAATCGTAATAAATCCTCCCCGGGAACCTTTTGCACCGCCAACTTCCGCCAAGACGTTCGAGAGCGGGACCACAACGAGACGACACGAGATGCTCTTTAAGCAGTCTCTGACTGACGGGGAACTTAACGATCGGCTTCTTCCCCACAGTTACAGGTCGTTGGGATAAGAATTCTTGTGAAATAAAAGAAAACAACTTAATTAGTTTATTTTCTAAGTATGGGCACCTGAGCGTTGAGGAAACTGAACAGATTTTGGCATTATAGATCACGGCGGCTCAGACGTGGTCGGCCGCCCGAGACTGCGCTGAAGAATGAACGCTTCCCGTAGAACCACTCCGGCGTAACGAAGAGCCAACCGGAAACAGTATGCTGTTGGCCGTGCGGCGGCGACGAATCACCGACGAGACTGCTCGCTCTCGCTCTCAAGACATCGGGGCCAACGGGCCCCGCAAAAGGAAGTCAAGACGATGACAGTGAATATATCAAAGATGTTGCTCGGGAGAACCGGGCCGTTTCGAGTGCGCCAATGCACCGCCATGGGCCATGGAGAGAAAAGTGCGAGCATAAAACTAGAGTGATAATTTTTAAAATATTATAAAAAGAACAAACGGCCACTGCTGCGAGGAGGGCAGCGGTAGGATTTTTGTCCGCTCCGTAACGAAGCGCGCTCAAGACAAATCCTTGACCGAGCAACCGGTGCAGTTGCCTCTTCTCTTCCCCCCCAACCAGGAGGGTGGCGACCGGAGGACAGGCGGACGCAGCAGGTTGACGCGAGCCATTCGGAGGGGTAAGAAATGGGAAAAGTTCCGTTTTCACCATTCCGACTCGGTGCAGCACAACGAGCGCCGTTCCGTTCTTGTGATCAAGAATTACGTGCGCAACTATCTTCCGGGAATCGGAAGTACCCCGCCAGCCCCTCGGTGCACCCGGTGCTACCGTGACCGGGGGCCGGGCGGGAAGGAATTATTTTATTATTACGATGAGTGTGGGTACAATTTATAATTTGAGATACTATTATTAGTGCAGTTGCGAAATTTCTTAATACTTCCGTAATTAAGGCTTCTTCCGGTGGCTGGTGCCATGTTTTTACTGCCTCCATGATTTTCATGGCCCACACTCCGGCCGGCTGTTGTTGGTGGCCCTTTTCGGTCGGCAACTATGCCCGGCTTGATGGGAGCGCTTTTAATACGCGCACTAAATCCGATGATCGACGTGACATAATCATTATCACATCCCGAAGCATATTGATGGGCCAACGCGCACGTGTGTATGTGTCGCGGCCACCGACGACACTACAGCGACTCAGGCTCGTCCCCGGCGCCAAAATGGTGATGAAAGGCGGTAAAGTAACCCACCGGCACCGGAGCGCCCGGGCGGTGCAGAAGAATCACCTCGGGGAGTTATAATTTTATAAATGGGTTGGGGATGGAAATTTATGAGCCTGCCGCTATTCAGCCGTCCGGGGCATAAATTTGTGAATGATAAACCCAGGGCTTCTCTGTGCTACTGCGCGCGACTACGGCAGGATGCACCTCACGGCCCGGCCCGGCCTGGCCACTCACTATGTGCGAGTGAGTATTGAGGTGACTCTGCGCCTCTGCCTCTCGGTATGATGGAAAAGTTTTTTAAAATTTCATTTGGGATGAATTGGATTTTCCCTTATGTCGTGCCACGGCCTTCGCCCGGAACTCGGGTGCCGGTCTTTCGGTACCGGGCGCCACAGTGTGAAAATTTGCATAGATCTCAGGCTGCAAGATTACATCGTTTGATCGTGGCCTTTCTTCGGCCGTGGATGCGAAAAATCTACAATACAGAAGAAAGCGGTGCCACCACTACCGGAACTAGTGATGGAATTAAAAAGGAGGCGGAATTGTAGTAGAATTGGCTAATCGAGTTTAACGAAGCATATTTTAGATTACCTTTACCGTGGGACACTCCAATGCGCACACTTCCGGTGGCCACAAATGGCCGGTGGTGGGTTCTCTTGAGCGATAAGAACGAAACAAATCATCTTTAAACTAATTTATGGGCTTTTCAAGCACTTCCGAGCTCCTATTAGGCGGTAGGTTAAAAAAGCATTTCATTATTTATCGCACCCGCGTCGGGGAAAGCATTCGATAAAGTGATCCTTACCGGTACGCGGCGCCACCATCATTAATGGTCGTGGCTGGCAAATGACACAATTTTTATGGATTGGCAGTGGGCTCAGAAATGACAGCAAAAAAAAGTGTAGTACCCAATGTGATCACCCTCAGGCCAGCCAGAATGTTAATCATTACCGCTCGGTAATTTGCCCGCCCAGAGATGGATGGAAGACGGCCGCAGCGAAAAGGACGTCGCGAAGGAATCGACCCACAAACGGACAACCTGCAGGGCGCAGGGGGGCCAGTGGACGAGAAAATCCATTATTTTCAAACTTTCCTTCCAGGCCCCTGCCGCGGAGTCGGACCCGGTGCGGAAAGCGTAATAAAATTTCCTTCCTATAATTTAAATCGTTCTCTCGCGCCCGGGATCCTTGACCCACAGGAAGCGCGCCAACTACGGCCCTGCTACGGTTGAAATGGAAATTCGTTTTCGGTTCTCCTTCCGCGGCTCAAGATAACGCGGCGCACACGTGAGCGCGGATCAGTGGCCAGAACCACCCAGGAAAGAAAAAACGCACCACGAACGAAATAAACCCAAAAACAGCAGTTAAAGGAGCGAACCAAACCCGGACCGAATGACGCAGTTCTCGCCGGAGCGATAGGCAAAGTGGACGAATAATGAAATGAATCACAGATATTCGCGTGTCCCGTGTGCTCGCGATTGCATATAATTTAAGATTATGGCCATAAAAGCTAATTAGACCGATAAATAATCCATTATTAGTTGATATATGGCCGGCATCGACTCCCGTGGGCCGCGGCAGCAGCGGAAACGAGGGATTTGAAAGGCGCTACTACCGGCCACAGGTTTTGCGCCCGATCAGCGAAAAAAGTGCGTCCATTCCGGGCCACACCAACGGCAGCTGTCAGATGGTGCGTTGTGCGTTGCACCGGCGCCGAAACAATCCTAGCCGATTGAGAGGTTATGTTACATTCGTTCGTTCCGTACCGCTTACCTGATGCTTCAGTGGTTCCTGTTTCTTCGAGGCCGCTGCACGCCAGTTCAACGCCATGACGCAACAATTCTTGGCATTCCACACGAACAGCATATCGTCTTTCGATTCCACCAGATTCTGCGTATGCTTGTGGTCGTCGGGCGAACAGTCGCGTGCCACTTGGAACATTGTCATTTCATTGAACCCATAGCTATCCGTCTTCGTAGCCATGCTCGTAACGATTCAGTGCACTTTTTACCACTCGAAACACTGGCGCGATACAATCGATATTGTTTTCCACACACAAAAACACCCGAAAATGCACACGACGGATTGCCGGCACTCGTAAATGCGCACCAAAATACAAACAAACTGGCGGTCGCTTCGTTTGACAGCCGGCGTCAAAGGTGTGGCCTTTGCGCACGATCCCTTCGCACCGTGCTGTTGTAGGGTTCTGTGACGTCAGCTCAGCGGCCCGTTGTTCCACATGTTTTTGAAATGATTTTCTAAACCCAACGAATTCAAAATGCCCGATTTGGCTATACCTATGTGTTTAGTCTTTGTTTTGCAGATTCGGAGGTGGAGAAAATACCCAAAACGTTATTTATTATGTTCCTTTTTTCATTGCGGCGCTTAACGTACGTAATGAATTGACAGCTTTGCAGTTTGAGCGGCCTACTGTGTGCACGTGAAATGGATTATTAAAGCTAGATTAGCGTTCGAGCAACGGCGCAATTCGAAAACAGGTTCTGAGCCACGCCTGGAGGATGGAGAGCGATTAAGTAGCATCAATCGTTTGCGGGGCACGTCTCCCCGTTTCATTATACAACGCCACCGGTACGGTGCGCATCACAATGTAAGGTTAAAGCTTATTACAGTGGATATCATTACTTTGATAAATTGATTGTTGATCCAAGTCCCCGAGTTTCGTTTCTTTACCATTCAAGCTACAGCTGACCAGACAATAATTACTGCCGAGAAATGTCAATGTTTGGCATAATATTCACATTTAACCTATCATTTGTCACGCCACCCTCCGTCGAGGGGGGGCTCCGGAATCCGCGAGGGTCTCCATATGTGCGGGATACTTTTTGATTGAATTTCGGTCAAATCGTTCGCCCGTGTGCGACAGGAATTCAACTACGAGTGCGTGCGGTGGCGTCATAAATGGCTCTCCGGCTAAATTTATTCCTCACGCATCGTGTATCAATTTTTCTTCCCGCAGGAAGCACATTTATCAGTCTCAGAGATGCAAGGATGGGGATGCGTGGGATGTCACTTTGCCGTTGGCATTCATAAAACATATCTATTTCGTCGACCCGATGTCATTTTTTTCGGGTTCGGCATGCCGCCCGTATGGTCCTCGAAGCGCACGTATCTCTGCCGTCAGTCAGATCGCAGTGGCTGAGTGGCTGAAATTGAACATTTCTTTCTCTCTCAATCATCAATCCATCCCCTAAAAGTACACCCTACTCGTGAGGGGAGGCTGGATAATAAAAAAACCACCCGGAACCGGATCGAGTGGCAGCAGATAGAGCTTCGATGCCGGAGCTCGCTCAGATTCGTCAAAGTAACGACAGTTATGACTTAGTAATGGGGACCAAATTTCGGCCTGATTGGCCACACGACTAGCGGGGATGCTGGCGGATGAGCAAACCCATCGGAAGGGAGCCAAACAAAAAACATTCTTCTAGAATTTCCAGTAGTGCAACTCCATGTTTCGCAGCTTATACCGTTGACAGGCCGTAAATCTTTTGGAGCGGGACAATTTTTGAATTTCTTTGCCGCCCAGACATCGGGGAGCGATTTCAATAGGTTGTCAGCAAAATGTTCATTCAAAAATATATAACGTAGTGCCATCGACATTCTTGCCCACGAATCGATGTCCTTGGTGTGCCGACCACGGCCAGTCACTGAGTAGTGATTGTGGTTCATCTTTTTGTGGTAGTTGTCACACCTGTGCCAGCCTTTTCGTTCCGCAAGTCGTAAAAAGACAGTTTGCATAATAATGCTTGCCGCGCGCCGATCACGCACGAACCCCGCCACGGCCGGTCGATGCAATTTAGTGCCTTTTTCTCTCTTCTGCTGCGCCACAAAGTGCAGCACACCAACACACCGGCAAAAACCCTTGCATTTGCGTGATGACTTTAGCTTCCAGCGCAGCGCAGCCAAAGCTCCGGCGTGCGCTGGCGTCAGTTAACAATCGACGCCGGTTGGCGACAGAAGGCTGAAGACTGGTGTGGTGCCATTTTTAGTCAACCGCTTCTTGTGGTGATCGTATTTATAGGTTCGTTTTGATTGTTTTACTACTCGGACCATTCCACAAGAATCGCGCGATGCGTTCCTTTGCGCTGGTCAGTGCCGCGGTGTGGCTTTCCCTGGCGCAAACAGGTTAGTGACCAGGCAGGGTCTCCAGCGTCCATTTACGGTTGGCGGAAGCACGTTGCTCAAGGGCGCGGTTTTGTCTTCTTGAAGGACTTGCTCTTCGGTGTGACTTTTGCTACGACGTCGACGACTGTTCGCTCGGCGAGGACGTCCCGGCGGTGACCTGCGATGAGGAAACGGTGCAGCTGACCAACAGCAGTCTGGCCAGCTTCATACGGCCGCTCCGGAGCTCCCTGCCGACGCTACGTAACCAGTACGAGTGTGTCCACGTGCGGGCCACCTCCGTGAGTGGCCACGTGTTTCTATTTGTCCGCGGCTGTGTCCACCGGCTGGACGGATCGGCGGCCCATTTCTGCTCCCTGCCGCACGCCGCGTTCCAGGGGTCGCTCGAGTGTGCCGCCTGTTACGAGGAGGACCGTTGCAACAACCTGCCGCCCGAAGGAAGCCTATCCGGTGCCGAGCCCGCGGCCCAAAGGTCGCTAATGTCGTTAATGAGTTTCTCGCTGCTCGCACCGTTCATGCTGCGGCCACCGTGCAGCTGATGGATGAAAATAAAAAAGGCAAATCATAATTCTCCACCCAATTACACTGAACAGTCCGCGCAATCCGCTCTTCGTGCAGTCGGTGATTGATCGGCCCACTGTCACTCGCTGGCTCCGGCAATCTGCAGACACACCAAGGGTCAATCCACGTGACGCAATCCGTGTAGCTTTCCACCCGAAGTCGCCGTCCCCGGCGAGGGCGCCACAGTCTTATGGGCCGCGTACACTTGAACTTTGCCAATTAACTGACGCCCTTTCGTAAGCGAGACCCGGTCCTCGGCGATTTATCTGCGCGAACCAGTTCGCCTGCCGGTGGCCCTCAAAGAACGCAAAGTTCTGACAGGCACCCCCGTTCCGATGACGCACGTACGCTCGCAGATAGGCTAGGCGGCCCAGGCCTAGGCTCGCTCAATCAATAAACATATAATTAAATTCAATCAAAACAATGCGGCTCATAATACAGCGCTCGAGCTCGAGAGCGTCAAGGGTTAAGGCTCAGATCAACGTCAGCGATTGAACCGGTTCTGGGCGAACATAGTTGGCGCTGCGATGCGAACCGGCGACAGGACTTCCAGTGTGTCTGCGTGTGTCTCCCCGAGACGGCCACTTTTGGGGCGTTGCGACCCCGGTGTCGTGAACTCTGCGTGGGCGGCTCGGTAACAGCCGCCCACTTCCGGGGCCGCTGAAGTAGTTTGGCACCTGCGAGAGGCCGCTTGACGTTCGAGTTTGCGTTCGGTTTTTGGGGAAGTTTGTTTGTATTTATTAAACAAATATCGCATTCATAAATCAAATCTCACCACATCCAGGCGCACCACCGCACCGCGGCAAACCCGCGTCCGCCTTTTTCCCGAATCGCACCGAGCGGGGGAAAGGATCTACGCCAACTACCGCCAACCCTTCACCGTTGGACACTTCCTCTCATTGGCAGGAAGGCGGTGTGGAATCTATTTAGCGACGCCGTCGACGTCTTTCCGTCGACGGTAGATGTCTCTCACGCTCCGTCGCAGCATCCTGGCGCCCTGGCCAAACATACGCCTCTCGCGGGAACTCCGGCAAAGTTCATCAGCCGTCGGTGGCGGGTTCCGCGTTTGATAAAGAACCAATTTAAATATTCTATAAATTCTACCGCCCGCCCAACCCAAAACCCAACATGGCCACGGGTATGTGCGCGATGATGCGTCCAAGAACATGGGCACGTCATCGTCAGCAGCAGCCAGGACCGCCATCGCCGATTTCGCGCACCGGGATAGGAGGATATTAAAATTTATAAAGGACGCCGGGATGTCTTGCGATGGCATATTTTGGTTCATTATCGTTTGCCGACGACTACTAGTTGGTGAAGAATAATTCCCTATCAAATGTGGCCGGCACACGGTGATATCGGCTCGAAATCGGCAGGGAATTTGTAGAATCCCCGTAAAGCTTTCGTATTGAATGTTCATTCGAACCGGAGAAGTAATGTAATAATCACGTTTCAAAAAGGGGGGAAATTATAGTCAAATTAATTTTATGTTTTAAACATTTCAGTAAAGTTGGAGTGTACGCTCATTAGGCGTCGGCTTTATGGCTTCCTCCAGAGGGCAGGTTGGCGGTACTTGAGCGAAATTTATTAACACTTCTCGGTGGCATCATCAGAGGGCTGATCCTTGCGCACGACACGACATACGCACCTTGCATCGATAAATATCCTCTTGTCAATAGACCGTTCCAAGCCAGGCATCCTCCCTGTAGCCGTCGTCGTGGGGTTGTCGTGTCATGTGAGGTCCTTGAATTATAAGCGCCGCCTCGTTGTGGGACCGGGCAATTTCGGCAGCTACAGGAGACCTAATCGGATGATGGCACTTGCGAATCCGATCAAACGCCACGCCTGGCAAGTCATTCAGGACCCAGGACGAGGGACGCTGGCACTCCGGCCGGTGGCCGGAAAGAAAGAATCATCGCCCACTCATCACCCGAAGGACGGTGTCCCGACCGTCGGTCCCACCGTGAAGATCGTTCGCCCATTCCGGACATCCTGAATTCATCCTTCGCAATTTTCAGGGACATTCATCTTCCCGAAACACAGCGAACACAACCTGTCCATAGCGCGATGGGTGCGCCTCTTCGGCCCCGTGTGCCGCTTCTGATTTATGACTTTGGGCCGCTTCCCAAGAATAACTTCATCAGCCGTGTAGCCCGTGAACCAGGACATCTTCGAGACCGGGGAGTTGGAGCAAAAGGAAAACTATTGAGGGCGCGCACATGAAGATCTGGTCTGTCGTCCCCGGTCTCGGTGTGTGTCGGGCCCGGTTTGAAGGATCTCCAGACTCCGGACCGCTGTTGTGTTGATTCGTAATAATAATAAGTAATTATTTATGCCTCAATAGAAAATCACGAATCACACGAAGCCGAGCGCGCGTCCTCCGGAAAGGACGGAAGCGCCCGGACCGTTAGGCGAGTTTTGAGATCGTCAGAAGGAGTCAGCCCGGCAGCCCGGGCGGGAGCTCCTTCCGGGAGTGAATGCCATTGGGAAATTGGCAAAACAAAGGCAACCTCACTTCAGGTCTCGCCTCTACGTGCGCTGCGTGTGTGCGATGTCAAAAATGTTTTCGAATGTTGATGATAATTAATTCCGACGCTATTTGTACAGAATCGGGCGCGTTTAATTTCGACAACCGCCGCCGCCGCCGCCGCCGCCGCCGCCGCGCGTTAGTTTTGTCAGTCCCCGGTGCCGCTCCCGGTTGCCGGTGGATAAACAAATGAATACTAAACCGGGGGCCGAGGACCCTTCGGATCGATTTGGACCGGTGAACGTGGCCGTGGCCGGGGCCTGTGGAAATGATATTTAAATGATTGATGAAAATGCGCCCTCAAAATGGTGTCGTTTTAGAGTCCCGAGTCCCGGGACTAGAAATCGCGGCGAACTGTTTGGAACATTTTTACGTCGAAGGAAGGTGAATTTATGGACCACATCTAAGCGGCTCCCGGTGGCCCGGGAGTGGAAGTATTAATCACATCAATTGTTTGCACTGGCCCGAGGGGGTCCGCTACCGACCACGATTGCTTGGAAATTACTTCGCCCGGCCACACCTTCGCTGTTTGCACATCTTTCTGGCGAAGATTTTAAAGGCACGTCCTCCGCTCGGTGCGTCCTCGGGGTTGGCTGAGTGCCGGAAACGATTTATATCTTATAAGCGGGCGCCAGGTCCCGGGCCCCGGGGCAAACTCCCTCGCAGTTGTTTGTGGCCGGAACTAGCCACACAAGGAGCGGAGGCCGCAAACTGTTTCGTCTGGCGGGCACATCGGAGTCGATGTGATTTGTACCGTGGCACTTGCCACTTGGCACTCCGATGATGGTGGAGGCCGCCGAAGATGCTGCCCCTGCCCTGCTGCCGGGCCAATGCCAAGACGGATTGGTGTAAAATCTTGAATGTATGTCTTGTGCGAAGAATAAACAACCTGCCGGTGGCAGTCGCAACCGAGCGAAGGTGGTTAGGCCGATATGTGAAAAGTTGGAAGGAAGCGTATAAATTTCCCCCTCCCGAGGCGCGTTGCACCGGCCCCGGCTGACTGGCGGCATCGACATTCCCGGTTGGCGTTCCACAGTCCTGCCGGTGGACGGCGGTGCCTATTCTATATCGTCATTATGCATCGGCCACCGCCACGTGACTCGTGCCGTGCCGTGCCGTGAGCCTGTCGCATACTTTTCCCGGCCTTGGCCGGCCTCCTAGGCCGGGCTTCCTTAAACCTAAACCACACTATATTAGTAAAGTTGTTTATGTTTCTTATAATATCAAATTAAGAGTTGGAGATTAGTTAGGATGGAGCGCATATAAATTACGATAGACTTAAATTGATTTTTGGTGCCCAAGCCGCGCTGCCCGAGCGGCCACGTTGCCGTCCGCAGGAAGTTCCGGCCCGGGGGGGTTGGCAGCGAAAGCGGGGTCTGTTTGAGTTGATCGTCTTTCGGGCCGAAAATAGTTTGCCCAGATAACGGTGAGGTGTGTGTCGGCTTGGGTCCATGACCGCAGCAGAAGATGGAGGGCGAACGCGGAGTTCGCGGAAAGTTTTGTCTAGCGCGGCGTGTCTAATGTTACACCAGAGGTGAGTTATAGCGGTTACAGTGGTGTGGCCGGGCCTGGAGTTCGTTCCCCAGCCTGCCGAGAAGGCGGAACGTTCGATTGGAAGGATCGGGTTTCGGGCTATCCTGGCGCTAACCCAGTTCGGCCCCCGCCGGTGCCGGTGCCGTTGCCGGTGCCGTTGCCATTGTTTGGCTAATTAATTATTTTAATTATTAATACGAATTTGACGCCCGGCCACCCTGATGAACCGCGTACCGTTCGAGCACTTCCGTGTTCCGGTGTTTGTTTAGCCGACGCTGAAAGTGGTCGATAGTTTAAAGTTATGCACATATTCTTCAACGATAACTACCTTACCACACCTCACGGGGGTTACTGGGAACACACTCCGTCCCAACAGACAGACCACTGCACGGAACGACATTTTATTCGCGTTTTAATTTAACGAAAGCATTTCAAGGATGGTGGTCAATCGCTCAACTCAACGCCATTATCGGTTGAATTTTTCATCACCCATACGATGGAGTGGAGCATCCATCGGTGGTTCGGATTCGGTCTAGTAGCCGTTGGATATTTGACAAGTGTCAACCGATTGCGGAAGGATGTGTCAACTGCACGCGCTCGCTCTCACGGTCATTGTGGCCAGTTTGGCTACGGGTGGTAAATAGAACGAATATTCGAAGGAGTCGAAGGCCGTTAAGTGGCTGAACTAATTCGCAGGATCATCGCTGGAGTGTGTGAACTGCATCGAGATTGGCGATGAGCGAACTTGTGACGAAGTTGGCGGTACACTGGAGTGCAACGCAGAGCTGGCCGACCGCTACCTGGATGTCTTCGCGGGCATGAACACAGCTATCAAGGACGCAAAACCGGACCGGTCCCGGTTCAAGTGCTTCTCGATCGTGCTTACCGGCGAGGAGTGGTACTACATGAAGGGTTGCACCTTCCAGGACCTGGCGGTCTGTGCTACGGACCATCCACGAATGGAGTGTAATACCTGTGAACGGAACAACTGCAACCATGCAACCTTCGAGGGCGAGGACGACTACGCGGATAGTCGTGGCCGGTTGGGTACGCCATCGTTTGCAGCGATCCTTGCCCTATTGATTTCTGGTGCAGTTTTCACCACAACCCAAAGCCGCGTCGATATGCGATATACTTTAAATTAACCGTTTTATTTCCATCAATTAGTTTACGAACACCAGGGCACCGATAATGAAGAGCACGCCCATGAGCAATCCGGTGAGCCGAGGGGCGCCGGCACCACTGTGGGAATAGCACGAAAAATTCCCGTTAAATTCGACCGTCGGTTCACCGCACACACTTTTACGACCGGCCGTGCATCCTTTCACCGTGAACGTGTCACTGAGTGACTCTGAAAATACGAGAGATCGTCAGAATGGAATTCGAAGACCTCGGACATATTCTTACCGAGTGGTCGAAACCGAACATCGACGCAACTATACTCCGTGGCCGGCACGTTGTAGGCCTTGATGTCGCGAAAGAATCGACTAATCTCGCTCACAGTTTCACTCACTATCGTGCCGCTGCAGTCCACTTTCGGGACACTTTGCGAAGCGCACGAAACGACGTTCAGACAGTAAGGACAGTTCATGGCGACGACTTTGGGAGGAAAAATTAGGCATCTGGATGGATGGTGCTTCGTAAAGGGATTGAAACTCACCATAACTGAGCGCCGAAAGCGCGGCAACGGTTAAGATCACGCTCCTGGCCATGGCTCCTGCTGCAGACAGAACTCCAATCGAACTGGTTGAGCTGCGGTCGGTTGGCACAGAAAATGGATTTGAAGTGGTATCGCTTATCGCACGGCACTGTTTAGCAGACGCCACACGCTGCCCCACGCTGAGTAATGCGCCAATGTGTAACTTTCAATGCTTCACATGGGCGTTCGATAAGCTGATAAGACCCGTTACATTGTATTACATTCTAGATGGGCCGCAAGATCCGCAGCTCGGCTGGGAAGAAATATTAGGTTGAATAGTGTGACTCACGTGTGTTTAAATAAAATGTTCGCACGGATCACTTCGAAGTATGAGTAATGCTCAGTACTGTAAATCAAAATTGAAAATTTGCACCTATTGCACAAGATTTTCTACAGGTGTTGGGACACCTGACAAGATAAATAAGAGCGCCCATTGAAACGAAGGCCACGACGCGTCTGACGACCGACACGTGCTGCAGAAATCGACGGAACGGATGCGCCCGGATTGAAAAATGGGAAACAGATGGTTTCAATTTCGCTCGAAACAAATCCAATTCGTCAGCTCCACGTCCATGGCACCGCGGATCCTTCCGACGGTCCGTGCCGGTAGCAAATCGGTAAACGAACCGTAGGTGTTCGGATTGGTTTTCACGTCCTGTCCCACACTCGCTACGCAAACAGCACGCGCCCGTTTGGTGTGCATCGGTATCCGGACTCGGCCTGACCGCCAAGGACACCGGAGCTGGAACCGGTGCATGGTTATGAGTGTATCAATAATAACTGCGGTTTGATCAAGAGCCGCTTTTGGTCGCTTTTTCATTTGGGAACGCCGTTTTCCGGAAACTCCACGGTCCATGCTACTGCGTCCGACCGGTCAACCCTTGCACCGTGTTGGGATGCGCGTCAGCCTGGTCCGAACGTGGGCTCGTTCGAAGTGCGCCGTTTCCGAACGCACCCTTTCGAATGGGCAGCCGGAGGCGAAACGGAGCAAATAATTGCATATTTGAATCCAATCCATGATGCGCCGCCAGCATTGGTGGGGGGAGGAGCATGCACCGGCCCTCTGCTGGCGACGTGACGAAAACGATGTCATCGTTGGCTTCCGTTGGTCCGCCGTTTCCGTTCGGGGAATTGGTTTGAGTGTCAATTTCGTCGCCCGTCGCTGCCTTCCGTCACGCTTCGGTATCGCCCCGCACGGACCGTGGTCAGCAAAGGTATCCGTTTCCCGCCGGTGGCCTTCGAGAGGGTGTCGAGTGGCCGGCCGCATTGCCATCGACCATCAAATATGTAACATATGCCCCAGAGAGGGCAGCAGCAGAATGTATGCTGGTGCCGGTGGGGCCACCGTTTGACTCTGCATTCGGATCGGAACCGGGTTATTGTATTCGATGGTTATATGCATATTTTACAAACCACCTCCCCACTCTCTCTCTCTCTCCGTGTTGTCCCTGTCTGGGGTGAAAGAGGGTGGTTTGGAAAGCACTGACCAATGACATCGCCATCGAATGCACTATGACCCCGGACGAGTGAGTGGATTTTCAGTTTCGGTTTTTTATGTTGCTCCATCCCTTTTAAAATGGAGGACTCATGGAGGGATGAATGGGAGGTCATGTCGGACGAATGGGAGGGCGTTGCAGGTCAACATCATAAAAATATGCTTTCGTTCGACACAACGTGTGCTCATATTTGTTTTTTTTTTCGGGGCAGATCTGCGGCTGACGATGGTAATCCGGAGTTGCTGTGGTGTGGTGTGACAAAAATCGGTGTGAACATGGAATTGGCCTTGATTGAATTGATGCGACCTCGGAGAGCGGGCCCGATGCATATTTCATCCGAACGAGTTGATTATGAGCGATACATTTTGATTTATGATGCATGATTTAAAATTAAATCACTTAATTGGTTTTTGCATATTCGATTGGTCCCCAGAGCGGCCTCGGTGGCGTGGACCATGATAATCTGCTCGTCACCGGCCGTGGCCGAGTGATTTGTCGAGGCCCCGGACCTTGTTTGCTCTTATTTGGATAATCGTTTATCAAAACCGCTGACGGAAAAACGTGTCAATTTGTAGCCAACAAGCGGCTTCCCGTTGGGCCGCCGACCGAAATGATTGAAAGGCGCGAAGGTCAACATGGCCCATCAAAAATTAATGGATTGTCGAAAATGATTGTCGACGCTGCGGCCAATCGGAACGCGAAACTTTATATAAGAGAAATTCACAGTTCATAAAATGATTGCTTTTTGTCCCGCAAACGCTTCACAGTCTGGTTCGTGTAGACCTTTGACTGCGCGATGAGTCGATTCATTTACATTTTGGTGGCGATGGCGCTGTTGTCGGTAAGATCCCGTGGATTTTGTGTGGCAATAGTTGGATTTTCATAAGCATTCGTTAATTGAAGCACCTGAGCTTGGCGCGCCGTGGCCGCGGTCGTAGCACTGAGTCAACCACGATACCAGAGCATTCCACAGCCGCGATCGGCGGTTCGACAGTGTCCAGACATACCGAAGGAGTTACACCTGCTACGGGTTCTGCCACTACGTTAGAAGTATTATCAGACTCATTGATTTAAGTGTTTGCTAGTCTATAAGCTGCCATTAATTGTAGGCATTCAAAAAGTTGTGTAAAATGTGAAGTCAAGTAAGCAATCTGCACCATCTTAAGTTGTTGGACTTCTGATAAAGCAATATGAAATAAACACGAGTTTCGTGGGATAAAATATCGAAATGTTTGCACAACTTCATTCGACTGTTCCGACTGGAAGGACCAACTGCCCGGCGAGAGTTTGACGTGATGGTGACACAAAGAACGCAACACAACCTACAACAATCGTAGTAACCATTGCCCCAAAGGCAACACGGAGCTCGAGATGGGCAGATTTCAAATCTAATAGTCAGAGTTATGGATCGTTTCGAATCGGTTTATTCCACGGCCTACACATCACCGCGTCGCAATGGGCGTCGTCGTTCTCATCGATGTAATTGTGACTGTTCCGAATGTGCAGATGATTCGGAAGAATCCGCTACTGGTTTGACAGAATCCTGCCAGCGGTGCATGAAAATCGTGACCCCTTCTTGGAAACGAAAATTCGCAAAAAATACCGAATTCGACAAGGATTCGCTGCCAACTCTGGATTGCAAGGCTATTGCGATGAAAGTATTGCGCAAGTGTCACTGCAACCGTCATCCGGAAGCGGTCGAAGAAAAGCCATCCAAACAAGTGAGGTTTTCGTGATGAGATGTGGGTTCTATTGTGAAATATATTGTTTTTTTCCTCAGAAATTGTGCTGCAAGAAAACTAACTGTTGCTGTTGTCACAGTGACGCTTTGCGAACGAAACCGAGCGAGAGATGTTCAAGCCACCCAAGGGCCAAGGTGCAATTCGCCAGTACGTCTAGACCCTGTGCCCGAAGCGTGGTTCCACCGTCGGGCAGACCATCGTGTTGTTGCAAAGCCAATCAAAGCAGCCATTTACTTAGAATTGACTAGATGCACAACGCTCTCGGGTATTGCATTGAAAATGAAAATTGTGAAGCTGTCTTCGCCAAAGAAAATTGAACAGAAAGGTATAAAGGTGTGGCCCTACTGTTTGCCCGATAATGCAAATATATTTAAACACTTTGCGAGTTAATTTACTGCGTAACAGTTTGCCATCATCATCTGCCTTCCACCGGTTGTGCTATTTCAGGTGCTCCGCGAAGTGAGATCGCTTCCGGAAGTGGTGCACAAACCGGCGGAATACAACACTATCACGCGGCATTGGAGGCGGCGAGTGCGAGGCTCGAGAAAAGAGCATAAATTAATTTACTCACCTCATCTGCCCGACAAGCGGATTTCGTTCCGGTCTCGGTGGGACTCGACGGGACTCGGCGCGACCGCGGTTTATCTGCCTGTTTGCACTTAGAAAAACCCTGGCCCTGGAAAGATACGCTGCGCCGCAGGAGGCAGAAAGAGGTGCATTAATTCCCATTTTAATTTTTATACCCCTTTTCCAGAGGTGTTGAGTGTTTCCCGAATCTTTTGCCGTGCCTGGAAAAGTTTTTCCCGCGCGACGCGAAAGTGGAGGCGAAAATTTGTTGTACCCGGTGGCTCGAAGATGGCCCACGCTCCTCCGTCGGACGGGTGACGATCCCGGAAAAGTGCCAAATCGCGCCAAAAGTCCAATTGTGTGGGGTGCCGCTTCGGCCGGCCGAAAGCGGCAATACATTACCATATAATTCACAATTATCATTTTGAGGAAGAGCTAATTGTGGTTTATGTGTGTAAAGTGACGTTGAGATGCAGAGGCCGAGGCCAGGTGGAAGTAGTTTATTAAAAGACCTCCATAAACATTACCCAGGCCATCGTGGGCTCCGCGAACGGTAGACCGAGTGCGGTTGAAAGGGCCACGGTGGCCCGTGGATTGCAATCACATTTTTATTTGTTGAATATCGTCGTTGGCCGTGGAAGCCGTGGCTTATGGGCTCCAACGGGACCGGGACCGGTTGGGCCCTAGAGCTAGAGGGCAAGCTCTGTAGCCGGAGGCTTGTCATTTCGTAACGCCAACTAGAGAGCACTTTGCACACAACTCAGTCCAGCAAAGGGTTGTACATTTCATGATATTATTGCGGATTTAGGTGAATAAATTATGAAGAAAGTGGAAAGTTAATCAGTGCGCGCCCTGCCAAGTGCTCTCTTGGTTCTCTCTAGTCAGGCAGGATGGATTTTCGCGCGCCCTTTTTTCGTCCAGCACAGAGGGAGCCACAGAGAAGTGTTTAGCAGTCCGAGCACTGCAAAGGGTGATAGGTGACTGTAGTTCGTGATAAGAAGGACCATGGAACAATATACAGGACTGCTAGTGAAACAAAAAAACGGGACGAGTGATGAAAAGAATCCTCTACGCCGAAACGATATTAATTTCATCGCTTTAATTTCAAATTTAAACTTGTGTTGCGGAGTGTCTACATCTAGGCGCTGTCGTAATAGTCCATTGTTGTTGGTTTCATTAATCTTTTTTCATTAATGTAACTTCTTAAATATAAATAATTTTTGCGATAATATATTTTGATCAATCAGGTCCTTTTGCTCATAATCACGATTCGTTGATTCCTTATTGCGCAACGATGGACGACGAATATTTTTAAGATGTTGTCAATGGCGTCCGATTAAAGCTTTTAATTAACAATGTTACTATAAAAGCTGTTGTCCATTACTGGGCAACTCGTATTCAGGCAGCTTATGGAACTAAACATGTCCACGTGATGATTAATTTTGACGTTTATTGCTCATTTTGTTTTATTCTTATCGATCTGAGGCACTGGACATGTGTTCCGATGTGCTATTTGGGTTTTCTCATTTTTAATGGGTAAGAAGCTACTTACACAGCCTCATTAAGATTCATTTAACCCTAGCCAAGCCATTCGTAGGTCACCTAGACAGACGGCTGCGTGTGTGTTGGTTCGCCCGTCAGGTTCTGACCATAATTAGCAAACCAGTAGCACGGCTTTGAAGGTGCCGCTTGTCGTGCCTCTTGGAGATAAGATAAAGAAACCGGCATATGCAGCGAGCGGAAGGGTACACTGAAACAAACCGCTGAAAGAACAAAAGCGTTCACAATGGAACACAAATCATTCGTCAGCGGGAATCGACCCGCGGTCAGTTCAATTCTGTCGGCGGCGTCGGCCGGTTGTGCTTCGCTGTTCGAAGGTAAGGTCATTCTACTGGTGCTAGTGAAGTGTTCTGTACTGTAAAGTGCGAAGCTAATTCACGTACGAATATCACAAAATGGCCACGGCTTCGAACCAATCAATCACCGGTGATACAATGCCAATTGCTCCTACCGCCGGGATTCCATTCATCAAATGTTTCCAAACGACTGATTTGCTATTCAGTGGCCGTGGTTCGGGTTCGGGCAAGGAAAAGACCAAATCATCCACCCACTTAGGAGTATTATTTATGATTTGTGAATAAATCGTCGAAACGGGACCGGGACCATCTTGATGGGCACTCCGTAGCGCCAGCGGAAGGTTGAATAAGCAGATCATAAGCAAGACAGCTGTCAAAGCGAGCGTTGACCGAAGGACGAGCCCTTGGCCCCGGGTCAAACGGTGTGGTGCGGGCGAACCAGAGAGCGGCAGCGAAGGAAGCCGGATTCTTGTGGGGCAAAACTCTGAAGAAAAAAAATCGGGAACCTAACGTCACAACATACCGAAACACGACGGCAGCGAAGGGTGCATTTACAATGAGGCCATCGTGTGAAATCTGAATGGGAGATTAGATACGGTCGTGTAACATCTTTGGCACGGGAGAGACTCTTCTTCTTCGGCCGCCCAAGGGTCGGCCACGTCGAGGGTGGATTGACTTGCACTGACTGACGCCACGCCATTTGTTTGCGGAAGCATCTTCGATTGGGTTGGGTTGGGCAAAGGCACTCGGCAAGGGCCACAGAGTCGCATAACTCCGAGCGGCCAAGGGGAAGTCAAGCAGGTCGCCCGGGACTTTGGGACTTTTTTATGATGGAAACGCTGGTCAGTCGGGGCACGGTGGCGCAGTCGGGAGATTTTTTTTTGGGTTTAAAAAGTTTTTTTCTAACGCAGAAAAGATCAAATCAATTCAATTTGTTACTGTTGTCCGGGAAGATTGCTGTTGACTCTCGCTGGCTTGGCTTGGGCCTTGAATAGAGGTTCGTTTGAGGTGCTCCTCGACCAACCGGCACTAATGGTAATCAGGGCAGCGGACAGGGATTTCGGTTTGTGTCCGATGGGAACGGGAATCAAAAATTTAACGAGGGGAAATTGATATTTGTCTAGCTCATAAATTGCTGCCATTTCGGGGTGTGTGCCTTTTTCGCCCGTCTTCTTTGGCATAAATTTTATAGCTTATTACGTCCAATTTGTACCATTGGCAATTGAAATGAGGCATGATCGGTCTTCGGTTCCAGGTTGTAGCACCATGAAGGCTGGTATTCTGTTCGGAGCTCTCGCGCTGGCGTGCCTGATGGTGGCCCTGGTCGGTGGGAGCGCATCGGTTTCGAAGTGTCCGCGAAACGCCGAAGTACGCCGGGTGATACTGGACGTGGACGCCGGTGGAGATGATGCCTGGGCGTTGATTTTGTTGCTGATGAACGAACAGAGGTACAACATTTGTGTCGAGGCAGTAACCTGCACCCACGGCAATGCTGCCGTATCGGATGTGGCAGTGAATGTGTTGCGCATTCTGGAAGGTCTAAATCGGCTCGACGTTCCGGTGTTCCTGGGTGCCGCGGAATCGCTAATTACATCCACGGCCAACGGAAACGATTCTCTCCATTTTTGGGGCAAAAATGGGTTTGGCGATGCTGAGTTCGATTCGGATCCTTCTACGGACCACCTGGGATCGGTCCACGCAGTCCAGAAGATGTACGAATTGTTTACTTTGGTGAGTTAGATACTCTGGAGGACCGGCAAGTGGAACTAATTTTCTTGGTTTTCGGTAGCACCCCAACAAAATTACGCTTCTCGCGGTGGGACCTCTCACGAATGTGGCGCTGCTGTTCCGGATGTACCCGGAGGTGAGGAGCAAAATCGAAGCCTTGTACATACTGGGAGGCAATAGACACGGAGTAGGCAACACGGCAGTAGCGGCAGAGTTCAACTTCTACAACGATCCAGAAGCGGCCAACATTGTGCTCAGCAGTTGGCCGAAGATCGTGAATGTGGTTCCCTGGGAGACGGTGGATTTGTTGGGATCGGCGTTCTTAACCCAGTGGCGCTTTGATACGTTCGCCGAGACGACGAACCCTGCCATTCAGATGCTGAATCGGATTGAAGCGATTGTTTATGCCGGACATACGGAGTGGACACCGTGCGATATGTATGTGGCGGCCATCTTCCTTAACGCCAGCATCAGCACGTCGGTCGTGACGCATCGGGCCGAGGTAGAGCTCAATGGGCGCGTGACCCGAGGAATGATGGCCATTTTGCATCACATCAAAGAGGAAGAGCAACACAATGTGGCCATCATCGATCGGATCGACGACGATCAGGTGCGGCGAATGATGGTGGCCTTGAAGGACTTTCCGGAGAAACTGGAGCGAAGTCGATGCAAACGATGCTGATTGGAAATCGAGGAAGGATTGCAAAAAGGATACATTTACTTAACAAACTCACGTTTAGTGAGATGAGTCCATTCACACTGGTGAGTGCATCTTATCTCACGTTTCATCTCATTCGCTTTCAGGCTAACTTTGATCAAACCAATTTGAAAAAAGTTCTTTGTGAATTATTCCAACGTTTTCTGTGAGTAACAAAAAAAAGGATTAAAATCGTGTACATTGCGAATCACATTATCTGCTCCGTTCCCTATTCAAGATACAATGTATGGCGCGCATATTGCCACTTCTTTGGCCGGCGGCCACTAATTAAATAATTTAATAGCAAACACGAACTGTGTCTGCGGCGTGCCCGGTTCCGGTTTTGTGTTTGTGCATTTCATTACCATTTTTGTGACCTTTATGAGGTAATCCACTAACGAAGCGTTTGTGGTAAGAGCTCCGTGCGGTTGTGGCTTGTGGCTACCACATTTTTTTATCTCCTAATGTGCAAAACTTGTCTTGTACGCGGCCAACGTGGCGAACAAATAAATCTCTGTATTTCATTGAGATGCATAATGCAAAAAAAACGCAAATGAAATCATCACCACCGTGCTGCATCCGGGAGGAAGGCACCGAGGACGGTGGGTCCGTGACGGCGTGCGTGGTGCCTGTTTGTTTTTAATATTCTTATCTAAACACAGAAATGTCTGATCTATTATGAAATTATAAAATTCGAAACGAAACATCACGTGCGCCGGAGAGTACTCGGAATGGTGACAGGTTCGCATCCTCTCGGCCGGGCGCAAACGTGCGAAAAGCATTCAGAAAACACCAGCCACAACATCGTGTAAATGCCGCCACGCATCTGAGACCGGGAAAAAGGGCGGCCAACGTCTAATAAGCAGCTACGGAATCAAACAAAAAGGATGAAAAACATGAAAAGAAACAGTGACAATAAAAAAATGGGAGATGAATAAACGCATCTGCGTTCCGTAGAATGGATAAATTTTGCGAGACGCTGCTCCATGAAAGAGCGCAAAAAAGGACACACCATGGTGCGTTGCTCGGTTCAGGGTCCAAAGGTAAATCTGGGCATGAATTAAATAAAAATATAAATTAAAAGCACGGGGCCCGGGTTCTAGGTGACACGTCTTTCGGTGGCGCTCGGTGTGCCAGGAGAGCGATAGAAGAAAAAAAAGGCGACCATAATTATATGAAACATTATTATTAAGGTACACACTCCCGCCACGGAACGCCCATATGGAACGGTGATCCCGGGAGGACACCACTTTTTTGTTTCGTTCGTCTGTTTGTTTGTTTGCTTGCTGGGCGGAGGACCGGAACCGGAAGATGATTCCGTTGACGTGAACAGCAAAAAAGCATCCAGCGACACAACATTTCCTTTTATCAGCGCGCACCGGTGCGGTGGATCCCGGGGCCCCACCGGCGATGGGGGTCCTGGCACCCGGAGTGCGGAGTACACGAAATCCCGAACGCGGGCGCGTTTATCTGTTTTGCATGTACAAAAAGGCTGGCCAGCCAGTGGGGTTGGTGTAATTTTTAAAATTCTTCAACTGTCGGCGGCCCACAGCGCGCAAATAGTAAGCGTATGCGGCACGTAATGTGGCCCCCCGGCCCACCGAGGAGTCTCCAGGCCGGTAGTTTAGAAGAATAATGCAATTAAAATACGCGTACGGTCCGGCCATGTGTGTGGGGGGGTAAGTGAAATTCTTCCAACCGTTACAATTATTTAAAATTGCATATGAGCCAAATATATTACAATTATTATCCGAAAGATACGCGCGATGCGCGACCAGGGACCAGGGCCCTTCCGGTGGCCAGCGCACGTGATGACGATGGGTTTTTGTTCCGACTCGCTGTCTTGAGATACTTTCGGCCTCACGGTGTGCACAGGGTGCACAGCAAAAGTAATGGCACGGAGGCACAAAAAAAAGCGGAATGTCCCACAAGGGATGGGATTTGGGTGTGTAAAAATAAATTAAAATTCTTGTGGCCTGGCCGGTTGAACCGATTAAGGTTGAGGGCTAATGTATGGTCTTATGCTAACCGGTGACCGGGGGCTCTTATCGCTGCTGCCGGCGGCTAGTTTCAACGGAGCCGGGAGTCGTGCCGTTGTGTTTTCCCAGATGTAGTTCCCAGCATTCTGACAGTTCTGGCCTCCAGGAAGAGTAGAGTGGGCTGGCCCCGAGCGCCGGTGACCAGCGGTGCGTCAAAAGCGTGCGAGCGAATGTAAATTATTTCACAACCAAAAAAGGACCCCTGCAGTGAGTGACTCCCAGGAGGGGGCGCGTGGACTTTTGGTGACAAGATACGCCGGAGGATAAGCAGCAGCAGCAGCAGCAGCAGCAGCAGCAGCAGCAGCAGCAGCGGCAGTAGTCGAGAAGAATCTGTCACTCGGACGGGCTGCTGCAACCGTTTAACGAGCCACAAAAAAGCGGAGGAGCCCCAAGAAGCGGAACAAAAATGTGGCCACTTGAGAAACGTGCAAGTTGGAATTAAATTAATTTCGCAAAACATAAACATAAAAGACAACAAGGCCGCTACGAGCACTCCAGCACCAACGGGGCCGGCCAACATTATAATGTAGTGTCGATGGGGGGCACGATGGTGACAAACCCCCTTGAGGGCAGGAAGTGTGTAGCTCAACGAGATTACACCTCGGCGCAACCTAATCGTTGACGGAACACAATCTGTGCCTTTCATGTCGGGAAAGAGCGACTTTTTTTCTTGCCAATCGATTCGTTTGCATAGAATTTGACCCAAAATATGCTCGGCTCGGCTGGGGATTATGCTAAATCTGTTGCGAGTCTGCTGCCGAGTGGAAGATCCTGCTCGTCGCGAATTTACGAGCATCGCTTCCTGTTCGCAGTCAACGAGCCGGAAAGCCGCCAGTAATTTGACACAAGCGAGCAGGCTTATTGGCACGGGGAGAACCGTTAAATTGTTGCCGCGTGCAAAAAAGCGAACCTTTCCCAAGGTACCTAGCAGCGTGGTGGGGCCCCACCATTTCGATACCTTGCCTCACCGAAACGTCAAACCGGCGCGTTCATGGCGTACTTGATGGGAAGGGCTTTCGCGAATTTCCCGACGGCCAATGAGTGACGATGAGCCGGAGACGGGACGAACCGAACGGAATCGAGCACCGCGGCAGCGCCGAACCGATATTGTAAATTTTAATATCACGAATTTTATTACTTTTTAATATCGCATTTCCTTCGTCCCGGCTCGTGCCACAAAAGTTTCTATTCTTCAAAGACTTTTTAAAGCCAGGAAACCAGGAAGGCGCACTTCGCACTGCGGTGTTTGCCATTTTTTTTTTGCCGGCCCGAGAGCATTAAACCGCGAAGGACGCAGGATGATGATGTGTTGTGTGGCAAGCCGCCACCGCCGCCGCCGCCTAGACGGGCCACCGGAACCTCTGGGCGGGGGGGTAAGGAGAACCGGAAACCGGGCGAAAACGGCGAAGCGAAGAAATTGACTACATCGCGCGGAACTGCGCCATAAAGGAAGTAATTGATATTGCGGAATAAATATTGAATACATTATTTATCTATTATGTATGGTAATTTAGCATGCATAATTTATCTGTAGAAAAATTTTCAATTTCTCCGACCCGCGAACGGGCGGCGCCAAGATTTCTCCTTCACTCGGGGCACGGGACTTGTTATGGCACGGAGTTTGGCACGATTGACGCGCTGCTTTTTTTTTTTTTTTTTGAGGGTGGTAAGGCGCCTCGTAAGTGATTCTTCCTCAGCCAAATGAACAGTCCATTTATGGTTCGGGTTCGGGGGGATCCCTTTTTTAAACCATTTTTCGTTCCACCGATATCGCGTCACGTCGTTTCGTTTCCTTCTCGAAGATCAAAGTTGATGGCTGCGCCGGGAGCAGGACCCTTCACGGCGAATCAAACGATACGCAGCGAACCGGCCGGAACCGAAGCGGAAGAACAAATTATTGCTTAATAGAAAGAAAATGATTAAGACGCGCGATATTGACGACACGGCGCCCGGCGCCTGGCAGCACCGGCGACGCTCGAACGGTTTCGCGAAGATTTGCGATGGTTTGTGAAATTTAATGGCGCCACACCGCCCTCGGACCGGAAGCCGAAGCGACCACCCTCTCTGCGTGCAGCTCATCATTTGCTGCCACGATTTCCATTTTCTTACGCGCGGCGCGGCCGGTTCGGCTTTCTGCATAAATTGCACATTAATTTTACGACTTCACCATCAATATGGTGGAAATTAAGTGAAAGGAAAGAAATATTTCGAGGATAACGACTTTTTGATGTTTGATTTGTGGCTGCAGCCCCGGAGGACGTCGGCCGGAACCGCCGGAATCGGATGCTGATAAGAACGAATCATTAACTGCAAGACAGGGGGCGGATGCGATGCCTGTGCCTGCTGTGAATGGCTCATTAGGCCCGCGCGGGCAGGGGAAAGAAAATCGATCAGCGCAGTGGTGCGATGCATCATCCAAACTGGGAGAGGTCCTTGCCATGGCTGAACGGATCTCGCCGGTTTTTGTTTTTCTCGAAAATCGCATTCAAAAATCGAATCTTCATGAAGCCATCAGAAGTGACAAAAGTCATATCTCCTGGGCTGTTGTCCTGTGCGTTGTCCTGTGTCCGCCGCCGGCCACAAATCGCATTATCAAACGGCCCCTGTTTAGCTACAAATAGACGGAGACCGAGACCGAGTCCGCTGGGAATCGATGATACGTGTCGCTGCCGTTTTGTGGTGGGGAAATCCACGAGAGCACGAAAATGGGTCGGTGAGTCGTAACATATCGTGCACGTTAGAGCCGCCGGTGCCGCCGGTGCCGAGGTCCCTTCGGTTATCATTTTTCCACACACGACCCCCGAGGGCCGGGTTGGCGGGCCGTGTTGGAGCGGAGGGAAGCTATGCTTCAACACGCAATCAGCCACCGCCGCACGCTGGGCCGGAACCCGACGGGTAGCACCGTTTCTGGGTTTTGATGCGTGATGAACGTCTGGAGGCCTCGGCTATGCATGTGTGTACGTATGTGTATACACAAGCAATTACTCTCACCCTCCTTAAGAGGCCCGGTTCGGTTTTGGGACACCCCAACGGGACGGATCCGAAGAAGGTCCGCCCGGAAGCCAGGCAAAGCAACCCGACAAACGCCTCGGTAGGGACATTCTGGAATGGAATAAAATAAACAATATATTCATTTCACATGTTTCCACACATCAATACTTGCCAGGAGCAGTCTCGGGGTGGGCCCAGCCTGGCCGGTAGGGGAAAGTCCGGAAGCCGGGCAAGCATAAATCCCTGGACGGACTATTAGATGATACGCTGTGTGTCTGTTTCCCACAGCGCAAATACGCAGCGCTACAAGTATTCACGGAGGGTGCCGGCAGAATAAAGAAATGCAAAATTCCTTACCGAAGACCGTTCCATTCCGGTCCGCGCTGGGGTGTCGCTGCTATCTGCCACTTGAAATCGGCACAGGGCGACGGATTGGTCTTTCTTCTTGGGGTGGGCGGCTTTGTTCCTTACCACGAGCCAAGAATGCCGGGCCCCTGCCGGGTTGGCGGCAAAGGATTACGATAGAAGATAAACCGGAAGTGGCACGAAAAGTAAAAAAGAAAACATTGTACCAAACGTTCGCACCAGGAAAGCGGGAAAGATAGAAAAGGGTCGAAAGGATGCGCCGCGATACGCTCGAGGTATTCGATTCGAGTTCCTTTCGGTTGAGGTTGAATGGGCAATTGAGCCCACAGGATCCCACATACGTCTTCCCCGGTGGTTCCGGAATGTCCGGAAATGGGCAGCAGGCGTGTGTAGCGTGTGGTGTGGTAAATACGCCTTACGCCAACCCTTCGAATCGTACGTGGCAAGGATATTGGAAAATCGGTTTTTTATTGCGGTGGAAGATCGGCGAACTGTCCGAAGACGGGTGGTTTTCTCGGCCCCGTCGTATCCCCGTATGTGTACAATGCATTTATAGACATGTCCTGCGGGTTAAGAGATTTGTTCTCGATACGAAGATATATAGGATACGCTTTGAATGTGGTTCCCGCAAAAAAGGGGACGGAACAGTGGTATGGGCGTATGATGAAGAGCGGTTCAAAATTGAGTTATACCGCCGGACGATATTGTGGCCACTTCCAGCTGCACTCCCGCCGGGGGTTGGGTGTACTGTTTCATGTAGTTTTAATGCCTTGATATTTATCGTCAATTGTTGGGTAATTTGATTTTGATTTATCGAACGTTGGTCAGGCGGTCCGTGTCGGTTTCTTTTTGTCCGCTTTCTGTTACTTTCGTTTTGTGGATTGGTGGTAAAAATTGAATCCCATCGATGGACTTCAGCTTCGATTGTTTAGTTTTGCGTATGGGACGTCTTTTTATCTCCCGTGAGCAGTGCACAAGTCGTCGATAGCATTTTACTTCTATGCCCAAAAAGCATACATCACCATAATCCGATAAGCTTCCGTTGCTTTCACATCATAAATCAAGCGGAGCAGCGCTTCTGAATAGTGTCGAAAATCTTTCGCAGCGAACACGTATGAAATATTATCGGGGACTTGGTTATTGAAGTGACTCTGACGGGGTGTACAAAGAAACTCACCACTCCGTGTTGAGTTTCGTCGAAGGAGTTCGGTGGAAACCTGGTTTGACAGTTGCCGTCTTCGAAAGAACTTGCTTTGACAGGTGAGAGCAGCATCCGGATCCGGGTCCATGTGGCACAGGGTAATGAAGTGTTTCAAGAGGGGCGTTGCACGGTTTCTCGAAAACGTCTTCCGCACGCCCTGGCCAGGGTGAATTATGGCCGCCACTTGGAGGATGAAATATCTATTATTTATTGCAATCACTGACATCTTCGCGTGAACTTAGCGCGTCTCACAACGCCTACTGCGACACCTAAACCTCAGCTCCCGGAACCCCTCACTTCCGGTACAAAAACACACGCGCAATCGAGTCACGTACTCTTCTTCTGGTGATGCTTCCACTGCGGCCCATTTTTGGGCTGAGAAATCCGACATTGCAAATGGCAGGCCGGCCGGATTGGCGCCCACAGTAAATCCAATCATTATAAAGTGCTGCCAATATATCATCGGCACCTCAATCGTCTCGGCCCTCGCACGCACTCTGGACGAATTTATGTAAAACCAATCCAAATAAATGAACCAACCGTTAACATGGCTCCGAAAGAAGGGATTGGTGTGGTGGGATTTTAAAACCACGATTTGGTATTCCTCTGCGAACCCGTTTCGAATGTAAGGACAGCATCCTTTCAGCACCATCAGCGCGACCGCGCGCTAAGAGATGATTTATTTCCCGTGATTTATCGGTATCCTTCGTGCGGTGTCCTGCCTCGACTTGTAGCCCTTTTTTGGCCACCCGAAACACCCGGAACCAAGAAATGGAAATCTTCTGCCTGCCGGCGTGTCCCCGTGGCCTGTGACTGTGTGTGATGAGCCACTTATCGCTACTGGCCGGCCCCCCGTTTGACTGTGGCGTGACAGATCCCGGACCACCACCCGGGCTGCTGCGATCTGCGGAGGGACAGATTTCACGATTGCAGTAAACATGCTCCGGAAACGCAATGAAGTTATGAATCGACACAACCCGCCGATGTGACATTGCGAGCCGGGGACCAATTAGCGTGTCCACGAATCGAAACAAACAACCTTCGGGTGGAACAAGTTGGACTTTAAAACGATTGCCCGGTTGTGCTGCTCGGCGTAGTTTGGTGGTCACAGTCGAACATGGCTTACTGCGTAGCTTACATTTTCGCCCTGCTGGGTGGTTGTTTGGCCTCGGAAAGGGTACACGGAAAGGGTTGCTTTGACGGTAGGACAGGAAAGAAATTTAATCGGAGTTTTCCTCTCTCACCGGACAGCTCTATGAAGTGGAATTGAACAACCTCGAGGTGACGCCATCCGAGATTGAGGACTTTGTCGACTATGGAACTCTGCGGTTGGTGCGAAAGGCGCGCAACACTTTTGCCGTTTCCGGGACACTGTCCATCTTGCAGAACATTGGCGACGAAGCATATGTCCGTCGGGGGTGAAGGATTTTCTCCAACCGATGCTAATGAGCTACCGTTTTCTTCTCGGGACAGATTTTCTACGTCATCTACAAACTGGGGGCATTCGATGGTCAGAGGAGAAAGTATCTCGATGGTAACGGCCGGGTGTGCAAGTTAATTTCGGGTGATGAATACATCTACCCGCAGATGTTGAACTATTCGAACCTTCCCTCGAAGGACACGTGCCCGTTCCCGAAGGGCAACTACACGGTTAACGATTTCGTCGTCGACGAGCGGAAGTTGCCGGCAATAATCCCACCCGGCGAGTGGTTGATCGTCGTGAAGCTGATGCGTGACGGCAAACTCGGAGCGGGCTATCGGATTAATTTTACCACCAAATAATTGTTCGCGAACCCGTTTTCGTTGAATAATTCGGTTCTGCCCATACCGAGCGGCCAGTGCGGCACTGTTAATAAATATACCTGTCACGTAGGGCTAAAGAGGCCCAGGAAGGAAGTAACAGCCCAGCGTGTGTTTCCTTCTCCGAAATGGAACGCAACATTTTGCGGTCCTATTGCGACACATGCCAAGTGCGCTTTATAACTCCGGACCGAGAGGGCAGTGGGTTCGTTTTATTTCTATTTAACTGTCCTTCCGTGCTCCGTGCTGGAGTCGGAAGTAAGTGTCACAAAAGTTTTATCCCGAAACGAAAGGAGCCGGCTTGGCTGTCGGAGGCGCCGTTTGCCAATCGTTCGGTGGCTTCGGGGCATCCTCATATCAATAAAAACGAGCGAAATTCTCACATGGGCAATTGTCAGCGAAGGCTTCGAAGCCCGTGGCCGGTCGGTCATTCGGCCGGAGTTGCGCTACTAACTGCCGTTAGAGACTGTGGCCGTGGCTTGCGTGGAACCTATGAAAGAATGGTTGCCCTTCCGGGACACGTCGTAAACCGCGCGCGGATTGGGCCGACCAAGGCCTCGACTGGCAAACGGCAGCCTCCCGGTGTCCGGACTTGGACGTAGCGGATAAATAATCTGATGGGTACGGCAGCAGCAGCTAGATTGCACATCCCTCAGTCATCCCCGGGACGCTCATTTCTTGGCAGTGCATCACCGACTTGGCCAATACCTACGGGTTCTGCGGGCTGGGCCGGTCCAGTCAGGGTTTATGGGTTTTTAACAACTCGTTAGTTTTCACTTAAGACGTTTTACGTCCGTTCTACGACATTTTCTCGTGACGTGCCACCGGCACCGGATTGCCTTTCGGCATGAATCCGCTTCGTCCTCGGCAGCGGTCCATCTCTCGAGCAGTCACGGGCAGTCCGTTTCGGGGCCGGGCAATCCTTCGGACGTAATAAGCACGGCTAATCCCAGCGGAATTCCTTCGTTCGTTTCGCCGGTTCGATGAGTCCTCGGCGTCGGACCGCCGGCAGAAGAAAGAAAGGGGCCACCACAATGATGTCTTACGGCTTAGGCGGGTATAATTTGATTATAAATTAATTTTTGACCAAAGCCCAAGGTGCTGGCAGGCAGGCAGGTGCCACTGAACCCTTTGGCCGCGAGTGCCGGCAGGACTTCCGATGGTTTCCGGAGTTCATTCCGGGCCGGCTTGATCTTCGGGTCTAGATCTTTGATCTAGCCTCCCCCGGGGGGCATCCACCGCGCGCTTCCGAGCGTTAAATTTAAGCCATTTGACTTTACGGCACAGGTTCCTGGGGGGGAGGGCCACTTTTTTGACAGCAGCGCTGCGTGCTGCTGCTGCGTAAAGGGAACGCTTTCTGTCACTTTGATTGGCCTATAAAAAAGCGAGCCCGGAATGGCAAAAAATCATAATGAAACGAAAAATGGCGCATACACGGAGAGGATCCTTCTCGGCTCATCAGACCGGGGGCGGTCCCTTCTTCGCGCGTGTCTCGCGGGATTCGTTTCGCGGGTGCTGTCAACTACACGACAGGTCCCAAAACAACCCGAGCGACCCGGAGGACACCGGAGGAACGTCATCCATGCAAAACGACAACCAAAGTCACCCGACGTCGGCGGCGCATGGCGGCGATGGCAAAGAAAGTTCTCTCTGAGGCCCGAAACGACACGAAACGACAGAGAAAAAAAAAGTAAAACAAGGCGGCCTCAGTCCCCAGGACGAGCGTAAATTGTGGGAGTAATGAGGGCGGCGGCGACGGCCGGTCCCTGGAGATGCTTCTGATGCCTCTCGGTGCCCGGTGCTCGCTTCTGTTCGGGATGATTTATAGATATTATCTGTAATTTGAAGATATTTGATAATTTTTTATGTAAATTCATAATTAAAAAATTTATTAATGTCCGTTCGCAAATGCCCGCTCATCTGCCCGTAACGGGCAAACGGGAGCCCGGGGTGGTCGGATTGGGTTGGGAAATCGCGAAATTTCCTTTCGGTTTCATTTTTTTCCCTCTGTGTTCGGTATGCCCTCCGCGCTGTGTACTCATTACGTTCCGTCGAGACGTCGAGATGAAACGAAAGAAAAATACTTCAAGAAATGTAGCATTTATCTTATCGCCGGATCACCCCCGTGGAGTGGAGCTCGTTTTTTTCTACCGCACATTTCATTCGCCAAACATAACCTCTTTCGCTGGTCGGTTGGTCAATGGCAACGGTTCTCCGAAGTGTAAACATAAATTTCCAATAGCAAACTTGAAACAGGCAATAAATTAATGAGAACCTGGCAACCAAATTAAGACGCCGGCCCGCACACCGAAGGAAGCCGCATTTCCGGAGTATGGTTGAGATTTTTTAACCTGACGCTTCAAACCCTTTTTGCGGTATTTTCTTTTCCGTGGCCGTTGCTTTCTGTTGGCTTCGCCCATGGCCGAGCCATTCGATGAACTGAAGTTTTTGTTCGTTCATCGAAAAAAAAAAAAAGTTTCACAAATCAAGAACCGCTCGCACCGCTTTTTTGTTTGATTTTCTTTCCATTTTTCCCTGCCCGAGCCAGTCGGTGGTCAAATGGGTGGGAAAAGTTCGGTGACCAGTGACAAAGGTATCCATGGTTGAAGGAATCCTTTGAATGCCAGCGCTCTCTGTGTCGTTTCGGTCCGGCCCACCCGTGAAAGGCTTCGAGTTGAGTTCTGGTGCCCTTTTGTGACGCACAAGATACTGTATCCTTGAGATAATCGGGAATGAAGGAAAACAAGTCGGAAAACTCGCCCCGCAGCCGGTTGGCCGCGAGGAATGGAAAAGTTTTGTAGGAAACAGGCCAATTACACGGAACCAGTCGCGAAGATTTGTCAATAAGTGGCTCGGGTGGATCGGCATTATGATACGTGTGTAATGGGTTTGTGCCACTCATCGGTTGGCTGGAGTAATTGGTAGTCGGAACCCGTCTTGAGTCGGAACAGGGAAAGAAACAATTGGAGAAAACTTAATTTTTGGGCACAAGACGGTGCTACGACGGCGTAATTATTGCAAACTGACAGCTAAATTTCCTCGATCCCGAGCTGAATGTCTGCATGTCTGGCATGTCCCGGACCGGTTCGCCCGGAGTCAAAGTTCTTTTTTTTTTGGCCCCGACCCGGCCACCACACAAGATACCGATTCAGTAACAAGACCCGGGGAACCTAAATCGAACTGTCATAAATACTGGCTGCAAATTGCAGACTTCGGTGCGGAAGTTTATGGGCATAATTAAATTAGATCGAAACGAAAGGATCAGAAGCCCCGGAAACGGGGCCGGGAACGGTTCGGAAGTAAACAGTATGAGCACCGAATTTCGCATAGCGGAACGGAAATTGCGCCCTTTCGGTACCGTTGGCTCGTCGTGTTTCGGTTCGGCCGCCACTTCCGGTAACCCGCGTGCCAACATGCAAAGTCGAAAATGTGGTTTTTTCTCGCCTAAGTTGAAAAGTTGAGCCCTTATTACATTCGTCAGCCAATGACGGTCTGGATGTTACAGCAGACAGCAACACTGACGTAAGGAGAAGCGCGGAATACGGAACACTGTGGTCCTGACAAAGGCAATCCCTTTGAGCTGTGGCCGATCCGTCCGCGTTTAGAGATGCGCGACGTTTGCGGATCAATTTGTTGGCCGAATGTCTCCCAGGTCTGGCCGAATGAGAAAGGATGTCCCCGGTATCTTCGGGTCTCGGGTCTAGCGGATGACAGCGGTTTTGGCAGCGACAACAGGGCTCGGTATCCGTCTATTTTCATTTTTCAATCACATCAAAAGCATTATCGTTTAGAAAGATTTTCTTCAATTTTATTTTCATCATTCTGTTTTGTCTCTTTTCGTCACGTGTTCGTAGCACGTGATGTCGTCGTGCTGTCGTGACACAATATTATCGCAATCAAACGTTTGCAATTACCGCTTCCGTTCGCTTTGGAGTTCACGATTACCTGATGTTTAGCTATAACATTATTTTTTGTAAATAAACATAAACTGAATAACTAAAGTAATTAATAAAATAATGAATAGGGGTTCATTCAAACCATATGCTGTAATTAATAAGAATAAGAACTTCAGATTAAAAAAGGGCAAGATTAAGCAAAAACGGTAGGTATCCATATGGTATCTTCAGACATAACGCAACGTGGCCAAGAAAGCTTCTTGTGGCCTTTTCCTTAATTTCAACCCTTAATTTAATGATCCTCACGAAAACTTTGTTCCGATGGCCCAAAAACTATCCACCCTTCGAATGAATGTTTTTTTTTATTGTTTGGCAATTAAATACCCAAAAAAACCGTAGCTTCCCTCTCGAGGTTGATTTGTGGCTCTGTTCGCCAACTCCAAATTCGGTATCGAAAGCAACCTATCTACAGCACCACCGATGGAGGGTCTCGAGATTTATCTTCCCCAAGTCGGATCGGACATGAGTCCTGAAACAACACTAACCACAACCGCATCCACCACAAGTCCCTGTCCTAACGGCAGGGCCGTCTTCAGAAAAAATTAGAAAATGATAACCGAGATATCATTGCAACCCATTTCTGGCCCGGACGAACCCAGCCCAGCGAACGGCGGCGGCAGTAAAACGGGCATAAATTAATTAATGAAATTAACAATAAATCATGAAAATTTAATTTAAAAAATCCACAAATTTTCCATTTTTCTTTCTTAATCGGGTGCCCCGGGAACTGTTTTTTTTTCAGCCCCGTCTTCGGAACGGGCATTGCGCCCGTTATCAGCACGGTGACGAAGGTTCCGTGTCGGTTCCGTCCGGGGCGGGTTTGGAGTGAAAACAGTAACCCTTTTACTCGATCTTACGTCCCGAGACTTGGTGGGCCGGCATTTTTCTAGTCGCTCTCTAGTTCACCGTTCCGGTGTTTAGCGGAGCGGAGGGTTGTTCCGAAAAACCCAAAACCGATCCCCGGCCCGGATGGATGGAGCGCAACCGGTACCTTGCACCTTGCCGGCCTCCCGGGGGTCAAAGAAGTTGAAGAAGAAATATCAAATATTTACTTTTAATTCGGATCCGTTTTTTTCCCGCCTTCGTTCCTTTCAGACACGCGAACTTTCAGTTCAGGGGTTCCAGTTCCTGCGCCCCAGCCGCGGCGCCTCTTTTCGCGATTTCGCTCCTTTCGCTCCGCAGTGCGGTGCAGTGTTTGTGGCCGCCTTTGGTGTCCGCTGTGTTTTTTTTTTGTGTTGTTTTACCACTGCCAGGGGGGCTCGGAAGGAAACCGAGTGCGGGAAAACGGGGGCCAAACAAAAAAAGGGGCGGTATGCAAAAATACGCAGGAAGCAATTTTCCGGTGGCGTCCGGGAAGCGGCAGGGAACAGTCGACGTGACGAGTTTTTGATTTTTCCACCCACCCGGGACCCTTCCGACCCTTCGGTGGTGGCGAGCCACCGGATTTTTTTCTTCACAAGCCAGCCGGCCAACTGGCCGGGAAAAGCGGGTAGCAGTAAATCTTTCAATAATTTAACCCATTTTTTTCGGTTTCTGTGTTTCTTTGGTTTCTTGAGCGCCCCGCCTGCTCGATTCCTTCTGTCACTTGCCCACCGCTTCGGGAAAGTTTGCTTTGCGCAAAACCCGTCATCTGGTTGGTTGGTCATCGTCGCCAGGATACGTCATCTGCGTCGCCATTCGCGATGGCCAACAAGAAAAAAAAAAACGCGAGAGAGCGCAAAAAGGGTTTTCGGATCCCCGCGAGGGTGCCCGTGGGAGTCCTCAAGTCCCGTCCTCTTTCATCCTTTCGTCCTGGTCGGAGTAAGTACTTGGTGAAAAGAAAAAATGTCAGACGCCCTGGCGATGGTTCCTTGGATGTTTTTTAATTTCAATTTTAAGCAAGAGCTAAGCCCGAGCGATGGCACTGGTTGGTGAATCAATCACTGGATAATCTTTTTGCTGCCACCGGACACCATCTCGAGCTGGGCCCGCTGGGTCGCTATCCTTCGGCGGGCCAGGATGCGCTGGATGAAGGGCGAGAAGAGAGCGGGATTCATCTCGTCCGGCTTGTTGGGCCCCACGGCGAACGAGACGATGATGGCGATGATGATCGTTATCGATGCTCCCATCGTCGTGTACCAAAGGTAGGACACGTGGTGCAACGCGAACCCTTGGTCACTGAAAGTATGGCGGCGTTAGTAACCGGGATGAGTGTCCCTTGGTCGGGCTCTTACATTGGGGTCGTATCGAGCGGCGGTGCCGTTGCATTGATCGCCAGCATACTCATCGGCTCGGAGGCAATGAAGTGGTAGCTGCATCCTTGCGTATCCACTGGTTTCGTCTCAAACGCTAGCTCCCCGGTCGAGATGGCTAGCTGGGCTTTTAGGCAGACCCAGATCATTATCACGAGTCCCACGGTACCACCCGCGATGGCTCCCTGCAGAAAAAGAGCAAGAATTTTAGTTGCGGACTCCAATCATCGCACTCTGACTGACCGTCCCGTTGGCCCAGGGCACAAGCACCCCGAGGGTGAATATCCCGAGCAGTGGGCCATTGCTGACACTGCCCAGACTCATCGACAGCTGCAGCACGGAGCCTAGCTTCTCCACCACCAGCACCAGCCCGACACAGATCGCTCCGAACACGGCCACAACCGCCCGCATGATGATCCTGTACGGGAGTGAAGTACAGATTGAAGTATGGTTCGCTCCCAGAGTCTCTCGTATTACGGAGTCATTACGATGTTTGCTTCTCCGACAGGGGCCGATTGGAGAAGGGTTTGAAGAAGTCCTCCAGCACCACGGCCGACATGGAGTTGAGTCCGGTCGAGAGGGAGCTCAGCGCGGCGGAGAAAACGCCCGCCACGAACAATCCCGGCAGTCCCGGGAAGTCTCCCAGCGTGTCCATCACCAGCAGTGGCAACAGTTGATCCTTCGCTTTGGCCAGCTTCGTCGTCAACGGATCACAATCGTAGTACTTCGCGTAGATCAGCAACCCACTGTAGCAGCAGAGACCCAACAGGACCAGCGTTCCGAAGATGAACGTCCACAGGGCCCGCTTGGCTGCGGCCAACGTCGGCAGTGATAGGTAGCGCTGGATCATGTTCTGACTGACGGCGTTCGTTTTCAGCCAGTACACGACCCCACCGATCACGCACGAGTAAATGTTGTGCCGTGTGGTCATGTCAAATCGCAGATCGGGGCCCTCGATTCGGCCGCTGGCAGCCGCTCGATCCATCACCACCGAGAGGCCACCGACATCGAGCGTACCCTTCACGATGATCAGCAGCATGGCGCCGAACATGAGCACCGTTTGGATGACGTCGGTCCAAACCACGGCCTTCAGCCCCCCGACGCACGTGTAGAAAATGCAGATCACGCACACGATCGGCGTAATGAGGTGTACATTGATCCCGGTTACCTGATTGAAGGCGAGCGCCGGCACGTAGATCACGATCGGCAGCCACGCCATCTGTCGGTGAAGGGAGGGAAACATAGTACACGGAACACTGTAATCGGACCCGGAGCTCGCTCGCCTTAGGCGTGTTGAATTGAAAAATTGGCCACTTCCGGCACGGATTGAAAGATTGTTTCTGAGATTTTCTGGCCCAAGCTGACCTTGCTGGAACGGGGAACTTACCGTGGCCAAGGTAAACAGAATTGAACCGAACAGACGCATTCGTTTGTCGAACCGGGTTTGCAGATACTGGAAAGGAGCAGATTTGGGTTATGGACTCGGTGCGGCCAGAAGATCGAATCGCGGATCGCGCTTGCCTGGTAGGTGGACGTTAGTTTGAGGTTGTGGAACACGGGCAGGTAGAAGTGAACCATGATGAAGCCCATCGTGATGACTCCGCCGATGATGTACATGTACTGGACGCCGTAAAGGTAGATCTCGGTCGGTGTGCCGAGCAGTGAGATCCCCGAGATGAAGCTAAAGGGTTGGCGGAGAGTCGTAAGTAGTCGCTTACGCTGTGTCCTCTTTCTGGCGATCCTACCTCGCAATCAGCGACAGGGACACAGGGATGATTTTCATCTGCCGATTGCCCACTAAGTAATCCGCCTCGGCTTCCCCCTTCTTGGCTTTCTTCTTGAGAAACCCAAAGTAGACCCCGATCATCACGCAGCTGAGCAGCATCAACACAAACACCACGTAGTCGTACAGTCCGAACTTCTGCAGCGACACCTTCACATCGTCCACGTTTAGGCCAGCCATCTTCGAGCCGGGCAAAAACTCACGGCAAACACCTTAAACAGCTCAGCTCAGGAGATGGGGCTCATTCGCGACGCGGACGTCAGGATATGGGCATGGTGCTCTGGGAACGCAGCTCGACGCAGAATCTCCACACGGCAGCACCGGCAGCGGCGATGTTGACGGGACGATCTAAGACGCGACACTAACCGGGGCCGATCGACGATAACCCTACATAAGCGCTGGTGGCTGGTGGTCTCAGTGCTGCAAGGCGAGAAATGCAGCTAAATTACGGCTCGTTAAGGGCCATCTCGAATCTCGCCCGCGCGGAATCGAGACCACGGCACCGGCACCGAGCAAATATTGATCGTGCGGCCGGCCTGGCCGTGCGATTTCATGGCGCAATTCTCCCCTCGGCTGATTATCCAATTTCGAGGATCTTAGATTTGCGTCGCCAGGATGGCGCGTGATCCGCGAGCAGCGGCGCTGGGAGGACCCATTTATTGATCTACTTAGCGCGCGCGTCACGCGGCTCTTGGGAGCCACACTCGGGTGGCCATGTGGTGCTCCAAAAATAGCGTCCGACTCCTTCAATCACCTCCAAAGAGGCGTGGCGTGAAGGATGGTTCCCAGCGACCGAGAACAGGACAGCTAGCTGGCGGGCTGGCTGGCTGATGAGTGTCAGCGTTTCTGCGAAGCCGAGTTTTCCCGGAGAAGGAAATTTCCCCTTTTTGGCCCCAGGCCGGAACGGAGAGCCGGACCGCCAGAGAGAGCGAGAGCGAGAGAGGGCGATTGTGCGAATTTAATAAGCTGAGACCGTCGTTTATTAGCCGTTAGCAAGTTAGCGGCAGGAGCAGCAGCAGCAGCAGCAGCAGGTTAGCAAACAGTGTGTCGTCGTCCGGATTTGCATAATTCGCTCGCATAATGTCGCAGCGTGAGAAAAAGAGTGCAGCGTTGGCCAACCGGCATCCCCCGAGCCGGTCCGGGGCCCGAGGATGCAACTGGTTTTAATTAGCTGACGCGAGTGAGCGATATATGGCGCACCCGGTTGGGGTTGGGTTTTGGGTGGTATCTATTGAGGGCACAATGACCCTGTTCGAGGGCGCGAAAGATTGGCCATTTTTCAATTCAATCTCATTTGTTGAAAGATGTTCCAGAAACGGTAACTTCAACAATCGTTTCTTCATGAGTTCATTAGGGTCTTGAACTAACAGTCATTAGAACGAACGGAAGTCCTGAATCCGGGGATCCGGGTTTCAGCAAGTCATTTCAGTCTTCAGGAGCATTGGGACGGGAACTTCCAAAACCAACACGGGATGCACGTGGCGGAAGAAAATCAATGACAATGCACGGCCGAGAAAGGGTTGCCCTCTAACGGGGCTGGTGTCTCGATCATAATGGAACAAACGGCGTTGTTTTGTTTGGTGTGGCCCCGGAACGGTCCAATCAAACAGACATGCCATGGATTGAACGGGCCACGTCCCGGGACCACAGTTTCACTTCGAAAACACGCCTCGGTTAGGTGAATCACACGTTAAATCGAAAGTGTTGACATTGTAAACCACATACATGCGTAATCACATTTGGCCTGGGCCTTGGGAAACATGATGTAGCGTGTATGGCCCTGCCCATCCCAAGCCTATCATCATCGTTATCCCGACCTTTCGGCGGGGATCTATTTTCGTACTTCGTATCCCCAACAGCCCCGGGGCAGCTAATGCACACGGGCACCGTGGTGAAAACCGTGGCCACGTCCCGGTGACGTCGCTTTCGGCGTAGTCCGGGTCCGGGTGGAAGGATTTGCGCGGCGGAAGAACCGGGCAAGTGGCTATTAAAATCAATTATCCTGTTGTCACGGTCACCAATCTCCCTGGCCCTGGCGATACATATGCTTAGGTCGGTGCGGGGGGGCCGGCAAGGATACTTTTCGTTCGAACGCGTCGCACGGTCACGGGATGTGCAAGACTCTGCACAAATACTGCGGGCGCTTACGAGCAATTACTGCACCGGAGACCCGTGCCCCGTCCACGAATTGCTAATCGTCCGGTACGACACGTGGATCTCCGGCACCACGGGCGGGGAGTCCTGGTTTGCGAAATAAAGCAATCTGTATTACTAAAAACCGAACGCTCTGGGCTGGCTTCGCCCCGGCTAATTGATTTGTATTTACATTAAATACATAGCCGCAAGCCTTTTCTACGCCACCAACCATCGGAGAGTGGATGTTTCGACATGTGTGAGGTGCCGGTGTCAACTTCTATATCCGCGTGAGCCGCGGGTTCAATTTGGCCAATAATTGTTCAAACATACACCTTGATTGAATAAAAACATGGCTGACAGTGGGGTTAAACCGACATCGAAAAGCTTACACGCTTAATCATTTTTTTGTATTATGAACCTATTTTCAAAATATGACTACTGCTATCAATTGTATTTGTTAAATTGTTATGTATATTGAAATAAGTTGCCGGTAGCCGGCACTTTCTTATTCTAGAAACCTTCTTTCAAGAAACCCACCCTCGGCTGTAGGAACCTTGGTTTGTATTCCATCCATCTTGAGCTTTAAGAACCTTGCTTAGTTTTCTGAACCTTGTCACCTGAAGCAGGATCTTGGTCCAGAATGTGATCTTTGGTCCAGCATCGCGCTCCTCGGTCAGTGAACGGATTTCGAAGTGGAATATTTTCGAAAGCGTTCGAAGGCTGTTTCATGAGATTTCAGTAGCTTCATATTGGTGTTTTCGTGTTAATTAGCTTTTTTTATGAATTTGTGCCACGAGTTCCCAACAGTCGTCAGAGGCCTTTCCTTGTGGCGTCTCGGGCTTTTCAAAGGAGTGGTTTGTGTAAAAATGTAGCAATCGGTTTGTGAACTACATAATAAAGTACTAAGCCTTCTGCAACGTTTCAGTCTTCCTTCTGACGATTTGTGCATGTGGAACTCTGGAACCGTGATCGGTGCTGGTCAAAGGGACATGACATGGATCATCTGATAGCTGACGATTTCCGTATGTTAGATTCGTAAATTTATTCCTTTATTTACCCCTTGCCAATTTTAAACACAAAACCATTCAAAAGAAGCAAATGCTGAGCTCAACTCGCTTTTCTTCTTCAACACCATCGCCCCGTTTATAAACTCCCAAGGGTAAGCGTGAACACGTGCAAGTTACTAAAAAAACGATCCCAAACGAATGACCAGGATCCCCCAACAGAGCGGGTTAACTCAACCAAACGGCGCACTTACACGAATCAGCATAACGATGACTTATTAAGACCAGCATTGTAGACGCTAAACAAGGGAAAAATCAAACCCTTCGAGATGATTAAAACAATGAAATAGAAACGGTTTTTTTAATCGCACCTTTCACTCCCGGCCATCCAATGCCATCCGGGCGCCGTCAAATGCTGGAAGAAGTGTCCGCTTAGCTGCCCACTTCCCGGGAAGCGGTTCGTATTTCAATTTAAAAAATAGCACTTATTTACTTGCGCGTCCGATGACGAAAGTAAACAAAGACCGTGAAGGTTCGTCAGCGGACACTCCGGTCGCATCCGGTCCGCCGGGGGTTCGGTCCGGGTCCAGTTTTTTTTTCCCGAGCCCGATTCCGTCTCCGACTTTTCGAGAGGGTAAGTGTGTTTTTTTTTGTTACGAGCTACGCCACCGTCTTACCGCTCGAACTGGCATTTGATCAAACCGGGAGCCGGGAACCGAACCCGGGGCCCCACGGCCACCGTGGGCCGTCGCGAACCAACGCAAGATGCAATCTGTCTAATTTTCTTTGAATTTATTTCCGTTACTTTGAAATCGTCGCGGGTCGCCGTCTGCGAGTTTTAATTTTATTTAACCGGGATACCTTCACGGATGACCGTTTTGTGACAAAATATTGGCCAAAGGGTTGACTTAATTAACGATGGTTCGTGTTGATTTAGGTGCCCCGGTTGTTATTGAGATTTCGCCCTTACGCCCTCGGTTTCTGCGAGGGACAATCGAGATCGAGATCGAGCCGGGGGGCCCGCTTCGCAGGAATGCCACGTGGCCGCGCGCATTCTTTTTTTGCGCTCCGTTGGCAGAGGAAAAATTTACTTTTAAAACCCACCATTTTCGAAGCAGACACGGGTGCTTCGAGTGAAGAAATGAGCCCGCGGAGCTCGTTTGCCGGGGAAAGCGCTCGCAGATCGTAATCCACCGGCGTTGGCGTTCAATCAATCAACGGGGAACCAAACGCTAAGCCAATATTACATCGGGCCACCGGGCGATGATTATTGTGCGTGTCTGAAGCGTCCAGCATCTGGTCCTTCGTAATAAGCCGGTGATTCTTTATTCATAAATCTTACGCGCCGTGGCCTGACGTCAACCGTGCCTCGAACCTCTCGAAGGCCGAGGCCCCAGCGCCCAGAAGCAGAAGGAAGATAAAATCACTCATTAAAGCGAATGAGATTCTAATGGACTCGATTCGCCGGGACCGAGATTTGGTTTTTCGGCCCCTGGCCTGTGATAAGCCTTGCGGGGAACGCGAAGCATCCCCCACATCCCGAAAAAAAGGATCCACGTCCAAGATCGCCTCATAAGGTCCGGCGGGGCCGGGCGCCTCTTATTACTATCGTATTAATGAATAATATTTATGATCCACAATAAATCACCGAGGATTACGCGTATGATTCTTTGATCTGTGTCAGAGAAAAAGTGCGGCCGGGCCCTGTTTGCAGTCCCGGCTCGGCCAAGGCTCAGCTCCTTACGGCCCACTCCTGTCCGTTACATTATCCCTGCAAGGCGGGGTTTTTGCTTCGTGCTCCGTTCGAATTATTGTCCACCCTCGGCGTGTCAAGCTCTCTGGAGTCTCTGGACACAGATTTTCTTATAAATCCTCTCTTCGGTGAAGATGGTTTTGTTTATTCTCCGGTTGTCGAAAAACATTCTTTGGCCCCCTAATGCCGCCTGTGCCGCTTACTTACCGGATCAGCGACGACATCAAAAGGGATGCGACAGTGAGATATGCGGTGGGGCAAGATTTTTCATAAATATTCGGTCTTTCGGTCCGGAATGTCTCCGGTAGCGACATGTACACGGAAGGAACGGCCAAAGAAAAAGATCTTTCGAAAGTCCATTATCGATGGTCGACACATTCGGAATGTCGGACGCTGTCGACACCGGCCGCCCGTAATATGTTGACCGTCGTCGTCCAGTCCAAACATTCCTCTCACTCGCTTAGTGATACTATTTTTCATATTAATAATCCGGCATGTTGCTCCATCGGACCCTTATCCGGTCCGGTCCGGTAGACAAAGCAAATCAATTTCAAACAATCGCTTTCCATTAGGGAGTCCCGGAGTTTACGAGTCACTGATTGATGAAAATCACCCACTTCATTAAATGCTTGTACTACAAGCGACGGCCCGGACGAAAGTCCCGCATGTCGGTCGGTCCCGAAATCGATATGAGCATCCTTTCGGCTAACCCTTCTTTCGGCCAAAAAACCCAAACCGGACCGGATTTTCCCCCAGCGAGTGTTGCCGAGTTTGGTCCAATGGTCCGTCAGGAGTTCTCGGACGTCTCGAAGGAGGAGGGACATGTGGAGGGTGACACTACACGTGTTCTATCACACTCGATAGATAGTGAGGGAGAAAGAGTTGTGGCACCAGCGTGTGTGTGGCTTGTGGGCCTGTTTATGTCCGCCTGATTGCCTAACGAGCCATCCCGAAGCATATCAATTTCGAATCTTTGCCTTTGTTCCCTTTCAGGGATCCCGGTGCTTGTCGGGCCGTCTGGCCCTGAACAGTATTGAACAGCCATCAGGCGGGTTGTGGCATGTCCCTGCCCAACCCAAAAAGGGGTGTTCGTGTGCCAGTTCTTTGTAATAACCCAGTCCAGTCTCAATCGTTTCTTGAGCGCCGGAAATGAAATCAACCGTTTACGATTATGATGTTTGCCGGTGCCCTAGGTGTCCAGGGACCAGGGAGTGTGCACATCGTGAACCCTCGAATGGGAAAGTGGATTGAATGGTCATTACTCAATGCTACGCCCGGCCGGACGTCGATGCATTTGCGGCACTTTGGATGCAACTTTATCGTGCCCCGAGCATACGAGCTGCGCCAGAGGGTGCCCAGAGACTACAATGCAATCTGCCGACGATGGGATGGCCATTTCAATAACAAAGCGAAATCAGTGTGCCTCCATCGGCAGGACGAAGGACGATCAGTGCGGGCTTTGCAATTACTAAGTGTGTGGGCGTAAGTGTATCAATAACGAATGAATGATGATGGTCAATCCTGTAATCGGAATGAAAGCGAAAGTGTCGATGCAGACGCACGTCGGACGCTGCTCTTTGATGTGTCCAAGATGAAGTGTGATAAATCACTCATAAATCATAGACGGCTGTGAGTTGAAAGGCTCGCACACGCGGGGATAGTTTTCAACAGTAGGCTCTGACGTCAGCGTCGACGTTAGCAACACTTTGTTGGTAAACTTGGGGAGCTGATTACGGCCACTTATACCTTTCATTAAGTAACTTCATTAGAGTGATTAAGGGACACCGGTGAAGACACAGTTTTAGTGCAAATCAATATCACTCCAGCAGGGACCACTCCGGGGAGCTCTCTCTTCGGAACGTGCGTGAAGGTAGCCAACAGAATGGTGGCCTGATTTATGGCACATTTTAATTAACGCATCGCTCGAAACCTGGCAATCAGTAGGCTGTAATGAATATTCGGTTGAATTCATCTAATTTATGACCTACCGAAGCCGAAGGCACTCGCAGGACGAAGCGGGCCGGACTCTATGTACGCGTCAGGAAGCCTGAACTGAACTGGATGAGAATACGAAAGAAGCGAAACACACCGAAAAAAATCCCCCGAAAGTCGAACCTAATTGCTAATCCGCACTTACAGTGCGCTCCGGGATGTCCTTCTTAAGATGGCCAGCCAGCCGGGCACTACGCTGGGCCATAAATTCTGCTATCGGCTACGGAGAGAGCAGGAACGTCGGGAGGAGTAATCGAAACCCACCAAGGAGCAGGGAAACTTTCAAAACTACTACCGAATGCCGAGCCGGTCTCTCGGAGAGGTGAAAAGGTGAAAATGAGGGCCGGTCGCAACCGAGAGTGGCCGATCGGGAGCCGGGGCTAAAAGATAAACACACAATTAATTCCTATATTTGTTGTGACAAGTAGACAAATTGATTTGAATCCTTTGGGAAACGAGCTGCAGCCAATTTCGGTCCCGCCTCACCATGGCAGCTAGGGCCGAAGCCTGAACCGTATTTCGATGCAATAAATAAAAGAAACCCTGTGGCCAGGACACACCAACACGTAAGCGAGACAATGCGATTTCGAAGAATGGCAGATAAAAAGGATGTATTACACGGCGTACGGCCTCGTTGGCATTGCCATGTTGCTCGGTTGGACGATTAGCATTAGTCCGGGCCCAGGATAATGGATTCGGAGCGGATCTGCCCCAAAACGATGGCAAACCCTGGCTTGATGATATTGATTTTTTTCTTGGCGCAGCAGCCAACGCCGGCAGCGAATGTAAGGAAATGGGCCACCGGCATGTGTGGCTTCTTGATTTCCGCCTCAAGACGGGCCTAATTTATCAGCCCGGGCCCCGGTTTGACAGTCGCATCTTTCACGAAGCCTTTCTAATAAATTTATCTACTCCTGGCGATCTCGAGGCCGCCAGTGAGTTTGGGCCGAGGAAGCCACACGACGATTCGATATCGCAACGGCACCTACGCAGGAGAGTGGCCCACGGTGACGAACGTGAGGCGAATGACCAACCACACACATACACATCGTGGTGAGCCTGGGCTTCGGGCGTCCTCTCGGGCCAGAGGACGCTCCCGGGAACGTAAGATGACTTCCGTGCCGTGGGGCCATCGTGCGAACTTCAATAGTTTTGACAGTTGACCGATGGCGGCTGACGGGGTGGACGAATAGATCCGGCGGGCCGGATGGCCTGGATGTGTCACCGAGGGAATTCGACCGGATTGTGATCTGGTAATTGATTTGGTTTGCATAATTGAGCAGGGATTAGGGAGCGGTTCTAGCGTCACTATTACGCGCGTGTGTTGCGCACTGAATGTTAAGTTTCTGTGGTTTCGAGAACTAACTGTGGGGGTGAAAAATGCATTGTTTTCGTGACAGTTTGCTATTTATGTGTCGATGAGGGGGAAATCCTTGGCTTCAAGAGATACTTTTGTGGAACTGGAACTGGATTTAAATTGAATTTTGCTTCAAATATTGACCAAAGAGTGTTTCGTTCCTGGAAAAAAGGAAGTTTGCTTTGATTTATGCATTTAATTGTAGAATGGTTCGACCAATAAACCGGAAGCTGCCGGAAGGCAGAATGCTTGCCAAATCGCTGCCACCGAGAATGACATCCATCACTCGGAGAAGGAACCGCTCCACGTGCCGCCATGCATCAAACAAATCAGTTAATATAAATATTTCACTCGACTGATATAATTTCAATTTATTTTCTGCGTCCTGCTCGCTCGTCGTTCCGGGCCATCCTGCGAATTGGCCGGACGAGTTTTGAGGAATGGCAAGACGTCGGAGATGAACCCTTCAGCATGCGTGCGAAACACTGTGGGACGGAGGCCAGGGCCGGGCTTTCCAACAAATCGTCTGATATTAGATGCCTTCTGATGACGATCTCCGTGACCGTGTCCTTCGTAAGCTCCTCGGACGTGTGCCTGTGTCGGCGCATGGCGCTGTTTCGTTGTGGAAAATTATTTTAATGGAATTTTTCGTTCGTCCCGTCCCGTCCCCGCTGCCCTGGTTCCGGATCCCGGAAGGTGTCCCGGCTGGCAAAGGCAACAATTACCAGTGACACACACCGGGGTAGTGCAATCTTTGCCGTTTTATCCCCGGGCTCGCCGCCGCCGGCGCTCCGATGGATCCGATGTAAGCGCATGCACTCTAATCCAGTCACATTACAACGTTGATTTCTGTCGTTGAACGTTCGCTACCTGGGAGCGGCCTGAGTGGAATCAACCCGCCCGTAGCAGAGGAATGCAGCTCCAACACGCCCAGACACACGGAGGCGGGATTTCTCCGGGGTTCATAGCGGGTGATTTCTCATCACTTCAATGAAGCTGCATTTTCATTCCGCCACCTACCGTCCTTTTTGGGCGACTTCAAATGCTGTCCGAGGTCCTGGCTGCCCCGGAGCCACCGTGGTGCCGTCCGATTTGGATCGCATGTGAATCGGAACCCCGCCCCCACACACAGGGGTCCCCGCCGTGGGTGTGACCCACACACGGCGTCGTTTTCTCGTCCGGTTAATTCTGAGATTCATCACCTATTTCCGTGCGAGAGAAATAAATCCTCCGACTCCGGGGAGCTCCAGCCACCGTGAAACCACCGTGTGGAGACGAGGTTGCAGAGATTCGCAGCAGCAGCAGCAGCAGCAGGACCCGTCGACTATCCGCTTTCAGTTTCCGGGCTCGGGCTCACATATCTGGAATCTAAATCTTGACTTAAACTGTCAGAGATTGTCTCTGACGCTCCGCTTTTTAGGTCTATTTCGGAGCCGGGCGCTCCTTCGCCGGAGAATGACGATGGCAGTGCTGCTGGCCTTTTGCTGTGTGGAGTGGAGCGAAGTGGACTAGCGAATGCTACTTTGTCCCATGCCCGATGGATAATCGTGTGTCGTCCTAAGGACACACACGGGGTGGAAGGACCACACCACACGACGATGCACAATCCGTTCGTATTTATCCATATTTCAGATGATTCCATCTATCTACTTGACCGGTCCCGGTCGGCTTCGAGGCTCGGCGAAACGGCGGCCACTGCGAAGATCCTGGCCCGACCAGGCCACACGTAGAGTGATTGGGTTGGTAATTTACAATCCGATACTTGCCCTGCCCTGTATGACGTGGGCCAAGATCTGAGGACCAGAAATGATTATTGTTTCGCAGGCCCATTCAACAGAAGAAGTCAGCTGTGAATCCCTTGCGCCAATGTCTCTAAGTCGGCGTCAGCGGGCCCGCCGTTCGCCGGAGCCGGGAACGACCCCGAAGTCCCGGCAGTGAAAAGTTAATTCCTGTTTGAGTGATAAATCATGATTGATTATTTATTACTTTTCCGTTCCTCGGCTCGCCGGGCACCGGGCGGGACAATCAGCTCAATTGGAAAGGATGGCCATCGTGGCGATGTGGTCGGCCACGGCCACACAACACCGAGGTTCGATTGGATCGGATTGGTAAGATTGAACGCAAATTCTCCTTCGTCATGCTACGATGACGCTGCCAGCGACTGCGTTTCGGGCAGGTCCTTGGCGTGGGCTGGCGGAATGAAATCCGGATCGCTGCCGGATTCTGGGGGACAAAGTTGTCTCAGGATTACAATTTGTCAATCAGAATTTATCACTGTCGGTGTTTCGTACAGAGCGAGTGTGTTCTATTTGTCGTTTGTCGGGAATGGGTTACCATCGTTACCGACCTCCAGCTATTGATTTATGTAAACTCGTGAGGAAATTTTGGAATAGCAAGCGATGCCATCAAGTAATTTTTTCTAGCAAAATGGTTCTACTGGAATTTCGACATCTATTTAAAATCAAATCGAATTTTTATTGTTCAAGAGGGTTTTTAAGAACCTTCGCTTAATTCAATTTACACAGATCTCAGGGTCCCTGAAACTTTTTATTCGATTTATTACCTTTTGTTATTACCTTTTGTTATCTTTATTACCACATCGTTTTTGACGTTTATAGCAAACGTCCCATAATTATTCCATCTTGATGCCTGATCGAAGTTGCCTACAATCGTTATTGACAACGTCAACTTAATAAAGCTAAATTAAATATTGTTACTGCAATTCCAACGTGTGGTGCCAACGGTGCTTGGAAAAGTGGACATTAAATCATCCCAACAAAAACACGCAATTTCCTGCCCCCTTGCTCTAATCGGTTTGTAATTTCAATTCTCCCCATAATTGTTCTGTTCGATCCATTAAATCAACACCACGATTACCATTCGCGGTCAGCAAAGCGGGGACCACTCACTGTCAGGGGGCAGCAGAGCTATTTGGTCCAATACGGTAGCGGTTTAAAATGGCACCCAACCCGGCGATAAATATTTATGCATCCTTCCGCGACTTGTCCGGTCGTCCTGTTGCACTGCCGATCGAATCACTCATCGGGCCGCGGGCGGACGGACGGGTGGCTCATCCGGCTGGCCCTAATGCTCATGCATTCGGAAAAATTGTCATCCCCACCCGTGGGTCGTGGTCAAAAAAGCGGCGATCGAAACATATTTATGGCGTTAAATAACTTGCACGCCGTCGAGCGAAAGTCATTTTAAACGGGGGTTCCCGCAGGACCCGGCAGTCGGTTTTTAGGAATTTCTGCCCCGTCCGCGGATCTCCTGTCACCTGTCAAGTGTACCCCCGCCCGGACCGTGACCTTCTTCCCAGGCACGTGGAGCGCCCGTGTGTGGTTGACTGGAAAATTGCAACAAATTATTTTGAAAAGCGATTGCGTTTGACAGTTTTCAATTGCGGAAGGGCCATAAATTTGCCGACCGTCCGGTCCGGTCCGGTCACGCTGACGTTTCCCCTGCATAGGCGAGCCAACCCCCCCAAAATACGTATCGATGGCCACATTCGGTCGCTGGCCGGGTTTTTGCCGGTGGTGCATCGGTTGCATCGCAATGCAATCGCTTCGCAACCTGGAACCGTTCCGGGCGCTCCGGGCAACCCAAAAGTCGGACGACGCAGACGACGACATTCGTTCGGTCGGTCTGATATGGATGTTTGAGCTGGGTGCTGCAGCTGGCAGCTGGTATCGGTTGACCTTTTCCGATCGAACGATGCACCCGCAAATCCTAAATATCCCGGCCGGGGCTCTGACGGAGCCCGTAATACACTTCAGTCGTTCGCTCGACGGGCGGACCACCAGGGCTCGGACCAAATGTTGCGAAATGGTTGATTTATGTCACCATTCTCAATAAATAATTGTTGCATATCGTTTTTTGGGGTCGGTTTTTGCTCTCTGATGGCCGACTCCGGCGGCCGCTCCTGATGGTGACGTCGAACAAGTCGTTCCGTCGGCGCTCCGTCGGCCGAGAACGAACCCTGGCGAGTTGGTACATGTTTTATTAGTTTTCAATTCATGCTGATATTTGAGCCATAAATTTGACTACATCTAGTCCTGCCGGCCGCTCCTGCCCAGCAGGTGGTCGGCGCCCGCTGGCGCTGTCTGGAGAACTTGGTCTATCGATTCCGTCAGCCATCGGTAACCCACAGCTGTAACAGCTGCCAGATCGCATTCGCCACGAGGCGGAGGAAGCCATTCCATAAATCATCCCTGATTACTGTCGATGTTTTCCAGTCCAACTTCGGGCCCTTGTTGGAAGCGATGCGATTATATCTTCGCGTATATTCGTAGGATTGAACTGAAAGTGATTTCCGACGTTTGGAGCTACTGAATAAAGTGGCCCTATGGTTGAAACTTTTTTGCTACAGCGATGCTCATACTCCGTTCCAGCAATTGGATGTTTGGCCGTGCGAGACACGAGACTTCCCAGTCTATCAGAGTCGCTGCCACCGCTGGGCCAGATGTCGAACTCGATCAATTCGTTCCTCGCCATTAACCGCAGACGCCGACCGGCCCGACCCCGGCTCCGGACAATTGTTTCGACAACAGCACCCAGGTGGTCGTACGACACTAATTAACAACCTTGTGCTAATCACAGAATCCATTCCAGCAGAACGACCGACCGCGCCCGGCTCAGGGCCCCAAATGGAGTCGCCCAGTCTCCGACGGAGAGGACATTACGCGCCACCGTGGTCCGGCTTGGCGGCCAACTATCATCGTCATCCCGAAACGGTTGCGTTGTTGTTGTGGCAGGAGCTATTGTTGCGAGCGTGTGGTGTGTCGGCCGGCCAACATCATCGCCATCGTTTTAATTGAAACCAATAAAAACCGGTTCAATCAAAGGAAATTGATTCCCGCAGCAACGGCGAGTCCTCCGTCCGTCGGGGCCGTTGGAAAACTTACGAGGACTGGCCGCTGCGTGGCCATTCCGTTCCAAGTATCCCGGACCGCCGCCCCGGATTGGTAAAATCCCTCCGGTCCATGTCCCGGTCGTCGGCGAATAGAGTGCTCCGGCCAGCGCGCTTACCGTAAAAGCAATTGTTGTTCATCCCAAAATCATCATTAAAAGAACAACCAATTAACAGTAAAAAAAAAGAAACGGAACTAAATACTACGGTCCTGGCCCCGGTCACCGTCGGGAACGGCCGGACCGGGTGCGAGGAAATGAAAACGATAAAAGTAAATCGTTTTCCATCGAGCTCGGTGAGGTCGGTACGCAAAAACTCGATGAGGGAAAAGCATCGAGTGAACGTCGTGGTCGTCGGTGGCCAATCTTCGACCCGGGTGATATCGGAGGCGGATAGTCCAGGCCCCGAATCCGTTTTCCGATAGGCGGTCCCCAGCCCCCGGTAGGGAAGCAAATGATCCCGGGCAACAGTATCGCCCCTTAATGGCCTGCCGGGAGAGAACCGATTCTTTCTTGTGGCTCCGGGAGCACCGGGAGCGCATATACTTATCATAAATGGTTCGGTTCGGATAGTTTCCCCGGTCGTAGACCGTATCGGAGGGAACTCGGACACATGTAGAACTCCTCCAGGGGTGTTGCAATCGGCCAGATTGCTCGGAACTTTAATCGGAAATTGAATACCAAGTGGTTCGCTCGGATCGAAACACTCGCAATTAGTTGTTGCGGAATGGGATTTTTATCCCCAGAAACACAGAAACACGAAAAGCATCGATAAGAGTGTCGTTTGTTGGCCACAAGAACAGGCGCGTTCCGACCGGATAGTTACCGGGCTGCCCAAGAAAACCCTTTCGAAGGAACCATCATTCATCTTGGTTCGGTGAGTTGATCCCATGCAGATGCCAACTCCTGTAAAGCCCGTCTTCGTCTCTGAGGCCATTCGCCATTCATTTATTTTGGGATTCGGAATGCCGAGGCAGCTGACCAGCCACCGGCCTGGGGCACTGGGATCCGGGTTTAATCACACTTGAGCGGCAACCGGATATTCGATGTCCCAGAAATTGACAGTAAATAGGGTCTAATCGTGTGAGTGGCGGCCGATGGGTTTGGCCGGGTTTGGCCACGGGCGGCGTATTGTGACAATCGTCATCGGCATCATTTATTTTATTTTTTGCCATCCCACACGGACCACCGGGGTTTTCGGTGGTGGCCACAAATTCCGATTCCGATTCCGAAAGTTCCGCTCCACCGAAGTTTGGTTAAACAAAGGCCCAGGCAGGCCCCGGGGAGGGTTCCGGGGCCCCGCTCGGCTCTTCATCGAACTCGGCGAGGGAAGACACACTCGTCCTCGGTGGCGAAATCCATATATCATTTTGAGAAAGGACAAATGTAATTTTGATATCAAATAAGATTAATGATTTGCGCCCACTCCCGGGGACTACTCCGGAGATGGTGCTTGGTGCAGTGGTGGTTTGCGGCCCGAACCCGCGCGGCTTCCGGCCGCTGATGACTGCAAAAACTGGAGGGATGTGACCGGACGTGGGGACGTGTGCCGAAGATGTGCCTTTTTTGTCCCTGCGCCGGGCGCCCTTTTTTCGCCACTTGAACCGAAGCGTAGCAGTTAGTTTGAGGTTTTTGTTTCCGGCCCCCGGGCTTGACCCCGTCTTGATGAGGGCCACAAGATGACCAACGCCCCTTCGGTGGGGTGGGGTGGAAGGAGGGACGTCTAATGCGTCCTCGCCCCGGGCTCGTATGTAAATGGCGCCGCCGCCGAGGGTGTGCTGCTATCGTTTATTAATTATTATTTGATGATATTCAAGACCATTTCTTGAACCCACTTAGCCCGGCCGCGGCCACCGAAGAGCGAAAGGGGATGCCCTTCGGCGGCCTCCGGGGGTTGGCAAAAAATCCAAATGAAGGGCTATCTGCTGGGCTGGGCTCCGGGCAGTGAAAGAAAAATTGTCATTTTCAGGTCCGGCCCGGGCTGGTGACAGGCCAGGATATGTAAGCTCGTCCAGGCCATGCGTCTGTAATAAGCTTATTCACGTTGAAGATTTATTGCTAATGGATTGATTGATGGAACGTGGATCACATGGCGTACGGCGGGGTGACGTGCGTGCCAAAGGCAACGCACGAACCGACTGACTGATGGCTCTGTGGGGCACGCTTGACCAAGAACCCTGGCCATTAGTTGCGGCCACGCGGAAAGGGTGCTCGCTCGCGTTCTGACGGACGGGTGGAAAGAATATGAGTGGCCAGAAAAAATAGGCCTTGTCCTCAGTGGGAAGGAGTGGCCACCACGGGCTCGTGTGTGATCGTGAGCAAGTGAGTGACATGACGGTGGAGAAAATCCAACAATGGATTACTTCATTTATTGATTGTCGCCTAGCCTTGATCCCCGGCCCGGCGAACACGCCTTTCGCAGTAATTAATATTCCAATGACATGGACTTTTTCCACGGCACAGGCTCACCGGCCGGGGACTAATGTCCCGCCGATGTAACTATGATAGCTGATGATGAAATAAAGGGAGTGGTACCAGAAATGGAACCAGAAACCCATCCGGAAAGGCGAAGCCATTGGTTCATATTTATACAAAATCATTCGTGCATTAGTTTATGCTTTATGGAACATTAACAGTGTGAAGCGAAATTTGGTCCTCTGCATTTCCATTAACTATTAAGCATAAATTGGTGAATCAACTGAAAGCATTAACTTGAAAGTTGATGTCAGGGTTCGAACTGACGTCTTTCGCATAGAAACCGATTAATCGGTGCAATCGAAGGATGCGCTAATTGAAACGTCAGGAGTAAGCCAGCTTCGAAACACAACATAGGTTCGAGGATAATCGAGGTAGGCTTCGATCGAGAGTTGTTTCGCCAGTCAAAAAAATCTATTTTAAAGTGCCACGGTAAATAGGAAAAATCCGATTCGTTTCTTAACGTTTCCAGTGGAAGCTAGTTTTTCTAAGGCGGTCAGCGACCGGAACCTCGGACCGTCCGCCAACAGTTGCACGCCTGCTGTGTTTTAGTAGTAGTTCCAATGCAAGAATATACATCCGAGCTACCTGCGGGCTGAATTCGTTCGGTGAGTGTCTCGTAAAACTTTTAATGGACGATTAAAACTTGTCCAATCAATCCGGCTATACGCAGCGGCCGCCCGGCCCGTACACTATTCGCCCGTTAGGAAAAATCCAGAACTAACCCAGCAAAAGTGCGGTAAAATCACACAGGAAATGATACGAAACGACACACGTACTGGGGGTCACTCCGAGGACGTAAATCTGCGATACGACGAGACTCACCAAACGGGTTCGATGTTGCTCGCCGACGCTGGCCGGCCTTCCTACCGCCTTTTGATGGCTTCTTAATGAATTTGGCTGCCTTCGGCTGCGGTGCCTTTGCCTTCGGCAGGGAATAAGAAATTTATAGATAGACCGGCCACGAATGTGTAGTTAAATTATAACTCCTCGCAGTTTATGAAGCCATTCCCCGAAGTCACCTTGGCGTCTATTAGCTACTCCGGCAGCACTGCGATTTGTCGCTACATGCGGGGTGGGGCAGGACGTCAGGACGAGGGGCCCCGCAAAAAGGGGGCCACTCATTAATATCCTATTAAAGTTTAACGGGTCGTCCGGTCGGTCCATAAAATGGAAAATCTTGCGCCATTTGCGTCCGGCGGCAATATCGTCGCCCAGGTTCGCGTTTCGGGCCGGTTCGTGTCTTAAGGATATCGATCGACAATTGGGGAGGAATGTTTGTCGCAAGTTGACCACCGTCTTCGGCTGTAATAAGATTGCACTCCCGGCTTACGCGGAACGTGACCCGGGGGTCGGCCCCCTGAAACGAGTCTATTCCATTATCGAGTCATGCATCTCGGTGTCCTCGGGCCATAAACTGCACGACAACCGTCACGCACGGCCAGGGACTTAATACCGAATCACCGCCATCGAAGGTCCTGTGTCGCTTCCTTGAGGTGGTAACATTTAATATCATGTCATTTTTCTCATCAACCGCAAATCAATAAATACGAGCGCCGATCGTAAACATTGGGCTTTCCTCCCGGCCCGGGTTCCGGGTCGTTCCGTTTTCCCTGTCCTAAGACCGGGAAGGGACCAAAATTGGCAATGTGTTGCACTGATATCGAATTGACCGGGAGCCTCCCAGTGCATCGTTGCGCAATGGAACCGGATGCTATTAGATGCCGGCGGATGGGACGGAATTGACCAGTGCCATGAAAATCCCATTTTTATGACACGCTTTTCCTCGCCCACTCGGTCTGTCTCTCTCTCTCTCTGTGGGACGATCGGGTCGGTGAGAATCAGGAACAGGGTGCGATGTCTGGGGCCATGTGTGGAATATATTACTATTTATTGGTCCCATCTTCTCCGGAAGGATGTGTGCCTGCTCCCTCTCGCTGTCTCTTTCTCTCTCTCTCTCTGTCATTGCTTCGGTACGTGTCCTGTGGCTGTGGGCGCGGAATTGATCGATAAAACAGCAAACCAACAACCGACGGAGGCAGCCCGGACCCACCGGAGAGCCCCAGAGTTCGAATGTCGGAAGACGGCCACTTAGCAAGTGGACCGTGGGCCGAGGATGTCTTCGGCCAGCGGTCAGCCGCAGCCCGCAGCCTGACCGCAGTTGTTATTAATTTTCATTAGGGACAAATTACACTTTATTGTTTTCATCAGAATTTGCTCACTTTCCTCGCATCGGGCCACACGGTGGCCGGAATTACAACCGGATCGCACTTTATGAGCGTAACATGCGTCCGGATGTGTGGTACCGCCTTGGACACGGATTTTTACCTTTCTCTTCTCGGCACTCAACGCCCGGCGGTCCCGAGCGCTGTCCGTATGTCATAAAAAGTAGTGTCACCCTGGAAAGGCCGCTGTTAACGAGCGCTTCTTCGACCCTTCGCCGATCGGCCGAGGGCGGCCAGCTCGGACGAAGGGGCCCCTATGGGGAGCCCGAGAGAATCGAGAAATCCGCACGCCCGGAACGCCCTATCGAATGGCAGTCAATAACTGTTACATGCGATTTGCTTTCACCGCGTTTATTGCTTTTTATTTTCGCAAATCAACTTTCTCCCTGGGGCCGGGTCGGCCAGCCGGAGAAGTTCCGGGGACGCTCACGTTCCTGGCTGGGCCGGGGATGATAGTTGTTTGGGGATTCCCTTAGGACAGATTCATAGGCCCGGGTCGGCCGGTCGGGAAATGGACGGCACATGCTTCGATCATAAAAACACTGGCCGTGTATGCCAGTATTTATGTTTGGCAATGTGTGACCGAACGTTAAATCGCTTAACCATCGCCCGGTTAAGGCACTTTCCTTTGGCATTGTGTTATGCGTTACATTGGAAGGACCGGAAAGGGACGAGCAGCAGCAGGAACTACGGTGTGCGGTAAATAGAGGACGGAGTCTTAAGTGCTCCGGCTTTTGCGCACTCCGGAAACTATCCCCAGGAAGTTACACAACTTCGATCGGCGGAGTTTAGGTTTTTGAAGAAAATTCCTAAAGATTATGTTGGCGTTCCACAAAAGTAGGAAAAGATATGTTTTTAGTACATAATTGCGGCTGAGGAATCAAAGGAGGGGAGGAGGAGGATCAAACGAAGCGTTGATCAATTCATGTTGGTTGGTAATTGTACTAATTGTACTAAAAAATAAAAGAGGCTTTGATGAAACATGTTCAACGCTTTGTTTAGTAACTTATATTAATAAAATTAGGGAGCCAAATAAACACTTCTTCGATTAGAGCGTAAAGCAAGAAACAATTTGAAACCTTAAAACAACCGCAAAGTTAGTTTAGTGAAAAGTTTACCAAACCGGAACGGAAGTCATTCTCGAACGAGAAACATTCCGCCCGAGAGAGTGTCAGGCGACTTTCCCGGTGCCTTATATGAGCCGCCCCCAAAACTGGACAACTTTCCCACACATATACTCGCACAAACAGCTGGGAGCGATTTTTCCGGCCAAAAGTTGATTTCATTAGGAGGGAATGAAAAATTCAAACCACCATCTCTCTCGAACCGTCGTCGTCCCGTGTGTGTGCCAGGAACAGGAAGGAACGCCAGCACGGAACGCCGGCCGGCTCGCCAATCACTTTCATCCGAACTTTGACTTATGCGCGTCCTGCTGCGTCCTTTGCCGCGATTTCGACGTGAGAAGGGAGCCAGAAAAAAAGATGTTGAATTTTAGCGTCCTCCAGAGTGATCCGCCGGAGAGAGAGGCGGAACCCTCGGTGGACTCATCCATCTCGGCGCGGATTCGAGAAGTGCGTAACGCCGTACGGCCCCACGGATCATCGATCCGAGGACGCCGCCCCGGTTGGGCCGGATTTATCGCCGTGACTTTTGGGCTGTAAAATTCCGGCCTTTCCGTTTCCGGCGGCTTCGACGAGGTTTTCCGAGCCCGACGCTCGCCTCAATCGGACCCACACACGGGCTCGGTGGGCGATGATTAGTGCCGGGAGAACCTTTCCCAGCTGACGGACGGGGCTGGGGCTCGCAGCCTCGCCGGGCGGTTGGCCAGGTTCGAAGGTGCCGAAGTAAAAGCAAAATCTACTAATGCATAGTTGATGCGCGCAGCGGCAAAGGAATAAAACAAAGCCATAAATAACGAAAAGTTTACGATTTTTTTATAGTTATCATTTTGCGGGCGGGCTCCTCCTCGGCTTCTCGCCTTTTCGGTCCCGGCCCCGGCGTGTACTTGGGGCCGGGTTTCATGTGCTCCGTGAGTAATGGAAGTGCTGGAAGGTCTTATCCTTTAGCTCTCCGGCACTAGTGCTCTGCCGGTTGCACGGGAATTCGGCCCGGTATCGGTGATGTGCAACTGCCATTATGTTGCCGCGCGGTGCGTGAGACACGCGCAGACTTGGAGGATCTTGGAGCGGGCGGGCATAAGATTGAGGCTTACTCATTTATTCATTCATCAATTTCTTAGACATCTCGCCGGGCTTCGCCACAATCCGTCTTCGCCGCGGCCAGATTTGCTGGAGATTGGTCCGTGGCCGTGCAGTGGCGCATCCATCTTCTGCTCGGCTCCCTTCATTTTTAGACCCGGCGCTCCCGAGGCTTTTATGTTGGCGGATTTTTCGCGATTCACTGTTGTTTATTGTTTTGCCAGCGGGTAGTGGAATGGAGTTTTATTCGCCCTGCGCCGTGCACCGTGCGTGGAGTAAATCGGAGTTCGTGGGCGGGTGTTCGTCCGTTTTTTTGTTGTTTTGGCGAAGGAATTCAATGCTTTCGGAATGTTGCGCCAGAGCCAGCGCGAGTCGATGCGGAAAATCGGGTTTATGGTCGGCGGAGGGGTCCCTCCGGGAGCCAGCACGGGGAGAGGCCCCATCACAAATCATGGGAAAAATGTGTACCGCAATCATCAAACGGTGGACCGGAATGGAAAGGAATGCCGGTTGAGTGCGTGGTGCATTGACATGGATGGATGTCGTGAGCTGGTGACCTGAGCCGACCAATGAGTGATTTCGGTGAATGGCGCAGCATAACTATGATTGGAGCCAATTTTAGGTTTTTTTTCTTTCTCAAAATTATGTTAAACAATTGGAAGCATGAAAAACATTTGCTTGAAAATAATGCCGTAGATAAAATTAAGGAAGGATATATTTTACAGTCAGCACGGAAAGTTTCTCTACTCTGGCTGAAATCACCAAACATTAATGAATTAATCAAGGCTTAGTTAAATATGATTCATTGCATCAAAATTAATTATTTTTGCGAGAAATTCCAAACTATGTTTCGGTATATCTGAGCTGTGTCGAAAAATGCTCCGTATGAGCTCCGAAGCAGCTCATAATAAATGATTCCTCACAAGTCCCACCATATACCAGTAGAACCTTCTTGACCGTTGGTCCTAGTTTGGACACTGGTGAGCTACGGTCACCATACTTTTAAGAAATGGGTTCGCAGCTGAAAATAAGATCCATCATGTTCTTTGCTGTTAATTGATTACCTAAAAATCGAGCCTTATTTTGAATCCTATTTTATGCAAATGGCTTAAAACTGTTTTATGGTCGATCTTCAGCTCCTAGACGATGCTGGGACTACGGGCATTGCAATTAACTTCGATTATTTCCATGATTTTATCGATATTTTCGATCATGGGCCTGCCTGAATTTTTCACGAGATGTCGATCACTACAGCTATCTATCGAGCTTATGCTGAATTCCCAATTTCCAATCTCCAAACCAATATTTTCTCTTTGTCACTTTGGGACACAATTAGTGGCCATGTAAGCAATTTAGATTTTTAAAGATACCGCAACTGCTTCCTGTAATCCTGTAGCGCTTACGGTTCCTGATTTTAAACACCCAGATAGCGATGCAACCGAATGTCACATTCGCTGCTCGTCATTCACTGGAACCGGTGAGCCCTTTATTAGGCGTTCGGGATGATACAATTTGCTTTCCTTTTTCAAATTTGACATCACTCATTCATGCCCACGCCCAGGCCACTTCCGTGACGAACTCGTGATGGTGTAAGAAAAATTAAATACAAGATTTGTAAATCCTTTCCACGCGGCGCGGCACGGCACTGGCAAGACGATAAAGCGAAAATGAGCCTCCGACGGTGTCTCCCCCGTGGTGGGACGTGGTGAATATTTTGTTTAGCTTAAATTTTCACACTCATCCCTCGGAAACGACATCTATTCATCATCGCACCCGCACTCGGGGCCCTCGGTGACAAATGCCGGGGACACACAGCGAACCGGTGTTCCGTGATTTTGCAAGACACTCCGAGGCCGACGCTGAGCTGAGCTGAGACGGACGGATTGACATTTTCTCCGGTCGCCGGTTAACCGGGCCGGGCCAGGGGCCCGAGCCTGGCACCAACGAAAACACCTACGAAGGCAGGTTCCATTTGTTTCAAGTACCCTCTCAAAAATAACGAGGTATTTAATACCCGGCCCCGGTACGATGACTTTTGACTAATTAGAATTTTTCTACCTTTCTCCCGGTGCGCTGGGTTCGTAGAGAAAGGGGGAACCCGGGGCCGGGCCGAGACTTATCTTACTGCATCCGTGTGGCGCATCCGCATCGGCAAACGCATTCACCTAAAAAGGAGCGAGGCTTGTTAAATTTTTCCATGGCAAGAAGCGCACGGATTAGATTGTTGCAGGCCTCGGGCGGCCCGTGGCCCCGTGGCTTCCTTTTTTCACCGAACATGTTTTACGATCGGTAATTATGGCGCAGCGCGAGCGAAACACGTCCTGCAGTCGTGTCCCGGGCTGATTTACACGCTCCCTGTCACGGAGACCCCGTTCTTCTCGTTAGTGGAAGCAATCATAAGTTTAGTGCCAAGCCCAGGCTCAGTGTTGCCAACCAAGAGGAGCCCACAAAAGGACACGACTAGATGATGACGATGATGATGACAACCGGTGTGTATACGGTGGACTCAATTGGGTGAAAGTGATTGACCAAAAATGGTCGAACTTGTCCCCGTTTTTTCGGCTTTCCTCGGCGTGAAGTGGACGCCGAAAGTTTCCGGACTCCGGCCACTGCAACCCTTCACTCGGTCCCGGTGGCGACGAAGGTTCATAAATCTTATCCTTGGACCGGCCCCGGAGACAAGCCTCAGAGTGGTGTGCCCGAAACGTGCGCCACTCGGGGCTCGGGTCCGGCAAAATGGGGAGGAAGAAAATGAATGTTGCCAAAGTTTGAAAACAATAAAACTTAATCGAGAGGGCAGTCAAGTGTGTGTGTGTATGTGTGCGCCGGAGGAGAGTGTTGTGTGTTGTGCTCCGTTAAAACGGACACCGAAGCGGCCGGCGTAGCCGACGGAGAACTATAAATTTTCCTCAAGAGACTTTTCTCCTCCCAAAAGATTCGCCTCTTTTGGCACTTCAACCAGCAACTTTGTCGGGACGATGGGGTGGACGTGGAGATGGGGTCGCCGTATGGTCGGCGTGGTCGGCTGGTTTTTGGAGACAATTCCGATGGTTGTTCCGAGGTGAGTGCTTCAGCCACAGCCCCCCCACCGGGGGATGGCAGCCTTGGTGGTCTGGCCTTGGTGGTCTGTCTCTTGTCGAAATGGTAGAGAAAAAACCAACACACACAGGCGAGGGTCAGTTGAAGTTGAAGAGGTGGTTTCGATAGTTTTCGACCATTCCCAGCCAGCCAGCCCCGGGGAGGGCGCTTTTCGCACCCAGACCGACCGACCGACCGACCCAAACGCTTAAAAAGTCTTTAGAAAAGTGCTCAAACAATAAATACTTGTTTTCCTGGCCCACACGCAGCGTGGAGGGGCCCATTTTTCTCCTTCTTCAAGGACCGAATTGGCTCCGGAGACGTGCTGCTGTTCCTGCTCCTGTGCTGGACTGGCAGTACGTGCGACATATGTTCGGTGGAATCGTTTCCCTCGCATCCCGGGAGTGGTTTCAAATGTTGCCAAGTTCGTTTGTTTGGTTTTTTCATTTGTTTTTAATGTAAAATGATGATCAAATTTGTGGTTTTGTTCGATTAGAGCTCATTCGAGCACTTAGTTCGAGCAGTTCGAATCACAGCGCATGCGTCGGTGTCTTGGCTTAAATCGCTCGAGCAGTGTCTCTGCTGTGCCGTGTATTGCATACCCACAGGCGTTAAGCATTCGATCGTTCCGCTTGAATGCGAGCGGAAGGACGTGCCAGAAATCAATTATGCCTCTCCTGGGCCGTATCCGGTATCCGCATCCACAACAATCACCCGCCTAATGAGCGTTTCATTGAACTCCCTTCAAACGCCGGGGTCGTACATAAATCCATCGATAACATCTTGTTCCGGCTATCCAAGGTTACGTTTCGGTCCCGACACGGACGACCCTTTCTTCCCGGCGGTCGGGTAATACGGAAAGTGCGTAATGTAGCGATGATAAGTAGTGTGTTTTCAATTATGCTGACCCCTTCGGCCACACCAAAGTGGCCGACCGGCGAAAGGATACTTTATCTTCGTCCCTGGCGCCCCATCTCGCTCTGATAGTTTTATGGTGGCGATGCTTTTTCAGCCCATTCCGGGCACGAAATAAATGGTGCAATAAATATAAAATCTCTTCAAAGATTTGACCGGGCACCACTCGGACCTTTCGCCTGAACCCTTCACCGGCGCACATATGCCTCGCCCTGCCTGAGGGACGACAATGGGTAAACTAATTTACCACCCTATTGACCACGTTTCCTTACCCTGGTACGAGCACGCGAAGGATGACCTGGCCTTCGGTCAATCGCACCCAAAGGGTTGCCTTTTGATCGCACCGCACCGGGGTGAGGATGTCGCAAAATTGTATCAAACACGGTGCGAGGGAACATAAAATCATAGCTCTTCGAAACCGGTTCCCTAATGTCTTCCGGAGTGCGAAACTGTCAGCTGGCCGATGCTAAGACCCAAAGCCGCCCCGGCAGACAGACCGGGGAGGACTAACCTTGAAGCCGAATCGGCATTCCCCGGAGGTCGCCTGGCGGGTGCTGCTGCTGCTGCCGGTGACGATGATGCAGTTCCGCGTCGGTACCCGCTCTGCAGCGCTCTAAATCCTTATTGACAGCCATGGGAAATTAGCGACCGATCGCGGCCGATCGCAGCGCGAATGGCATTTCCATTACTGATTGGATTTGGTGCTGCTCGGATCGAATCGATGCATCGCGGACGCGCCGTGCTCGGCAGCGCTTGATCTCCCCAGGCTCGCGGCGTAATCTGGATTCCTTTTCCGGCCGCGGAATTTCGGTATCACGTTGCTGCGAGGAATCTGCGCCTCGGAATACCAATGAATATTTGATAATCAATAGCGATGGTGGGGAATGAAGAAATCAAAACAAACCAGCGCCGATGGGAGGCCCGGGTAACGGGTCGGAATTCCTGGCATCGCCTCCTGGCGGTGGCCATCTTCAGAGGCCACTGACCCTTCGGTGCGTCTCTTTTATGTTGATTGCACTCGCACTGCGGCTCTAGTTAATGCATATTTATTGGAAGCACCTATCCTTTCGAATAAACTTTAAACGGGAAGAAATGGATTTAATCTTAATTTGAGATACGATTTAGAGAATTGATTAACGAACAATCCCATCTTTTTATAACAAAAACCTAAACATGTGGAGCATATTTTCCAATTGAAGCGATCAATATTTTTCCCACCGATCTGTTTCATCGTTCTACACCAAACCGTGGCATTCCAACGCCAACGGCAGTCGTTTGAAAAACTACGGCACTGATCATACCACGGTGCTATTTCAATTAACGTAAAGCAGATCGCATTTTTGGCATTTATTCCCACCGAAGGTCGGGTGTGTATTACAAAAACTACAGCCGGTGAATAAGTGAATCTTTCTCACTCGAACCCCGATCGAATGGGCGGCCATTGTCGAATATAAGTAATTGGAGTGCGTAAAAGGCGGTCCGAAGTAGCGGCGGCCCAATTTTCCCAAGAGCTCCCCGCGCCCGGATGGCCCTCTGGACGGGAAGTTTTAGCATATTTCTTCGATTGAAATTGTTGCCACTTGTTATTGGCCCGCGATGTGGCGCGATCGTTCGGCGGCGACGGCGTTTGATCTTTTTGACGCAATTTAAATCAATGATCGTTTGCCGCACTTGGGGCACTTCACTTGCTGGCACTCGACACTCGGACTCGGACTCGGACTCCGGTCGGTATCGACACTTCTGCCTTCCTTCTCCTTCTGCTTCGGCCACACGAAAGGAATGGTGTTAGTCGGATCGGATCCGTCGGTCCGGACCGGAAGGCGGGCAAAATCAGCCTCAGCCAGGAATGAAAACGAACCGATTTACCTCCATTGATAATTGCAATTGAAGGGCGCGCACAAGACGACGCTCATTGTATCGCAGCGAGATTCCTGGCCCCGGCCGATTGTGTGGTTCCCGCAGAACGATCTTCGCGGTCGCGTTCCCGTTGGTCAGTTCGAGAAATCACAGATAATTGCCCGTCGAAGGAGGGCACTTGGTGCGTACCAAGAGCCCGACAGCGCGCGGAGACACATTTCTTACGGACCCCGAAGGACCGGCGAGAGGCGATCATTCGCGCTTAAGTGGGACCCAGCGAAGGGCACGAAAAACGCGGCGTTTACGGGCTCTGGGGCGACGGCAATTAATTGATATTGTTTTTTAATTGACACCGACGAAGAGAGAGAGAGAGAGAGAGAGGCGCAGGCGACGGCTAAACGACCGTATCCGCCCTAGACGGGGTGTCGATGAAGATCGCGTCTCTACCACACTTCACGGGGCACGATCAATAAATCTTCCCCAAAATGACATCACGCCGCGTGAAGAGTATCGACATTTTTCGCCCGTCAAAGTGCATTTTAATGGCGTCGGGCGCGTTTTTATCAATTGATCGCCTGGTGCACTGGCGATGGTGGCAAGAATTCGCGATCACTTCATTAACAGCGTTTGTGCATTTCAGCGCGGTACATACGGTGCATTAAAACCGAGGGGCGCAGAGTTTAAGTGCCATCCGCAGCTATCGGAGATCGTAAATCAACACCCGGGGACGCCCGGACTGGCCCGTCGCGATCGGATCGATGGAGACGAAAAGTCAATAAAATAGTTTTACCAACCTGAGTGATTATTTTACGACTCACCTCCGGCTCCGGGTGTTCCCATCTCTCTCAAGAGGTTCGGAAGGACCACCAGGTCTCGGACTTCCGACCGGCCAGGTAATTGATTCACCACCTTCGATGTCGCACTTGCCACCGAAAGCCTTCGGACCGAAAGATCGAAGGTCAAAAGCGTGGTGCAATAAAATGCGGGGTCGAATGCATTTTCGATTATTCGATCAATTGACGGTGATGGGTTCGTTCCGTTTTTTTTCCTTTGCTGTGGTCGGTTATGGCCAGCATTAGAACACATAAAACGAAAGCAGCTCGGTCGCCCGTTCGTCTTTAAGGCCCGGGGCCTTGGGTGCGAAGGTCCCGACGGAGGGATCCATTTGCTTAAAAATCAATGGCCATAAATTAGTTTTATTGCCCATTAGGGGCCCGATATTTGATTATAATCATTTGATTTATTCCATTTTTATTTCGGGAACTGGCGCATCGCGCATGCATCGCCATCGGTTGCGGCCAGGCGGGGCTGCGTTTTCCGTTAAACCGCGTGGCGTGGTTTATTGTTTCATCCGAACCGAAGACACAGGTTCGGACCTCAAGACCTACTAGACACGTTTTGTTCTTAGACCTCGGGGCGCGATAAGGCACTATGGCCGTTATCGGACCGGACTTAGCGGACTCTCCAGTCTCTGCGGAAATGTTTTCCTTGGGACCGATTTGTTTTGAGGGATGATTTGTGGGGACACCTTTTTGTGGTGGAAATGAGATTTTTTTGATTGCGTGAACCTTTCAAGGAACAATGGGAACTGACGATTTATGTCCGTAGCCTGAAAGTAGAGGAAACGGGACATTTTCTGAGAACTAGGATTTTGGTACAATGAGCAATGTGACAAACTTTTGACGGCTGCAATCCTTGAGCCACAAAAGAAAACAATGAATATGATGCTGTTTTGTCTAAAGTCAAAGAAATTGCGATTTTAACTGATCGTTGTTCCAAGGCCCATTGCGCCATTTCCGAAGCACCTTACTATCGACCACAAAAAAGAACCCGTTATATGCTCCGATCGAACATAAACTCCCCATTAAAAACAAGGTTGAAACGATGGCACGCCTTTCACGGGACCGTTCTCCCCTTGAGGCCGGTGGCCACACACGAAAAAGGGAAGAAAAAAAGGTTTGATGGACGGCTCGGAACCTCGACCGGACGGCCACCGTCGGTTGGTCAGTTTTCAATCGATAAATATAAAATCAATTCCGTTCCGTCGGTGGCGGCGGCCCCAGCCTGGGTCCGTGTCGGTCCAGTGGCGCTCTGGGGGCGTTCCGGGCTTGCGTGGTGCGCCTGTATGTGTGCGTGCGTGTATGTGGGACGGACGGAAGCATAATCGAACGCGAACGCGCACCGCGCATTGGTTGGCCGACCCCGAATCCGACGAGTCACGCTTCACGGCCGAAGCATATTTTTCTTCCGTTCCACATCGAACCGACAAAAAAAACACCATTTTCTTCGGTGCGCTCTACTTCGACGGGCTTCGGCGCGACGGGTCCTTACTGCGGTCCACCGATTTATTGATTTTCCGACAAGGTCTGCGGCAATGCGGTATTCCGATACTGATTTGCATTTTCAGCCCCATGACTAATGACCGTCGGGCCATCTTGGGGTGCGAAAATCGTCGACCGAACCGAACTATCGATAGTTTTAAGTCACGCGCCGGCGAAATCGGCGAGCGACCCCGATTAGCATAGCAGAAAGGCGGACGATAATTATCAATTAATTAAACTGATTTATTATAATGATATCATTAATATTGCCCCCGGGTGGGAGGCCCCCCGGTTTAGAAAGAGGAATCGATTTCTTCGATGGTTCTCGGTCTGGACTCGAAGACCAGGGACCTTTCGAGCCCACTCCAGCCCAGTGTTGGCGTAGGTCAATACGGTCCGCGGGATTACAAATTCGATATCAGCATGAAATTATCTGCCGGTGGTCGTTACTCTAGGCCCCCGCGAGTTCCGAGTTCTTGTTCCGAGGGCTAGAGCTCCGCTCCGTCTGCGACGATCTCCAGCTCTCTCTCTCTCTCTCTCTCTCTCTCTCTCTCTCTCTCTCTCTCTGTTTTGCCAGTTCGTTTGCCGGTTCTTGGACTGTAATAAGGTCCATGATTAATGACTAGGCTTTCCGTGGCAAAGTCACAGTCCGAAGCGAAAGACCAGGTGCCGAGCGAGGGCCGACGCCGGGGACGGGGGACATGAACTAAATAAATAAGCCGAACTGGCAGCAAACATTCAGACCGCGGCACAACATCGCTCCACGGCGGCCACCGCAGCACTCGATGGCACTTTACATATTAACAATAAACGGAAAACAGCTACTGGAAGTCGCGCTGGACACGACCGGCCAACCGACCGACCGACCGACCACCGGACCGGTCTCCCCGGTCATTTCCGGGGTGAACCGCCTTTCCCCGCGGCCAGCTGCCATCACGCTGAGCGTGCAAAACGGCGACTCGGAATTACGCGGCCAAAACGGAACCACGTGGTGCGGTCGCGTTTTCTGGTACGGGACCGGCGGGATCGGAACGGGATTGGGATCGGGACCTGGCGGGAGAAAATATAATAAAACACCACCCGTTTGCGCTATGCTCGGATCGCGCGATGTCCGCGGAGTCATGCTCGGTTCCACGCGCGACCCCCCACATCGATTATAGATTTTCGGTGGATTATAAATTATTATTGACCATTTATTACACCACGGCTTATTTGTCTTGTGCCTTCTATTTCTGTCTGCTGCGGTCGCGTTGTTGGAGGCGTTTGTCCCGGCTGCTGCTGTGCCGTCTGGCCGCCGCCGGCTCGTTTGGCTTATTACTTTGTCCACCTTGTCCTTTTGCTATGTTTTGGCCTTGAAACCATTGGACCATTGGAGTCGCGACGTTAAACGGTATTTTGACGGTTGTCGATGTCGCGACTTAAGCTAATCTAGTTTTCTTTGAAAAAATGGTGGCTTGAAATGCAACTTAAAATATTCATCACATAGAGTTCAATAAAGTCTTTCGTTGATGCAAAAAATCTGCTTTTTTCCTCTTTTTAGGTCAACAATTTCTAGCAGCATCTGTTCGGGGATTTAACTGGAAGAAAAAACTATTCAACAATCAGCTGGTTGGAGTTCCGAACTTTTTTGCTTCAATTCTTCAACCCCGTCGAAAGAAGAAGGATTAATCAATCGATTGTGTGATTTAGCTGTTAAACCAAAGGAGAAAAAAAAAGTTCCGAAACAGACGGAACAATGGACCGAGTCAGCAGCGTAGAAAAAGAAGAATTCCTTCTCCGCCGGCCGCAGGGCACGGCTTACGCGGAGGACGATTGAGGCAAACAAAGGACGAAGAATTTCCAATCACACATCGAGCTATTTTGATTGAAAACAAAAATCCTCGGATTGTCAACCATAATTCCACTCCACCGACGGCCGCCGTCCCGCATCTGGAAACGGTGCTCGATCCTCGAGAAAAGGATTTCAAGTGTTTGATTGAATTGAAGGATCCCTCGTCCCCGTGGTTTCGACGCCCGACGACCGTCTTGAGCCTAATCACACCGGTGCTCAGGGAACCGGTGAGAAGCTACTTCGGCAGGCCGCTTACATTATTGACAAACAATAACACAAACCTCCGGGGTTCTCGAGGGCGAGAAGAGGGCGAAAAGAGGACGACCGAAACAACAAACCCGACCGACCGACGTCTTCCGACGTGGAGTGCAACACATGTTCGGTTCGATTGGTTCCAACGAGGGTTGCTGCCTGCTGGACCGCCCTAAGAAATCGTCAACCGATGTGAAGGAGGAAAACTGTCATTGAGGTATTTTCAAATATTTAATATCTGTCCCGAGCTGAAGTGTCCGACCGGCATCTGTTGGGCTACCTGCGATTTCGATTGCATCAACTTGCGCCACGACCCCGGAACGGACCCTTCCCATGCCTCGAGTCGATGGTCAATCAATCCCTTTCGTTCCCTTTCGTCTCCCGAGCGCGGACGACACTTTCTAACCCGCGCCAGTTCGTTCTTGTTTGCACCACACTCGAGCGGCTCGGAATATTATTGATTTGTTTAACCATTCCCGTATTTGTTTGTGTAAGTGATTATGATAAACATTGCTGGCCGGCCTCCGTTCAAGGGGGACCATGCTGCATCCGCCGGGGTCTCCGCTGTGCCACCCACCGAAACGGACGATCCGTTTGCGCCCACACATCATCAGCAGCAGCCCAGCAGTTCCACAGGACTAGAATCGGGCCCGGACTCTCCAACATGCCCTCAAGATGTGCGTTGTTAGAACCTGCACTGCCCAGCCTTCAGCAGACGGATTTCTGCGCTCATCTCCGCCCTCCAGAAGACCAGTGGTCTAGCAGGGGGCCCGGACGGCTCCTGACGCTACTGACCACAGTGGACTGTGTCCTCCGCAAACGTCAAACGTCCGCCGGTCCGCAAGTGCTCTCCAGTGTGCAGCGAGTTTGTTTTTGTTTGTTTTCTATAATTTATAATTCAGTCCGGACCGGGACCACCACTCAGCCGACGTCCGACGACTTGCTGCTGGCCGCAGACCTCGCGCTCGGCACCGAGATCTCGGACAAGATCTCGGAGGCCGTGGCCGAGAGTTTGCTTTGATGATGTGATGGAATTTTAAACGGTAAATACTGCGGTCACCCCCCCAGTGGGTCGCCGTCACCGGGAGGGGCCTGGGCGCGAGGGGGCCATGTTTTCTAATGACACTTGCAAAGTTTCGCCGTGACCGGGGCCGGTGGTGACTTGGCGGTTTGCGCAGCGCGACGCACACACGCGATAAACGTTACGCTAATTGAAATGTTAACCAGCCGTGGAGCTGTCCCCGGGGTGATAGTGTTGCAAGTGCGCCAAGTGGACTGTCCACGCCTTTGTCCCTGTGGTTTCAGAGAAGCAGCATCGAACTGGGTTCGAGGAGATCTTCAAGAAACTTATCAAACTGGGGACCGCCCTTGGAGCTCCGGTCCGGAGGGTCCCCCGGTCCCAAAATCAAACTCTAATATTCCACGAGGTCGGCAGCCGATGTTGGCCACGGCCACGTCACGAAATGGCGAGGTTGTCAATTTCCGAAGGGGGGTCCGACGCCGGACGAGACGACACCCCCCCGGGGACGTCATAACCGATCAACGAAAAAATGAGCACCGCCGTGGCCGTGCCCGAAACGAATCACGGCCCCGCCGGGGGATTTACGTGTCTACGTGTCTCGGAAGGTTCGCGGAGACCTTGATCCTTGATCGCGGGCGCGTTCGCGCGCTGAGGTTCCCGCGATCGTGCGCGAAGCGGAGGAACGAAACGATAATCAACCGATCGAGGGCCTTGCGCTGACGGCAAGCGGGGTACAAAAATCAATTTCGACAGTTTAATTATGGAAAAGCAGATCGAGCGCCGAACGCGAGCCATATGCGAGCCGAGTGGGTTCCGTTTACTGACGGATCACGGAATCGACCGGCGGCCTGAACGAGGATGCACGCCGGAGCCGGGTCCGAAGTTGACAGTTAAAATGAAAACTAATCAAAAAATGATACTCAGCCTCGGTGTCGGCCCCGGTCCGGGCCTCCAGCCAGCGGCGGCAAATGGCGGCTCGATTCTGAGCCGCCGCCAGGGTTTCGCCTCAGAGCCTTCGCTTTCTTCTTCTGCTTCTCCCATCCGGGGGGCAGAAATGTGTCAAAATGCCACATCGGTTGATATTCGATATGTATTTGGAAGGTGGATTTGATTGATTTCTACGGTGGAAAGCGCTCCGGTGAAGGTAATTAACTGCGTTTGACCGCGACCAATTGGCCATCGGCGACGGCGTCGGCAACGCAGCGGGATCCGCGTGGGCACCGTTTTCCCGTAATCGATCAATAATGTGAGAAGTTTTGAAGAGCACTCCCCCCAGGCCAGCCAGCCGACCGGTGGACCTGTGGCTAGGAACGGTACCGCCAACCCGAAGGGGGCCGATCAATCATTCCCGTCGTTTGGCGGGTTCACTACCGTCCTACAGCCAATAAGTCCGCCGCTACTGCCGGCCGACTGACGATGGCGGATTCGATCGACTCCCAGCTGCGTCAACCGGTTCACTTGAGCCGCCGCCACCGAAAGTAATAATAAAATCAAAAACAAAACTCAAACCACCAGGGGCCAGCCGGCCAGGCAATTACAGGCTGGCAGCTGGTTATCGCACATTCGACCGGTTTGGGTTGCGGTAGCCGTGGAGTCGGAACGTCAAGTGGCCAACACGGCCACGGCCCGTTTGACAGTCGATCATAATCAAATAATATGTAATAAATTATATTAAGCGTGAAGTCCACGCACGGCCAGGCGAGAGAGAGAGTCCGGCGGCTGTCCGGGCGAACGGCGACCGATTGGATTCCGCAAGTGCCGGCAATCAATCGATCTTGAACCCCGGAGAGGCCCTGAGAGTTGGGAAGCCCAGAAGTCTTCGCCGGCGGAACTCTTCCCGGGCTCATCTGTCAAAGGAAAAGCGGAATTCATCATTCTCGGAACCGCGACCTCGACCTCCGGATCTAGCTACCGACCAAGGACCGACAGGACTAGTGTTTGTCCAATTTTCGGCCGAAAGTTTCGATTGTTTTCTCCGCGCGGTCCCATCATCGGGCGCGTTATTATCATCAATCATGTGGCCGGCGGCGTGCAGAAACCCGAGGTGAAGGCGCCTTTAGTTGGGCCGCCAACATGCTCCTCGGGGGGGGCTTAATTCCTCAATTACGTGCGCTGCTTTACGATCTTCAATCCCCCAATCGTTAAATCCCGCTCGCTCCGCGGCCCGGCTGCTTGGGACGACGATCGGTACTTTGATCGATTCCTGCTCGACGGCCCCGGGGAGAGAGTTGATGGATCGGAGTGCGCCAGGGCGGAACGGAGGGAATTGAATCAACAACATAAACACAGATCACAGATTGATTATTGTTGGCCGTGGCCTGGGCCGGGCGGCGGCACACAGCGAGAAAGCATAAACAAAAATTAAACAGTAGCCACGAACACGCAGGAACACGCCAACATCTGAAGAGATCTTGGCCAGCGGTTAAGGGCTGCACTTGAGTTCATAAGTCAGACGAGAGTCTGGCTGGTCGAGTCGGTCTCTTACAAACGATCGCAGCGTCAGTTCTGCTGTTTTTTTAATCATCATCATCATCCGCATCTTCTCTCTGCTCTCGCCCCCTGGCTTTTCGGATCCTCACGAAGACGATGTGTCCAATTTGCCGATAGATTTTTTCCAATAACCGCGCGCGCGCGCGAATTGCTCAATCTCGTCCCGGGAACCGGATATTAGTCGGGCCGCGATACGTTACAATTATCGCGTCGTTTATGGGCCGAGTCGTGCATCGAATTCGTCTTCGTTGGCGTCACACGTCACACGGTTCCCCGTGGTTCGGTTTCGTGGTTCCACGTGGGAGTTTTGCGATCGGGAACGGAAAAATGGCCAATATTTTACTGCCCGCCAGCACGACGTCCAGGTGTCCGGAATCGGAAACCTTAAATCACCCAACCGAACGCGCCAACGATGGCCTTTCGGGGCACCGGGGGGGGCTGTCGCCAAATTCGACTCTTCAGTCACTATCATCGGCACAATCGATAAATAATTTACCATAACTGTGCACGATGGCCGACGAATACTAATGGCCGCCGGTTGGACTTTAATTTATATGTCTCAGCGTGTCGATGGCGCGATCGCTCGAGCCGATCGTGGGAACCGACCCGGGGATCAATTTTTGTCACGTCCCTTCGGCGATGCCGTGCGTTACGGTGGCGTTCAATCAATCTGGTGCGTGGACGCTTTAGCGGTCAGATATGCAAATCGATCGATGTTGCTGTTTTGTTGCAGAAAAGCGCAAATTCTTATCGTAAAATGAGTCGTCTGTTGACTGTGTTTCCCTTCTCTTGTCTGCTTCAAAATCCATCCTCACTAACCCGGATAATTGCGGACGGCGAGGGTTTTGGTCAAATCACGACCAAAAGCCTCCAGAGAGCGGGCAGAATTTGGACAGGTGGCAATTAAACGCTTTTCAGGGCCAAACAAATACAGTCGGACCGGTCGATAGTAGCCGGTCACTGCAAAAAAACGGCCTGGCTGGCTGCCCAAATCGAATCGGTGCATCCCGAAATTGCATCGGTGGCTGCCGGTCGGTGAAAGAAAATTGCAATCTTACTTCTGTCCGTCAGTCCGCAAACGGAGAAGGGCTTCGGGACTGCCGAAATCGGGCTGCAGAAGTCGAACGAAAATAATAACTTTTCAGCCCCGGAACCCTGTCCGGACGGCGACGACGACGCCGGCTGGGACTCTGACAATGACGTGCAGGGACCCGAGCGCCGGATGCAGATATTGTTGCCGTCGTCGGTTGGCCACACCATTTTTCTCCGCCATCACGCCTAGCAACGGGCGCGCGCGGTTCCGCATCCGCTGTCCGCCGTTGGACAGACGAATGATATTCCGTTTCCCTGCGGGCCGGCAGCGATCCATAGAATGGCAGATGACGCCCTTTAAATATCGCGATCCGAAAAACGTCAGAAAACGTCTCGTGCCCATCGTGCTCTGGTGGAGCATTCGGAACTGGCTGCGAGTGGCCGCCGCGCCGAACGGGGCGGGAAGCTCAATCCTTCAAGGACTCGCCGCGCTCGCCGAAGATCAGTTTAATTATATAGGCAAATGTTTGATTGATTCTTGCGCCCGCGTGAACGGGAGTGAGGCCAGAAATTGGGTTACGCTCTGGGTTCGGATGCCACTCAAATCCGATTCGCATGCCGATATTGCTGCTGGCGACGCGGGCTCCGGCTGCAACGAGACTCGCCGACCTGAAAACGGTGATTAAAATATTTGCCTGAAAGGTAACGATTAATCAAAACACGGAGGCCACGGGGACAGCTGATCATAAAACCCATTCCACGCTCGAGTCAGGTTGGCAACAGTGCTACGTGCGACTGAAAGGATGATCAGTCGGCGGTGTTGTGGAATGTGGAGATGCGTACCGCGAGCTGCAGGCTTGCAGGACCGGCTTTTATTGCTCAAAAAGTTCCTTAAGTCGTCTACAAGTCAGCCTCTTCTAAGTGAAGGGAGAACATCGAACGATCTTCGAGATTCTTATTGCATACTTTCAGGCGTATTTACAAAACTTGTTTAAAAATGAGTGAAAATTTGCTCGAACTTCTGACAAGTTTTTAAGCAACTTTTAACCTACAATGTGCCCTCTGATCACAAATGGATGCTTACGAAATAAGATAAGTTGGGGACGGGTTCCCCTGGTCCACCCAATATCGATATCCAATTAACTTCAAATTATGACCGTTTCAAATCCCGGGTTAATCCCTCCGGAATATTGTTTTATTGAATTCACAGCATGAGGGTTCGCGGGGTCTTTAAAGCGCACTTCGCTACCGTGAGCGCTACGCCACGAGCCCCCTTTGGCGTGCCCTGTGGGCCTGATTAATGTCGAGCCATCGAGCCGCAGAGGAAAGCCGAAGAGCCTTATTATTCAAATGTTAATTCAATAAAGGAAAAAAAACACACACAACAACCCATTCCCTATTCCCCGGCCCGGCCACGGGGCTTGCAGCAGCAGCAGCAGCCGGATAGAACGGTAGCACGAGCACCATCCATTTCCGACGCCCCGTGCCATAAATGGGTGGAAACATGGAAACCCCACCGTGGAGCTTATAAATTGTCGATCATTAATCATAAATCAATACAGTTGGTGCAATCCTCCGCACCGGGACCCCATGGCTGGCTGGCCGGCATTACCTCCGAGACGGGACCTCCGCGAAGCGATCATGCAGATCGGGCCCAGATCGGAATCAGATATCGAAACAAATAAAAACACGCCGTGGAGTGTTATTAATTAGCCTGTAAATAGATAAAGCTGCGCAAAGCAAACATGACCGCATCGCGTCACGGTGGTCTGGCAGCGGGCAGCGAGGTCCAATTCCGAAACGCGGTTCATTCATAACCACCGCCGGGACACACGAACAGGTTTCCGGCGCATCGCATCCGGCGCAAGGCGATGACCACGCACAAACCGCAACCATCCGATAAGCCCTAGAATCTGTGGGTCCAGGGCCGAATGCTGGGCCTGCTGTCTGTTGACTCTTTCTACCCGGCATCTGGTGGCACTATCAAAGTTCCAATAGACCGTTCCGTGCGCGTTATCTGTGGGCGCGATGAAAGTCGACTTCGGCGAAACCGTTCGGCATCGCCACTTAATTAGAGGTCCTTCGCCGACGCCCCGAAGGCACTAGAAACGGGCCGATTGTCTTGCGCCCCAGAATATCCTGTGACGGGCGCAAACATGCCGCCAGGAACGCTGTGCTCAAGAAAACTCACATCAAATAAACAGACCAGACCGCTGGCCGGGCCGGGTGGCAATAAAATCGTGCCCGACTCCAAACAATGTTTTCCCGAACGCAGAGCGCAAGCCATCACAAACAAATCATCATCCACAGGGCGGCCGGCGCAGGCTGAAGGAGATGCCGCCGCCGCCACATCGGGATCGAAATCGAAACGTGGCCATTAAACCGGTCGCCGGCGATGATGATGATCGCCGGCGTCGCCGGCCCGTTTGATGATAATCGTGTCTTCGGAGATCTCCCGATCTCCCGGGATCGATGTCCCGGTGTATGTGTGTGCGGTGGTGAATGGCAATTTTAATGAGCAATACCGAACACTGGAAACGGGCAGGAAACGTGTTTTAACTACTCATAAAACGGCTCACCCGGTACGGCCGCGCTGCTGTAGGCCGTGGCCGATCCGGTTGAGAAATTTATTTTCAAACATTCAGTACCATGCCCGTGTCCCGTGGTGGGGTGGGGGGAGTTTCTAATGATCGTTTTAGAAACATGATTTACACGCCGGCCGGCCGGCCCGGACCGCCCGGAGTACGCTGACGCGCTGCCGCGGCCACCGATCGATCATCAGCAAAGCGGATCCGACAGCAAGTGTCACAGTCGAGTAAGGCAGCGACTTCAAAAACACCTCTGCCCCGTTTAGTCTGGTAAATAATTTTTCGGTCCCCGGGAGGGCCTTCCCTTACGGGAGAAAAAAAAAAACAGGGTCAAGCTTCATTTACGGTAAGCCCTAGGCGCGCCCGGCTCGCTCCGTAAATGGAGATTTTATACGAGCATCCGATACCGCGCACCGAGTCTTCCGAGTGGACTATTTGTAATTCAAATGTGAGAAAATGCTGCACTCGAAAGCGCCGGGGGGCACACCGGCACCCAACCATAATTCAATCGTGGAACGGACCAAATCCGGAACAAACGGGAAGAGATCACCTATCGTCCAGCCCGGCCGGAGCGAGCCCCGGGGTCTTGACCAACCCTCGCCGAGGAGGTTTGATTGCCAAAGCATTGTTTTCGTTACACTTAATTTTATCTCTTCAGCCGTGGTCGGTCCCGGTGCTAGTTTCCGCTTCCGCTTCCCGCCGACGGACGGCTCCCCAGTTGGGCAGTATCTGCCGAAACCGATCTTTGATTCAAAAACGCACCGCGACACCATTTACATTAACTTTAATTTTATTACATCGCGCCTTGCACATCGCGCCGCCGGTTCGGGCTGGCCACAGCTCCTTGATGAGCTGGCCGCCCCCCCGGGGAAGTTGGGGAAATTCAAATGGCCCCGAGAGGCCCACCTGAGGGAGCTGCGGCGTTTTATATCGCACTTGGAATGAAAAATTAACCATTCAGCGGGTAGATCCTAAGGCGAAAACGGCAACATGTGCGCACACGCTGATAGGGATCTTGTGGCCCGCCATTTCCACTCCCCCTCTCTCTCCCTCACACACCAAGATCTCAGCATGGTGCGATGGACAGTTGATCATTTCGATCGAGCTCATCAGCCCATTGTTTCGCGATCGGGCGCGACGCCATCTAGCGGACGAACTTGGCCCTGCGCGTCACATTCGTGCACAATCACGCACCTTTCATCGTGCATAACCAGCAGGTCTATTGTTTGTGCACTATGCCCAGTTCCCAGTTGATCCGAGCGCAGGCGACAAGCGATCGCGGGGCATCTTGAGCCGTTTTCGACACTTCTTCGACGATGCGCAACACACAATGGCACTAATGTCTTAAATGGTCTATAACGTCTCGGCGGGTCGCTCTTTCTTCTCCTCTCTCTCTCTCTCTCTCTCTCTCTCTCTCTCTCTCTCTGTCTGTCTGCGGGAAAAGGGTGCGAAAAGCGACACACAAGACTCCCGCGAGACGGGGTCTGTTTTTAATATTGTATGAATATAAAAATAAAACTAATAAATTAAAAACGAAGCCAACCGAAACTCTTTGCCTCTGATCTTTAACATTTCTTCCCTCGTCGCCGCGACGTGTTTTTGGGGGTCTTGCGCTGCGACGATTAGTGAAGTTTCGAAGCGTTCTTTGTTCGGTGATCTTTTTCCGTTGTTTCTTCCGTGGGACGCAAGGGTTGGCAGCCCGTTTCGGAGGGAGCGCAATGGCAGGGAGTGAATATTGTAATGAGGAGCAAACTGTGGCCCGGGGAGTCATTTGGATTAGCCGAGAAGCGGGGTGTCCGGTTCGCGCTTCACTGGCCACCGGCCGGGCCGGGCGAGATGAGGTTGCGCTGATAGTAATGCTCAATGGGTTGCGGTCTATTGTGCCAACTCGGTCGGGGACCTCGGTCGGTAACTCGCTGAACTTCGGGGTTTGTTGCAAGGGTTACAAACTCCACCGGTTACATCGTGTAAGTGGCTCGTAGAAAATGTTGATGATGCTTTACTTGCCACCTGACCGGCCAACGATCATCAATCATTATATGGTTTAATTTGCTGCCCAAGAAAGAGAGAGGCGGTGTTGGAAAACATGTTCAAATGAGATGAGGGAAATGCAGCAAGGAAGAATAAAAGTATAAAATGTCTATTTAGTAAAGTTTAATTTAATTTCATTTTTTTGAGGTTATGAGTACTTTGTAGCTATCTGTCAAAACAGTCCAAGACCATCTGTCAAAACAGCCATATGAACGACCAAGGTTCATATATTCTATTCGTTAATGGTCTCCCTTTTCTTGGAAAGCTTACCCAAATCAAGAAGGAAAGTTTACGGTTTCAAACCCGCGCTGATCAGTGATCGTGTCGCATCGGATGCAGATCTCGCTACAATTTAACCGTTGAGCCGTGAAGGAACCACGATTCACGGCACAGCTCGGGACAAATCGCTAATCGTGCGCAATTGGAACCGCTTCGACGCAACCGCCAGCCATTACTCCGATTTATCGCTGCAAATGCATCGAACGGGCCAGACAGCTTCAATCCGATCCCGATTCCGGACCGGGCCGGGCTGGGGCGCACTCGAATCAAGCCTGTTTGCGTTCCGAAGGTGTGACTGAATTGCCGCCTTTTCACTCTCATTACACGACGTGCACCCCCCCACCCCGGGACCTCCCGGCGAAGATGTTATGTTATGATCGAGGGTAAGAGAAAATAAATAAAATCATTATGGGCCTCCCTTTCAGGCTGCGTGGCCGACGCCGAACGTTTGGAATTGCATTTATCACGCGAAATCATACACCGCCAATCGGTTGCCGGTTCCAACTCCGCCGGCGTCGTCATAATCAATTTCAGCCGAACGGAGAAAGGGCCGTCCGTCGTCCGTCTGGGGCCCGGGCGGCCGTCTAAAGTCGATGGCGAATGGATGGAACAATAAACCGATCTACCACGAGATTTGCATTAAAAATTAGTTTCACTCATCGGATTAAGTTCATATTTATTGATGTTTGTAATGATATTATAGTTGCGCAGATTTATTTGCGCTGCGTCCCGCACCCGGGCCCCATTCCGGGCCCCACCGCCGGGAGTTTCGGGACGATATTTACGATTATTTGCGCACCTCGTCTGCGGTCCCTGCGGGCGGCTACGTGGCGCGGGCGCAGAAAATAAAGGTGCATTGTGGAATGTCATTTGATCCGCGCTCAAGCACCACCGATCGGCCACCGGCTCGCAGACGCAAGCGCTAAGCCTCTTCGGCATCGCATCCGCGCACCAGGCACCGGGATCGCCCGGCGTAAGACACCCAGCGTCTTACGGCAAACAAAGGCGGACGGGCGGACGGTCGGGCGCAGGATGGAAACTTCATTTTTCAACGCCAATCACCGCAGATTGACATCGATCGGGCACGTGAGATGGGATGGCATGCCCCGTGCTGGCTGCCGTGGCCAAGTAGATTTGTTTTTCCACCAATCCGTTCCGGTTTCGGCTGGCTTCAAAGGGATCCTTCCCCGAGGGGGGGATTTGTTTAACGCCAATACGTGATCGAAGAGCGACTCGGACCACCACCATGGTGGCCGCGTGGCGAGTGCGGTTTTGAGGTTACTGCTGCTGTTACCGTAATTTGAAACAAAAAACTGCATTTTGGACCGCCCTGAAAGTGTTGCAATGAAGGTTGGTATTGAGGCGAATAATAAGCGGCAGTTGAAGTTGGGCTAATCCTAGGATTGCAACATTCTTCAAGCAACATATTAAGCTGTCTTTCTTGTTCAACATTTTTTGAACCGGTTCAAACCGGTAGGGAGATGTTTGGATTATAAATTACCGATTATTTGAATTTTTAAACGTCAAACTTCTGAAAATTGTAAACATTTAGCAACACATTATGAAATTTACGAAATGGGACGCTATATGCTTGCAGAAAATTGTGTAATGTTTAAAACCTATATCCAAATTGATATCAGACTTCAACTTAAATTGTAGGAAATTTTAAAAGCTAGCCTCGACTTATGAATCGACTCATAGAACTTACCCCATCACAACGTACCGTTGGGGTCATCGTGTTCAGCACTGAGAACAGAAGAGCGATTCGCTTGACCAATTCGCCCCAAAAGTTATGCTTATGTCGTAAAGGAAGCATAATTTTGCGCTGCCGCTTTTATGGTGCATACGGCAGCGCTGACCCGAGGCCGCGAGGCTCCAAATCTGGGAACCGGCGACCGCTTCTCACGGTTGTAAGTCATGCGCAGAAATTGTCATTAACTAATCGTAACCACCGGCAGGGGCAGCAGCAGCAGCAGCCAGTTATATGCTCCAAAAATAAAAATGGCTGTACGATGCGCGACACGAAATGATTGTTTTATTACCTCGCCCGGGTCGGGCATATGCGACACGCTAATTATCGTGTCTAGGAGTGTCTGCGGAGCGGACCAGAACCGGCCCGCTACAGATCGCCCAACGATCGTCTCGGATGTTGCATAAAACTTTCGCAGAATCGGCTGTCGTTGGCCGACGACGACGAGGACGACGACGGATTCGATTCGGGCTGCAGTTTCGTTTCCGTTTCGCTGCAATCAAAGGCCCACAGAATCATGTCAACGTCCTGGCGCGGCCCTTATGCTGATTTATGCACCGTCTCGTGCCGAAGTTCGGCCGCGGAGATTTACGAGATCTTGTCGCGCTCAGTCAGCGCGCTCAGTCAGAGCTCTTAGCGGGCGGGCCGGCGGCGCAGGCTCTTGGGCCGGTCGGGAGCCTGATCCGAGCCTCTTTGAGGCTTGCCGTTGCGCCAACGGATGACGAGATCGAGATCGGTTCGGTGGAGAGGGCTCTCGTTCTCGTGCGCTCGGAATGATATATGACACATTTTAATGCTAACCCGAGAAGCCACCGCGATCTCACGCACGCGGCCACTCCGGCCAAAGGCGTTGAGTTCAGCGCCTCTTCGCAGATCGGGCGGACCTCCTCGGACGCTCCGCGGCTTCGAGAGAGTGTTAAGTCGATTCAATTTGGTACAGATCATTGGACACCCGAGCGAGCGAGAGAGCGACAGCGAGCGAGAGAGAGAGACGGCGAGTGTGGCTGGAAAAGGAGTCGCGTCCTAATATGCAGCGGGTCGGGTCGGGTTCGGTCGGGCCGGTGTGTGGTGCCAACATAACAAAGATTAAATAATTTATTAGAGTGATTTGATGATTTATACAGAACAAATATTAATTTATGCACTCATCGGCGGTGCGATCGCTCGGATTCTCTCTCCCTCCTTGTATCTCTCTCTCCCCTTCTCACTCGTTGCTTTACTTATATGGACCTCCGTTGCTGTCGCTTGGGGCCATTCCGGAGCATGGATTTGGAATGTTAAAAACAATCATTTATTAATAACACCACCCGACCGAAGGTGTGTAGTATTGCTAATTCATTATCGGTTCCGGGCCGTGGGCCGGAGCCGGTCGTGTTAAAATGGCTATTAATCTGTATCAGAAACGTGTTTTTTGTGTGGCGGGCGTGCGCAAACGACCACCCCGGCGAAGAAGTGTGACTCGGGCACTGCAGCAGGAACACTCCGTGGAGCTCGAGTCCGGCAGAAAAGACGTTGTGGCAAGAAAAAAAGGATTAAGTTTCCGTCAGGGAGAGTCTCCGGACTGTCCGTATCGGAGGGCTACGCTTAGATCTCGAGCCGAGGCTCAAGCCGGCGTCCTGCAAAATTTTCGGACTGTCCCGAAGGACACGCACTGGCGAGGACGATTTCCAGCCGGCGATAACCGGCCGGCCGTCGCGTTGCCAAAAGATGACTAATTGGGCTGTCCCTTTTCGGCGGACCGGTGTACTTCTTGGGAATTCTAGAGCGTCTTCTGTGTGACCCACAACTCATGCAGCAAAAACAATCGTTCGTTCCCTGGAATCCCGGAGCGATCCCTGTCGTCGATCGTCGATGATCACCCAACGTTCGTCGGTTGAGCTTGGGGAGAAAATGTAAATTTTTTATTAGAATACTAGTTATTTATAGGCCTCAGGCGGGGTTCAGGTGTTCTAGAAAGGGTCCCATAAGTCATCCAATATTTACAACCGAACGTGCCTAGAAAGTTCATGCCGCTCAAGTTACAACGCGCCCGCGGGCGTGTTGCGTAACGCGATCGTGGATCGGGCTCGTCGGGATGGAACGTGCTGGCACGGCACCGGCACGGGACACCGTCCGGCAACTCGGTAGCCAAACAATCGCCGCCCTGCATTGTACGGTATCTGATTGGGAGCCAGGGGGCCCGCCGCAATCTGGTCCTGCGCATCTTTCGGGAGGCTCGTGAGCACGTGTAGCCATGTGACAGCTCCACCGGTGCATCCTAGACCTCGGTTGGTTTAATTTCTTTAACGAGTTTTGTAATAAATTAATCCAATAACAATCACCGCACTCTGCGGCACGGAACGGTCTTCGGTCTTCGGATGGAGCTGGAACTCTAGCTTATAAACTACTGTCCGGTCGTCGTCGTAGTAGGCCGCCCGGTCCAACGAGTGGCTAGATGTTGTCGAGAGATTTTGACGTATCTGTAACAAGGCGCGCCGGTTGTTCCGGTTCAGTGACCGAGCCGAGGGGTCAGCAGCAACATGCACCGAAATTGACCATCGGTCAGGCGCGCGGCATCCGTGTGACCAGCAGCCAGAAAGCCGGCGGCACCACTGCAAACAAACCGATGCGGTTTAATAATATTTTCGATTAAGTGCTCTTAATTTCTGCTTCCCCCGACGGCCGCCCGTACTTCTGGCCCCTTGCCCTACGCCGTCGGCCGTCGGCCGTTCTGGACCGCTTGCTGCATAATGTTATGCGTTTCGTTGCAGCCCGGCCGGAAAGGCCGAGTCGAAATGCCCCGGTTTTATCTGATTATCAATATCCTGCCGTTGCGAGTGTGTCCGGCCAGCTACATGCGCCTCGCTACGACATAAGATACGCGCCAGCGAGCTCCCCTCTAAGCCGGCGGACCGATTTTAGGAATTGTTGGAATTGGAAATTATCATGCTTAATCAAATGAAGTTATGGTAATTCCTGTGGCCAACCGGGAGGGTGGCTAATTTTAATTGGTGCGATACGAGCGCGCCGACCAAGCGGGAGCTACTTAGGAATTCACTTACTCCAGCACAGCACAGCACAGCTGCCGGCCGGCCCACTGATCGAAGTCCGTTGGCCGTCCGTTAATCCGCCGCCCTGGGCGGACCGAACTGCATTTATGGGTGTTAACCTTTTACCGGATTCCGTTCCAGTAATTTATCCTTGCGCGATTGTGCAATTAACGGCCGTTACCGTGGCCCGAACGGTAACCGCTGGCCGAAAGTATCGAGTTTCGGTACCGACCGACCGACCGGTGGCCTCTCAGAGGTCCTTCGTGTAATTAATCGGTCCTTCCGTTATTTATGGGCGTCGGTCGACTTTGACGCGCCGGGCGTTGGTAATCGAAGTGTGCTTCGTTCTTCTCTCGGTACACTAGATGGATTGATAATTAGCGAGCCTATGACGCTTCGAGTGATGCTGTCGGCGTTCTTGTACTGGGTGGCTCAATAAGTTCATTCTCAATGATTAATTTTTTATTTTCGTAAGGTTTAAAAGCGAAGGAAATTTATAACCTGAATGTTGAAAATATGTAAGGACTCTTCGCCTTCTACAGTAGAAAGATAGGTTGTTGATTCGAAATGTGGCTGTACAATCCTTGAAGACGATCTACATCAAGAACGATCCAAGTCAAGAATGATCCTGATTCAAACCAAGAGACCAAAGAGTGATTCTTCGGCTTCGGAACGAGTTCGTATCCACCAGATGTGGCCTGTAGCGTTTTTCCTATCGAACCACTTTTGACTTGAGGTACTTTTGAGGTACTTTTGAAACATTATTCATTTCAAAACTCCAGTTACTAATCATTGGTACAACCAGAGGAAGAGAAGGATCTACATAATAATCCAATGTCTAATTGATCGTAAAGAATGGTCCACCAAATTCCAGACTCGTTACAAATCACTCTGCGGCGTGTCCATAGCTCATGTCCAAATCCCATCGACGGATTCCTTTGAATCAGTACTATCGTAACAAACGATTGATTAATTAGAGTGGCAGATGCAACAACACTGTTATAGGATCTGTTAAACGATCAATATCGATCTTGCGTAAATCCCCAAATAAGACCACAAAATGATTGAAACAGCCGACGGCCGGCCAGAAGTATGTCCGAAGGAATTTCCAGCTCACTTTGCGCCTGGCGCACCGCCGACGATCACGACGATCTCACGGGACCCCCTGAAGAAAGCAAATGACTCCAAATTTCTAACAGGCCACCTCCTTAACAAAATGCTTTCTCCCCGCGCGGAGCACGGGCCAGCCGGTCGCCGGGGAAAATAAATCAACCCCGAAGCACTTTAGCACCAAATCACAACAAAATCCCATGTCCCAGGGAATGTCCCAAGCCCGGCCCGGCACGGCCCGGCCCGGAGCCCAGGGCCGGTATTGGTGGCGATCGAATAAATTTGAAAATGACAGAATACATCAGACACTAATTTACGATCTCACACCGAGTTCGGGTCGGTTCGGGGGTTCGGGGCCCCATGTGGCCGCCACTATCTCTGCGTGCCGCGCGAAGAAAGGAGCGATTAAAGGAGTGGAGTGTAATTTGATCAACAGGGCGCACGATCGGGCCCGGACCACGGTCCCGGAGCGATATCTATTGGGTGAAAAATTGTTTATTGGTGTCAGTTCTTCGCCGGTGGTTCGTCCGGATCGATCGTCTGCCGGCGCGAGGCGAGTGTTCATAAATCCTCCGAGGAGGCGACCGATGCTCCCAACAAGACGACAAGATCTATTACCCACGATCGCACACACATGCGGGACCGCACGGACCTCCTCGGGAGACCCGCAAAAGGCCTCGCGAGTGCCGAATTGGAAATAGGTTTTTGCTTATCGCCATTCGACATCGGCCCCATCGGCGGGGGGTGTCATAAATTAGCTCGATTTCTATGAAAATTACGGATTAATTTGTCACCTCCGAAAACAGAGCGTCATCCGCCCGAAACTAAGAAAACACGGTGCGCCTTAAAACAATGCGCTGGGATTGGTTTGTGTTTTTGGCTACGCTTTGCCTTTGTTTGGAACTCTCGTGTGCGTGGGTTTTTGGTGTGCGCCTGTTGATCGATTTCATCGGCATCGGGGCCCGCGATCTGGCCGCCCGTGGGACTTGATTTATTTCGATCGACCCACTGTTGGCCTTTCGATGGTCACAACAAATTTGTTACCCATCATTCGCGGTGGACCACCTCCACGATGGGCAAATGGCCAGCACCGGGACCGAGGACGTAGCGATTTTGGGGAGATTAAAGCATCGTTTAAAGCACTTCTCGGCTTCTCGGCTTCGAAGGGTTTTAAAATCCCTTCAACAGGTGTCAATTCGATTATACACCACATGAGCCACGCCGGTCCTACGTTCCCGGCCAACATTCTGTTAATCTCCGAAAAGGGGGCCTACGGCGGGGTAATTTCATTACATGCTCCGCATAACACTCATAGACCATCGGGGGGGCTCCGGGAAGCAGATTGGCATGCAGATTCCACCCTCTCTCGGAGGGTGACTCTTTGCGGGAATTCATTATTTCCCTGTTGCACACCCCAAACCGAATGCAAACTCGCAAACTCGTTGTGGCCAACCGGGAGGCAAGCTGCACATTTGCATTTTGCACCCATGCACCCGTCAGCCATCATCATCGATTGCGCAGCGTCCGGTGCTGGGTTTTTGTGGGGTGAACTCGAGAACTCGGGATGGGATGCTCAACCTGGGGCTGTAAATTATCGGTGGCCGGTTTTCTCCCGGCAAAACCTCCGCTGCTTGTAAGGATATAATCGGTACCATTAGTGAGCGCCGTATCCTGGCGCGCGGCGTGCGTCAATTAACCGGATCAACTGACCACCGAACGCGTCCCGGGAGGCGCCAAATACCGCGCCCCCCAAACACCCCGAAAAGGCGAGAGAACAAGTGTAAAACATTTCACCATAAAAACACCCACTCACCCACTGGGGCCACGTGTGTGGCCACCGGAGCAGGAAGTGGATTCCGGTCGATCCGCTCCGTACGATATCGTCCCACTCCAGACCGGGTTTTTATCGCGCCCGTCCTTGTTGCTGGTTCGCGGTGCCCTATTTTTTTGCCAACGTGTCGAGTGATTTTATCCCGACCGGCCAGTACTTAGTGCCCTTATCCACTCTCATCGCGACCGCTTCAGTTCACGCCACTGGCCACTGGTTCGTTCGATGTTCGATCTTCCCAGCCTTTCCGCGGGTGGTGAGAAATTTTCCACTTCATTCGCGTGGGGCCAACGGGGAAAATAATGGCCCGCCGGACGGTCGGACCGATGAGTGGCGTTTAAAATTAATGAAAAGGAAATTAAAAGTAATTAAAAGTAAAATTTCATTTGCTGATTGGTTCGTCCCGGGACCGGAGTGTGTGGTTTCAACTCTCTCTCTCGCGTGTGTGTTGGCAGGTTGCCGAAGCCGAAAGGTGAGACATAATTTTTCATCCTTAACTCGATAATTGAATCCATGCTCCGTCCTTGGGGTGCGCAGATTTTCCACCGTCGCACTCTCGAGAACTCGAGATTATTAGAAAGGAGGAAGTTCGCATTGATTGATGAGCTACACGCTACTCATACCGGCCGGGCCGAGGCCCAGAACAGCCGTCAGGCGGGTTGCATTTTTCCCAGAAACGCCGCCTGATGCATCGGAGTGCAATCAATCAGTCCGGTGCCAAATCGGCAAGTGCACCCGTCGCTTATTGGGCCCGGCACCAGCACCCGGGTGCAGATTGTGCAGGTTTCGCGATGAATTTTATTACTTTCTGGCTCTTTGTTTCCATACGGCCGAGGGGGGAGGTGCTGCTTGCGTCCCCCGGATGGATTAGCCAGGATAATCAATCATGCATCCGCTGGCCTTGGTCGGGCGCAGGGTCTTCTAATTACTTTGGCCGATCGGAAGACTCCGGCAGACTGGTTGAGCATGAAATTGCTTTTCTCTGTGCCAACACACGCGCCACCAGAACCGGTAACGCATATGCCGACAGTTGGTTATGCATGAATCCATCAGGCTCCGACATCCTTTTCCTGGACCTGGATTTCGATGTAACTAATAAAGAGATGGTTCTGTCGTTCATTCTTTGTTATCGCCTGAGCAAAACCGAAACACTCGATATGCTATTTACAGGATTCCACTTCACTTTCCAGCTCAAGCCTTTAAAGAGATGAAAAATTGCCCGCCATGGATCGCATCAATGAACATAGATTTTTCAACGGGTAATCGTAGTGGAACGAATCGTAGCTAAGCAAATGTCAGTTGAATCGGTTGAATCGGTAAACGATCGGTTTAATACCGGCTAGAGCTCGCTCTATTTTCTCCTGATTAGACGAAGAATTTTTCAACGTAATCGTAGTTGTATTTAATCCAAAATTGAACTGAATTGATGCAGTTAGCGGTTCCAATTCCCTAGTCACCTGGAATGCTGATGTCGAACGCTGTGCAAAAATATGACCCCCAGCCAGCGCGTGGATAATAGGCGGACATAACTTCTCCTGTAGCATGGCGCACTTAACATGCGCCAAACGGTGCCGACACACGCCGTACAGAGCCGGGGTCCTGAGGTCCTTCTGAGCCCGGGAGTCACAAATGTGGCTCAATTATGAGAAAATTTTTCCTTCACGAGCGTAACCGAATCCGATCATAATTTTCACCCAACTTCTGCGTGTCGGGAAAACGGGAGTCACTGTGCCTCCGTACGACCGCCGGGCCGACTGGGGCAGATGGCTGGCGAAATGGAGTCATAATTTCAGTCGCCCGCCCGAGATCGTTTAGAATTGATTATGGGCGGAATTTATTCTTGCTCCTGGAATTTATCACCCGGCCCCGGTGTGCGGTGCAGGAAATCCGACCGCCGCCTGCTCTGATCACCCTGCGATCCCGTTGACGATCGCAATCATCGGGTCGGTGATCGGGTCCGCGACGAGACGAGACGCGCAGTCCGCACTCAATTCGAATCAATTTATGGTATTATTTACCAAAATCGAAATATTATTATGTTAAAATATTTTACGATCCGACGGGAAACGTGAAGCAACGTTTTATCGGGTTACGGGCCGCGATCGGCCGTCCGTCCGCCTCGTATT